>NC_136517.1:23605862-23698362 GCF_053919585.1 Euprymna scolopes
AAAATAAAATTGTATTACTTATATTTGTAGTTACAAAAATAACATTGTATTACTTATATTTGTATTTACAAAAATAAAATTGTATTACTTATATTTGTAGTTACAAAATAAAATTGTATTACTTATAATTGTAGTTACAAAATAAAATTGTATTACTTATATTTGTAGTTACAAAAAAAATTGTATTACTTATAATTGTTGTTACAAAAATAAAATTGTATTACTTATATTTGTAATTACAAAAATAAAATTGTATTACTTATAATTGTAGTTACAAAAATAAAATTGTATTATATTTGGAGCTACAAAAATAAAATTATATTACTTATATTTGTAGTTACAAAAATAAAATTGTATTACTTATAATTGTAGTTACAAAAATAAAATTGTAATTCTTATAATTGTAGTTACAAAAATAAAATTGTATTACTTATATTTGTAGGTACAAAAATATAATTGTATTACTTATATTTGTAGTTACAAAAATAAAATTGTATTACTTATATTTGTAGTTACAAACATAAAATTGTATTACTAATATTTGTAGTTACAAAAATAAAATTGTATTATATTTGTAGCTACAAAAATAAAATTGTCTTACTTATATTTGTAGTTACACAAATAAAATTGTATTACTAATATTTGTAGTTACAAAAATAAAATTGTATTATATTTGTAGCTACAAAAATAAAATTGTATTACTTATATTTGTAGTTACAAAAATAAAATTGTATTACTTATAATTGTAGTTACAAAAATAAAATTGTATTATATTTGTAGTTACAAAAGTAAAATTGTATTATATTTGTAGTTACACAAATAAAATTGTATTACTTATATTTGTAGTTACAAAAATAAAATTGTATTATATTTGTAGTTACAAAAAAATTGTATTATATTTGTAGCTACAAAAATAAAATTGTATTACTTATATTTGCAGTTACTAAAATAAAATTGTATTACTTATATTTGTAGTTACAAAAATAAAATTGTATTATATTTGTAGTTACAAAAATAAAATTGTATTACTTATATTTTTAGTTAAAAACATAAAATTGTATTACTTACATTTGTAGTTACAAACATGAAATTGTATTACTTATATTTGTAGTTAAAAAAATAACATTGTATTATATTTGTAGCTACAAAAATAAAATTGTATTATATTTGTAGTTACAAAAATAAAATTGTATTACTTATAATTGTAGTTACAAAAATAAAATTGTATAACTTATATCTGTAATTACAAAAATAAAATTGTATTACTTATATTTGTAGTTTCAAAAATAAAATTGTATTATATTTGTAGTTACAAAAATAAAATTGTATTACTTACATTTGTAGTTACAAAAATAAAATTGTATTACTCATATTTGTAGGTACAAAAATAAAATTGTATTACTTATATTTGTAGTTACAAAAATAAAATTGTATTACTTATAATTGTAGTTACAAAAATAAAATTGTATTACTTATATTTGTAGTTACAAAAACAAAATTGTATTATATTTGTAGTTACAAAAATAAAATTGTATTACTCATATTTGTAGTTACAAAAATAAAATTGTATTACTTATATTTGTAGTTACAAAAACAAAATTTTATTAGTTATATTTGTAGGTACAAAAATAAAATTGTATTACTTATATTTGTAGTTACAAAAATAAAATTGTATTACTTATATTTGTAGTTACAAAAATAAACTTGTATTATATTTGTAGTTAAAAAAATAAAATTGTATTATATTTGTAGCTACAAAAATAAAATTATATTACTTATATTTGTAGTTACAAAAATAAAAATGTTATTACTTATATTTGTAGTTACAAAAACAAAATTGTATTACTTATAATTGTAGTTACAAAAATAAAATTGTATTACTTATATTGGAAGTTAAAAAAATAAAATTGTATTACTTATATTTGTAGTTACAAAAATAAAATTGTATTACTTATATTTGTAGTTAAAAATAAAATTGTATTACTTATATTGGTAGTTACAAAAATAACATTGTATTACGTACATTTGTAGTTACAAAAACAAAATTGTATTATTATAATTGTAGTTACAAAAATAAAATTGTATAACTTATATTTGCAGTTACAAAAATAAAATTGTATTATATTTCTAGTTACAAAAATAAAATTGTATCACTTATATTTGTAGTTACAAAAATAAACTTGTATTATATTTGTAGTTACAAAAAAAAATTGTATTATATTTGTAGTTACAAAAATAAAATTGTATTACTTATATTTGTAGTTAAAAAATAAAATTTTATTATTTATATTTGTAGCTACAAAAATAAAATTGTATTACTTATATCTGTAGTTACAAAAATAAAATTGTATTACTTATATTTGTAGTTACAAAAATAGAATTGTATCACTTATATTTGTAGTTACAAAAATAAAATTGTATTACTTATATTTGTAGTTACAAAAATAAAATTGTATTACTTATATTTGTAGTTAAAAAATAAAATTGTATTATATTTGTAGTTACAAAAATAAAATTGTATCAATAATATTTGTAGTTAAAAAATAAAATTGTATTATATTTGTAGTTACAAAAATAAAATTGTATTACTTATATTTGTAGTTACAAAAATAAAATTGTATTACTTATATTTGTAGTTACAAATATAAAATTGTATTACTTATAATTGTAGTTACAAAAATAAAATTGAATTACTTATATTTGTATTTACAAAAATAAAATTGTATTACTTATATTTCTGGTAACAAAAATAAAATTGTTTTACTTATATTTGTAGTTACAAAAATAAAATTATATTACTTATATTTGTAGTTACAAAAATAAAATTGTATTAGTTATATTTGTAGTTAAAAAATACAATTATATTACTTATATTTTTAATTACAAAAATAAAATTGTATTACCTATATTTCTAGTTACAAAAATAAAATTGTATTACTTATTTACAAAAATTAAATTGCATTATATTTGTAGTTACAAAAAAAATTGTATTATATTTGTAGTTACAAAAATAAAATTGTATTATATTTGTAGTTACAAAAATAAAATTGTATTACTTATATTTGTAGTTAAAAAATAAAATTGTATTACTTATATTTGTAGCTACAAAAATAAAATTGTATTACTTATATTTGTAGCTACAAAAATAAAATTGTATTACTTATATTTGTAGTTACAAAAATAACATTGTACTATATTTGTAGTTACAAAAATAAAATTCTATTACTTATATTTGTAGTTACAAAAATAAAATTGTATTATATTTGTAGTTACAAAAATAAAATTGTATTACTTATATTTGTAGTTAAAAATAAAATTGTATTATTTATATTTGTAGCTACAAAAATAAAATTGTATTACTTATATTTGTAGTTACAAAAATAAAATTGTATTACTTATATTTGTAGTTACAAAAATAAAATTTTATTATATTTGTAGTTACAAAAATAAAATTCTATTACTTATATTTGTAGTTACAAAAATTAAATTGTATTATATTTGTAGTTACAAAAATAAAATTCTATTACTTATATTTGTAATTACAAAAATAAAATTGTATTACTTACATTTGTAGTTACAAAAATAAAATTGTATTACTTATATTGGAAGTTAAAAAAATAAAATTGTATTACGTACATTTGTAGTTACAAAAATAAAATTGTATTACTTATATTTGTAGTTACAAACATGAAATTGTATTATATTTGTAGTTACAAAAATAAAATTGTATCACTTATATTTGTAGTTACAAAAATAAAATTGTATTATATTTGTAGTTACAAAAATAAAATTGTATTATATTTTTAGTTACAAAAATAAAATTGTATTATATTTGTAGTTACAAAAATAAAATTGTATTATTTTTGTAGTTACAAAAATAAAATTGTATTACTTATATTTGTAGTTACAAAAATAAAATTGTATTATATTTGTAGTTACAAAAATAAAATTGTATCACTTATATTTGTAGTTACAAAAATAAAATTGTATTACTTATATTTGTAGTTACAAAAATAAAATTTTATTACTTATATTTGTAGTTACAAAAATAAAATTGTATTACTTATATTTGTAGTTACAAAAATAAAATTGTATTACTTATATTTGTAGTTACAAAAATAAAATTGTATTACTTAAATTTGGAGTTACAAAAATAAAATTATATTACTTATATTTGTAGTTACAAAAATAAAACTGTATTACGTATATTTGTAGTTACAAAAATAATTGCTGCCTAAAATGATGGGTGTTGAAAAGTCATTTCATCACAAAATTTTATGTTCATTTTAGTGTTATATTCTAATTAATAGTTTCAAATTTATTTTCAGGCAAAAAAGTTATTGGAAGCGTACAGGGGCCTCAATGATGAATAATCCCCAAAACATGACCTTCGCTTCCTTATGTTGCATGAGTTCAAACTTGTGCACAATATCTCTGAAATTTCTGCTAATATCAACAGACCATGGGGAGAGGGATCCATAAGTGATCGGACAATACGAAAGTGCTTCCAAAAATTCCGTAATGGAGACGAGAGCCTCGGAGATGAAGAAGGTAGAGGGCGAGCATGCAGTCTTGACAACGAACAATGGCAAGCAGTTGTTGAGCAATATTCCCGTCAAAGTGTCATAGAAATGTCTCAGACACTTGACGTCAGTACTGCAACAGTATCATGCCATTTACAGAGCATTACAAAGGTGAAAAAACTCAATAAATGGATCCCTCATGAGTCAAAAGAGAATAAAAACTTAGGAGATGTGAAGTCTGCTCAATGCTTTGTGTGCGTCTAACAGTAATGATCTCTTTCTTGACCGAATTTTCACTTGTGTCGAAAAGTGGATCCTTTATGATAATCGTAAACAATCTGGTGAATGGCTTGATCGTGATGAGTCTACCAACCACTTTCCAAAGCCAAAATGGCACCAGAAAAAGATTATAGTGACAGTTTGGTGGCCTGCAATCGGTGTTATCCATTACAGCTTTTTCGGAACCAATCAGGATATTACAGCAAAGATTTACTGCAATCAACTTGCTGAAATGCATGCTTCCTTGCAAAAAAAGAAGCCTGCCTTGGTGAATCGACTTGGTCCAATTCGGGTCCACGATAACGCGCGGCCACCTGTTAGAAGGTTGACCCTGCAGAAGCTCACAGACTTAAGATACGAGACTTTACCACATCCTCCATATTCACCAGACCTTTCGCCTACTGATTATCATTTTTTAAGCATTTAAGCTCATTTTTAAATGGTAAATGTTTCGGTCCAAAAAAAAAAGTGGAATCAGCTTTCAAAGATTTTGTTGCATCACAGCCAATAACCTTTTATCAACGAGGAATAAATTATCGATGGCAGAGATGCATAGCTGTGCAGTGTTCGTGGTTTGATTAATTTTACCATTTCTATTGTTCATTTTTCAAAAATAAATGTTTGCTTCTGAAATCGACCATTATTTTTGTGACAAGCTAATATAAAACAAATATGGACTTTTTATTAGTGACGCTATTCACACACACACACACACACACACACACACACACACACACACACACACACACACACACACACAGAAACACACACACATAAACACACACACTCACACACACACATATATATATAAATGGTAATTTGGAGCTAAATTATGTATAATTATAGAGTGTAACGATAAAATTGTCGCGCTAGAAATGACGACATGATTCCATTTCCGTTTGATGGAAACTGGTTTTCTTTTTGTTGTTGCAGACCATCTACTAGTTGGCCAGTTGTGTACAAATCCCAAGAGCGATAGGAGCCTTCTATCATGTCTGAAAGTGACACAAAGTTCAACGAGCGAGATTGGCGATGCGCCGCTGTACAACCCATACTCTCTACCGATCCAAGTAATAACAACAGAATCATTGCCAGCACTTTCAATATATGTATAACAAATGTATTGTTTGACAAAGGAGTACAGATAATTATTAAAGTCTTTTCAGTAAATTGCTAATCTCATCAGATGTACATTTATTGGATTTTATAACTTTTTTTGTATTCATTATTTCAACTTTGGTAACTTTTTACATTATCGCCTCAATTTTAAGTTTCAATCTCTGTGCTAATAAAATTCATGATTACCAATATCTATTGTGCTAACAACATTTTCGTCTGATGAGACAACTATTTACTAAAATCAATAAGTAGCAGAGATGCGTTAAAGAATTTATTTCCAAAATAACATTGAGAATAGTAAGTAACTATATAGAAAACATAACAAAATTCTGGAACATAAAAGATTGTTCGTTTTAACGGCACCAGTTAATAAAATAAGGTGCTTAATTTTTGGAACAACCCCTTTGTGCTCCAGAATGTATTTTTCTACATAGTCATCACCATTCTAAATGCATTTTTGGCAGCGATGAATGATGGCGCGTTTATGTTGTGGAGGAATCACCGTCCAAATGGACTGTTCTATCCATTATATAAACCATAGACCTTTTGATCCCAGACGTGGATTAAACACCAGAGCGACCCTCGCCTGATCGGTGACGTTTACTTTCATCTTTAATATCATTCGTAAAATCTTTACGTTCAAAGGGAGATAACTCTATTTAGTAAATTTTTATCAATTTATCAATTTTTCGAAATTTCGTGTATACTTATTTTAATATTTAGATTTTTGTATTATTAATCCCGTTTGTTTAATTTTAAACATATAATTCTAACATTATATCCGTTCAATTTCTCAGTTAGTTTTCTTCAATTTTATATTTTAATTACATTTATTTTAATCTATACAAATCCTTGTATTATCGAAATTGCCCGGATGTTATTTTATTACCATAACTATTAAAATTATTTTTATTTCTGTTATTTAGGTTTTTGATCATTTAAGTTTCTATATGTTAAGTTGATGATCTAATAATTTATTTATTTATTTATTGCGCCACTTCAGTAAATTTTTCCTTTTTTATATTTATTTTATTTTAATCAGGTTTTAGGCGTAATAACAGGAATTTATTTCTATGAAAACAGCTTTGTATAACATCTAACTTTTTGTTTAAAATTTCCTCTTTAGAATTCACTATGTGGTGTATTTCAAATAAACATAGATTACATCTTTTTGATTTATTCGGTTTATACTTTCTAGCTTTATCTACTATTGGCCATTTTAATTCAAAATCCTTACATCTATAAATAATGTATATTGCCGTTTGAAGAGTAGCTATTCCGGAATGTTTTTAAATGACATAATATTTAAAATTGTCAAAATAGCAATGAAACAATTGTAACATATAAGAAAATACACAAAAGATGTTATCATTTGATATTTTGTTGTCTTGATATTTGCGAAAATATATGAATGTTCGATTATGAAAACTGATAATCATGAAGCTTAATCGATTGAGTCAATTAATTTTAACTTTAATTTTTATTGGTATATGAACATTACCAGAATTTTAATATATTAAAACTTTGGTAAAAATATACTGTTAAGGTATATATATGAATTTGAAAAACTCTTCATAAGACTTATCAGGATAACGCAAAGCTTAAAAAATTAAGGTGGAATTTATATTCTTCTTCTTCTTCTTCTTCTTCTTCTTATTATTATTATTATTATTAATAATAATATTATAATCCCCTCGTAGTTATGTAGCTTTTGTTTAACCGAATACGAACAAAAGTATATATATTTAAATAAGGGGGTGGTCACCAACAATGTGTATTTTTTTAACATTATTCAGTGTCTTGGTTTTTCATTGAAAATTATGTTTAGATCATTGTAATAATGTTTTTAAATCATTGAAATCGTTTTGAACGCGTTTCGGACGTTCTGTGCAGCGTCCTCTTCAGAAATTATTTAAAATGCTTAGAATATATTCGAGATGTGTTAAAGATGTAAAAAACATTTTCGTAGCTCATTTGAAATTTTCCGAGAGGTGGAAACGTGTAAATGAATCTACTTTTCATTCGTATGTTCAATTTTTATGACTGTTTTATTGGGCTGTGGTTACTGCTGTCTGATGTTTCTCCCTCCCTCTCTCTCTCTCTTTCTGCTTGTGTTTTTATTTATATTTCTTAGTTTTTTCTCATTTTTTTCCTTAGGGTAGGATTTGTGTGTGGGTTTTTTCTTTTATTGGTTTGAAGAATGTGTGTACTGTTTTATAGTATTATATAGTTATTTGCTTGCCTAGGAAGGTAACTGTGATCCAAGGTCGTTACTAATGTGTATGTGTGAGGAGGAGGGGAGGGGGAGAAGCTCCTCTGAAATAAGGGTAGAGGTGTTTTCATTCAATTTTGATATTTATTTTTTGGATTCTTAGATTTTAGTATTGTGATTTTTCGTTTCAGTCTTAGACTGTTCGGGTATTCTTAATATTATGTTTGTTTAGATAAAGAGGTGTATTTATAAATATATATAGGGGATTTTTAATGTTTCTATTTATTTGTCTCCCCATGTGGGTATGGCCAGACCCAGGATCGGTTCATAGTGTGGGGGAGATCTCGTTCCCCAGAAGGGAGGGGCCACTTGGAGGGGTATAGGTATGGGGGAGGGATGATAGAAGGAATGATAGTTATCTCAGTCATGAGAAATTTCTCCTCCACTGACTGAGACGAGAGCGAGGTGTTGGAACAGATATTACACTATGGTTCTAGTTGTTTCCTAATGTTGTTGGTTTCGAGGTTAAGTAGGGTTGATATTGTTTAATGTGTTGTATTAGAGACAAGGGTGTTATGTATGCGTGTGGTTGCATGCGCGTGTGTGTGTTAATGTGTCCGTTCTGATTTATGTGTGGATATGTATATGTATGTGCATGCGAGTGTGCCTTGCATTTAATGTTTTCGTGTGTTGATATTAGGCTCTGTTTAGTTCGAGAGTGAATCTTGTTATGAAGGTTTTTTCCTGTGTAAGTAAATAAAAATAATTGTCTCTTCGGAAGATTGAATGCTTTTGAAGCTATTTCCACTGCATGTGTGTACGTTTTTTGAAGCATAGAGGTGTCTGTTATCTGCTATTTTGATATTGCTCTTATGTAAGGCCACTCTATTGCTGAAATCTTTGGTGGCGCCTACGTAGGATTTGTTGCATGCTGTGCATCTTAGTGCATATACTACATTTCTGGGGGTACAATTTAGATCCTTTTTTATTTTGAATGTTTGTGTTGGGTTTTTGAATGTGTATGTGTTTCCTTCTATTATTATGTCACATACTCCACATCACAGTTTGTTGCATTTTGTAACCCCTTTTGTAGTGTGTGGAACGAGTTTTGAGGAAGTTAGTTTAAGTTTTTGGGTTGGCGTTTGCTTTTTATTATTTTTGTTGTTTTAAGTATGTTGTTTAGTTGTCGTTCTGATTGAGGAGGATAAAGTTTTTTGTTATCTGTGTAAATAGTTCTGGGTTGTTTGTGTTGTGTGTGGAGACGTATGCTAAAATTTGTTTTTGTTGTGTTCTTTTGGGATTCTTAGTTGGTCTATTGGAATTTTTTCAGCCAGTTCAATACCTTTCTGTATTAGTGGTAGTGGATATCCTCTTTTCCCCAGGGTTATTTGCCGTTCATTCAATCTAGTCGAACGGAGGTGTCTGTCTGTTACTATGGTGTAGACTCTACGTGCTAGGGAGTAGGGTATTACACATTGTTGGTGATCACCTCCTTATTTAAATATACATCTTTCTCTCGTTGGAATTTCTTAACCCATTATATATATATATATATATATATGTATAGTCATCCACATACAGTACCGTTTCGCTGTTTCACAGCTCATCAGTGCGGCTAGACAGGCAACTACCTCAAGCCAGGATCGAAACCCGACCGTTTGTGCGACAGTCAAGGCTTCTAACCTTTACGCTAATCGGCGGTTGCTGTGCGAGTCCTGAATTAACAATGTTTTGACATCGTCCGAATTACCTAAGCTCGATTTGTTTATACAAAGAGCATCGCTTTATACGCTAATCGTAAATCGTATATCACTTCTCAATATGCTCAACTCAAGGAGCATTATAGTCATCCACATACAGTACTGTTTCGCTATTTCACAGCTCATCAGTGCGGCTAGACAGGCAACTACCTCAAGCCCGGATCGAAATCCGACCGCCTGTATGGCAGTCAAGGCTTCTATTACGCTATATATACACACACACACACACACACACACACACACACATATATATATATATATATATATATATATATATATATATATATATATGTCTTGTACCCATTTGTGAATTATTCCGCGGATTTCTGAGTTTTGGATTACTGTGGACCATCTTCCAATTACGCGATTCCCTTGGATTTTACTTGTGGAAATAAGAAATGTAACCAACTTTTTTGGATTCTGGATTTTTGGATTTTACGGTTATTGGATATTTTACCCTTCACCAGACTATCCATTCACGTGAAATCACCTTTTTCTTCAACATATTCCCTCTGCTTCACTATTTGTTACCAAGTAAGATCAATGACTTACTTATAGTTTCATTAAATACTTTTGCAAGCAAAATCCGATCCCACATTTTGCTAAATCCTACCATCTGATGAGAAAAGTATTTCTTCGAAACTCCGCAGATTTAGGACTATCCACTTATTTTGTGCATCCTTTTTAAAATTAAATATGTTTTTCACTCTTTTTCTAAGTGTTTTTTAACATGTTTTATCAACTACTTGTTCTTATATATATATATATATATATATATATATATATATATATATATATATATATAAGGAATTTCCTGTCTGTGTGTATGTTTGCGTATGAGTTCGTTCCATAGATACTTCAAAACGGCCGGTCCGATTTTAATTTATTTGGCAATGTTCTTAGATAATTTTTTATCGGGATATCTTCGGTATTGATGTTTCAGTTGCACCTAATTTCGAGATCTAGCCTTACCAGGCATAACATGCCTGATGTGACTGGACCTCGAAAGGAGCTGCAGCTAAAACATGTATGCACATATGTAGCCAATAATATTTGTATTAGGCTTATTGAGTAATGTTTTACTTTATCAACTAGCCTTAAGTAACATAGATTGAAATAGCACCTAGAAGTGCTAAAAAAGAAGATAGTCTCTCGGTAACGAGCTAGATAATTTTTCGCACCTTCTCGTATTCTGAATCCTACTATAGCAACCGTATGACCGTGGACAAAATATCGTTGTAACATCGACACTGGTTCTCTAAATCATTAACCTCTCCTGTTTTGACAGAGTGCAAAATAAAACTAATATAGTTCCGTACTGTCTGCATAGTCCTAGCAACTGTTGCATCACTGTGCTTGTTTTACAAGTACTTTCACGGAATATTCTTAGGTGAACGTACTTAACAAAAATATCAACAAGCAAAATCTTACTTGTTCACTGTAGAGGCGCCTAAATTCATGTAGATCGCATACTCTAAGTTTCGTATTTCGGATCACTTGGATCTGGGATTTCCCTTCTGCTCCCTGTTTCCTCGACCACACCAACACGTACTAATTTAAATGTAATGTGAACAAACATTTTGTTTCTAAATACTTCATGATATCTGGCTCCTATTACACTAGTCTCTTACGTTTCAGAGTTCAAATTCCCTGTTGGAGGTTAACAAAAGTAAAAAAGAACATATAAAAAACAAATAAACTAAAAACAAAACAAAATTGTAAACAAAGAAAAGTAAAAAATAAAACAAAACAAAAACAAAATAAAACATTGATGACGGCGCAGAGAAAAATTGAAGAGAAAATGAATGTATCTTTTTTTATCACTCATCGCATCTTGATTACCTGTAAACTGCAGTGCTAATTAACAGGTGTGCCAAGCATTAACAGGTGCTGTAATTTGCCTCCGAGCAAAAGCAATTGGAACAAATGAATGACGTAACAATTGTTACTAAAAAAAAAAAAAAAGAAATGAAAAGAGACAATTGTTAATTAAGTGTTTATTTTAAAGTTTCAAAATGTGTTATTACATTTGCTGCTCAACAAACGGGAATTAAACGAGAGTTAAATGAGAATGGAACGAGAATTTTTTCCTACATGGATTCTGGCAGTAATACCCGATTTTGCCTTAATTAACTTCAGCGCATCGATTTTTTTTTAATAACTAGTTCTTAAAACTTTTGAAGACAATATAAAAATTAAAGAGAAAAATTTCGAAATCTTCACTTTCCCTCTTCTCTCACTCACTCACTCACTCACTCACTCAATATATATATATATATATATATATATATAGACTGTTTCGCTCGACCACAACTCATCATTGTGGCTAGACTAGCATCCATAGTGATATTTTCTCGATTCCAATACATTTACCGATTCTTTTTTAAATACCTGATTCCATTACCATTAATAATTTCAATTCTGATTTTTTTAAAACCTCTAAATATTTACCTATACAGTTGTTTTCTTTTTTATTTTCAAATTAGCGTAAAAAACATATACTATGTGGGGCATATATTTTCGAAAACGTAATATATATATATATATATATATACAGAGAGAGAGAGAGAGAGAGAGAGAGAGAGAGAGAGAGAGAGAGAGAGAGAGAGAGAGAGAGAGGATATAGAATCGAAAATGCTCTTATTCATATTTTTTGATGAATTAGCATTAAATTTAGAAAGGTATAAAGGTAAGAATGTAAATGGAGTAAAGTAGTGGGCTTTTTTTTGTGCTGCGACAAATTTCGGTTCGCAAAGTATATTGCAATTTTACAAGAACGTGGTCATAAAAAAACTAGTTCTTAAATTCAACAGTAAATTGCAACATTTAATATACAAAACGTTTGGGTGTATCACCAGCTCTAATATTGGTAAGAACGTTTAAATCCTATCTTCCCATGACTTGTCTTCATTCTGAATTTTTAATACTTGATTATTATTAAGAATTTTGTATTCCACTGCCCGGTGTTTAACGTGAAAAGGTATTTTCCGAATTTGAAATTCTCAATGCCCAAGCAGAGAGACTTTTACCAGTCTCTGAAATTAAAGTAAGAGATTTAAACGCAAGATTAAACGACCTTGCTCACAGCTATTCAAGTACAGTAATTTCCCATTCAGAGTTCCAATGGCGCAAAGAGCATTATACAGTTATTAGAACTCTACAAGAAAATAAATCGTTAGTCATTAGTAGACCAGATAAAGGTTCAGAGGTTGTAGTACTAAATCATCATGATCATGTCGACATAAAGTCTGTTATACTAAATAACACGGAGAAATTTGTAAAATTGGGCCCTGTCACAACTTATGATCCCACAACTTCTTTAGAAAACAAATCCCAAAAGAAATTAGTTAAGTGGTGTACTTCCATTCTGAGATTAGAGCATCTATCCGGCCAAGGTTATACGGTTTACCTAAAACAGGTATCTATTTATACTAGGTCCTCACAGCATAAGGTTGCAAAATGGATCTTAAATACTTTACAACCAGCATTTTAGAACATTGCAGTAAATACTCTCTGATAGATTCATTTTATTTTGCGGACTTTATTAAAAAAATGTAAGGTTGTTAATAAATTTATGTGTTCATATGACATTAGCAACTTATTTACTTATATGTCCTGATTTTAAAGACTTTAGAATCTGTGCAGTTTTTTTATATCGTAACCAAATATTGCCTCCTCCCATTTTTGATAGCATATTTGTTGAACTAATAAAATGTTCGTATTTGTGTAGCTTTTGTTTAATTGAAGACGAACAAAACCTCTCGTGCATGAAAACAAAACGCAGACTTGCTAGTATATATATATATATATATATATATATATATATATATATATATATATATATATATGTGTGTATATAAGGGATTGAAGCCCCCAGTACATGGCTTAGAATGAATGCTTTATGCCAAATTAATGCTTGAATATAGTTAGATTTGTGCTCAGTTTAGTATAAAATCCTAATAATTATTAATCCCTATTAATTCCTTACTGTGCATCGAACATAATACTTAGTTCGCTGCACCTTGTCATAACAATTTCGATTTCAGGCAGATTAGCCCAATGTTTTTCGAGAAAAATGGAACGGACACACACACACACACACACACACACACACACACACACACACACACACACACACACACATATATATGTATATATATAAAATGGATTTTCTGTCTGTATGTATATTTGCGTGTGAGTTTGTTCCATAGGAACTTAAAAACGGTTGGTCCGGTTTTTATGAAATTTCAACCAAACGTACTGTATGTATTTCGCAGTGTTCATAGTTTTATTTTATTGGAATATCTTCGGTAAGTATCGATGATTGGTAATCGAAAAAAATATATGTTGGAATTTGCCACTACATCTGTTGAATTCAGTTTCAACGATGCAATGTATCGGCAAATAGAAGGTGTGTCCATGGGCTCAGTCCTGGGGCCGATAATAGCAGCTTTTTACATCTTTTCAGGCTATCACATATCCTGAATGGATTTATCTTGATGAATTTTCCCCACATGCTCTGATTTCGCACTAAAATTGATTCTCTTTCCGTTCTCCTCGTCTTTCGGTGGCTGGCATAAGTAGAGAAATATATTCTTAACGTAACAGGGGAATGAATAATACTGTCTGTCTGTCTTAAATTCGTTTAGGTTCTAAAAGTGGGCATTCAAAGAAGGGGCGATATCCATCTCGAAAATATAAAAGGGTGAATTTGTGTGGACCCTTCCGCAATATAACCTCAACATGAGCTCCTGTCACAATATGTATAATAATTAGACGCCCTGATGAGCTGTACATACGGCGAAACATCTGTCAATGGATGACTTTATAAACAAAATTAATTAAACATCGAATAAACATAAAACACTAGTGTCTGTAGGAATAGAGATTAATGATTATTTAATTATAATTATCAAGTCCCTTTAAGATGGGCACAGCCTAGGAATTAAAAACTAAAAGATAGTTCACAATTTGGCGTTTATTAGTTGTTAATTCCCTTCATTAACGTTGCAATTGTTTGGTGACTTGGAGGTAAAAACTTAGCAAATAGAGACAAAAGTGACTTCGTGGCTGAGTTCGAATCCCTCGACCGGTAGGAATTGTCACCTTCTACACTGATGATTGCGTAAGCATGAAAAACTAGTGTCTGTAGGTGTAAATAATAATTGTTTATATATATATGTATATTTATATATAATGTGTGGCTGAGTGCATTTGTTTACGTCCCAAAATTTTGGGCGACCATTTAGATTTAAGGGAGACTGCATCCCAATCGGCAAGGAAGAGACAATTCAAACCGAGCTTAATTATCGTTGAAATCAAGAAAAATCGACATAACTTTAAAGTGCTTGAAATAGCACGTAATTTTAATCGGAGCTTCGGTAGCGTAACGCACCTCCGACCATACTTTCACTTTGTCTTTTCTCCTTTCTTTTTTTTCTTCCTCTCTTTTACATTCTATTGTTTCCTATTCGTTTATTTATCTCTTCTTAATTTTTTTTCTTTTTGTCTTTATTTCCTTTTTCTTCGTTTTCAAATTCCGTATTCTTTGTTTTCTTTTGTTTTTTCTTTCTTTTTTTTTCTCCGAGCCTTATTCATTTTAAAAATAGTTTAAACCTTAATTTCAGCCTTTCTTTCATTATGTGTTACTATTTATATATTATTGTTTATTCAATTCATTTATTCGTCTTTAATACTACTAGATCAGACTGTCTGAAGATACTGGCTTTCTGACCTAAAATGCACCATGCTATTGTTTTTTTTGTCCGTTCCCTTTGCAAAACTCAATCATGATCTGCAAAGTCAAAAACAATATCTACAATTGTCCAGTTAAGTCCTAAGATTCAGTACTTAAGTAAAGACGCCGAAAATGGATCCAGTTTACCTAAATATTGAACGGAAGTCACTAAACATGAAACGAAATACGAAACCATATGGAAATAATTTTTTTCCAAAAATATTTTAGTTTTAACACTTCTTGTGCTATCATGAAAAAAAAATATTTTTTACATGTCTATGAATAGTTTTTTTTTTTGGTTTAAGACTATTTAAAAAAAACTATTGAAAATTTTTATTATTTACATTTTTTTATAATGGTGTCCTTTTGGAATAATATATTGATGTCTTTCACAAATTTGTATTGTTTTGATTTCTCGGACAATTATTCTCATCTTGGGTGTTATTGGCATAATGTTTCGGTCGTTGAAACCTACGACCTTCCTCGGGTGAGGAATTCATGATTTTTTTCTCTAACCAAGGAAAAAAGGGATTAGCTCTGCATTGCAAGAATTCGGACCGTTGATTTGAAGGTGGGTCCGTAAATTATAATCACAAGTTTTATCACAGACTTTTATCATAAATAATACATGAAAGCTTTTTTTTATCATAAATAATACATGAAAGCTTTTTTTTTTTTAAGTAAAACTTCTTGTGTTATCAAAATGAAAACTTATTTTAAACATTTGTATAAAAAAGTTTCTTAAGATAAATTACTGGAATTTTGTCGGAAATAATGCATGAAAATTTGTTTTGAATATATTTTAAATATTTAGACAAATTATTTTAGAAATGTAAACATAACTTTGAAATAAAATATTTCAATGTGATTATATTTTAAATATTAAAACATGTTTTAACCTTCATTCTTTTACTCTTTTCCACCAAAACGTTGCCATTTGGACGTAACAGACAACTATTTAAGATCATTTCTATTGGAGATTATGTGGAGAGCTGAGCAGCGAGCTATCTTCTGGATGTTCGTATCATCAGTGAAGTAGGAAATAGGGAGGGATGCCCAAAATCTAGCAGTCCGAAAGAAGAAACTGGTTGAGTAAAATGCTTTCGGGCATCTATGGACCTCAACAGTTAAGTAGTAGGATTTTACTGTTTGTCAGATTTGTCAGGATATGTCGATGGGTTTGACCTTTACTCCTGATCTGAAATGGAACACGTACATCAAGTCTGTTGCCAAGGTCGCTGGAAAGATGGTGGGATCCTTCTACCGCTCCAGAAGATATCTCACTACTGATGCAATTCTCTATCTATATAAAAGCGAAGTACGTCCAAGGATGGAATACTGTTGCCATATCTGGGCAGGAGCTGCTAAAAAAAAAAAACCAGCCTATCCTGCCTTGACAGACTACAAAATAGACTTCATGGCTTGGGGGATGCCCTTTTCTCTACCCTGCAACCTCTCTCCCACAGAAGAGACGTTGCGAGCCTATCCTTGTTTTATCATTATTTCCATGGCAGGTGCTCGTCTGAACTCCAATCTCTGGTCCCCCCTCGCCAATCTTTCACGAAAAACACCCGTCTAGCTGAATCCATTGTGAAAAATTTCCCCCACTCTATATCTGTGCCTAAATCAAAACGCGGATTCCATGAACAAAGCTTCTTTCTTAGAACTGCACGCCTGTGGAACTCTGTTCCGTCTGCCTGCTTCCCTCCAGGCTACAACTTGGATGTCTTCAAGTTCAATGTTAACAAATTCCTAATGACCCGCCCCCTTAAGTAAACACTTCATCAAATCTCTTCACTAACGTAATGTACTTGCAATAACCCTTATCCCTGAGTGGCTTCCGGGCCTTGATAAGTGGTGATCACTGTGTAAAAAAAAAAAAAAATGGAAGCACAAGTGCTATGAGTTCATCAGAAAACATCCGATTAAAGAACTTAAGAAACAGACACAGAGATGTAACACCATGTCGATAGGACAAGGATTGAGCTTGATTGATAGGTCTGAACCTATTACATTGGACATTTTTCTTTAAGATCTTATCTAAGAATGAAAAACTAGTGGTAGATGTACCAACCCACACGCGGCAACAACACTCCATGCCTGGACAAATTGTTACTTTGAAGAGATATAGAATACTCTTAGATAAGAATAATTTTCTACGCAGTTTATGGAGTCTACCTTTATTGCAGCAGCCTTGTCAATGCTTTTAATGCATATGTTACAATTTATGTTGCATGTGAATGTTGAGCCGAGGAGATTGAACTATGATAGGGTGTTATGGCAATCAATGGTAGAGGTTTCTTATGGTAATAGGAACTTCCGTTTCTCATTTTTTTTTCTTTCTTCATTATGTGTTCATGTTGCAATATATATATATATTTTTTATATCTAATGGGTTGTATGATCCCTGAAAGTTAGGAGATTCTATATATAAACGTTGCCGAAAAGAACTGACCAATCGAATTTAGCCACGGTTAGGTAGCAACCAATCAGAAACACGAATTGCTCCATAAAGATTGGATGTTTTAGCATTCCAGCACATAATGTCTTCGTGTCAACACGCGAAGTATCTTTTCCAGAACATGTACAGAAGAGCTACCAACTGTAAAGTTTTCATCTTCAAGACTTGCATCAAATAGCTGCCCATTGGAAACTATTCTGAAATTAAACATGGCTTCTAATTCAAGAGGTCGGTTATCATCTCCTACTTTTTATTCCTAATTGTTCTTTTTTAACCTGTTTCCCTCACATTTTTCTTTCTACCTTCCTTCGTTATTTCTAATTTTTCTTCCTTCACGGTCTTGAATATGACCTTAAACTATATCCAGAGGTGAGGCTTCAGCTTGCCGGCTTTGGGGAGTGTGGAGCCACCCTTTAATTTCCATTGCTCCCAGGTCCACTCTGACCCGAACTGGTAGTACCTGTTAGGATCCCAACTATGGGTTAAATAGAAACCGACTTGAAAACAACCAGTATATTCTATTAAATTTTTTTTCTTCAAAATCTTTGGATTCGGCATTAAATAACCCGAAAAGGGTTGATATGCCGTAAAACAAAAAAACAACCAACCAACCAACCAACCAACAAACCATCTTCCTTCACTTTCCATTTTGTCAGTTCATTTATCCTTATGCGTTCGGCATATCTAAGTTAATTAGTGTGATAATAACGCAGATAATGATAATGGGTCAGTAGTTGGCAAGTGCTAAATTCACCTTACTGCTTTTAAAAATAAATACTGTTTTTGTGTGAAATGCAGGTGATGCTAACCTCTTTGGATATGCAAAGACACACGATAACAATAACACTATATAGTAAAAAAGACTGTACATTTGCTCGGCTCTCTTTGATAATCACGTATGCAAATTTAATCGTACGAGTAAAGGAGGCGAGGATTAAGCGTACAATAATAACTGATAATAATAATATAGTAAAGAAATAATATCTCTTTGGACATTTTAATTTCATAAGCAAAGGAAGATAGTGTTAATAATAATAATAATAATAATAATAATAATAATAAAAGGAAACCGGATATTGTAGTTGTACTGCACAATCACGTTGACACACTGGTTCTCGTCAGGTCACCGAAGTTAAGCAACGTTGAGCCTGGCCAGTACCAGATGGGTGACCATTTGGGAAGGCTAGGTGCTGTATGTACCTTCTGGGAAGGTTGGGCATGGGGCCAGCACACCCACCCCGAAAAAAGAACTTCTCGCTACAAAAGTATCTACAAAGTTGCAGATGGCCTATGCCCTTCCAGGGGATCAAAGCTATGGATGGATATTGTAGTTGTGAGCAAAAATACCAATGCATGCCAAATTATTGGTGTTGCTTGCTCAAAAATCAACTTAACAGGCAAGAAGAACAGGAAACAACGGAACCATCAGAAACTTAGGGTGGAGATTGCTAGAGTGTGGAATAAGAAAACTCCCATCGTGCCAATAATCAAAGGTGCGCTTGGTTCAATTTCTGATGATCTTATGAAACAGCTGAACTCCTTGGGAGTCACATACAAGATCACCGTACTCCAGAAGTCAGTTCTGCTTGACTCAGCAAATATCTTACGCCAAGTGCTTTCCATCTAATTGACACTTTCACTATCCTCGCTAGCTTTGGTATAACAACCCACTCTTGAGAAAAAAAAAAAAACGAAACAAAACAAAAAAAAAAGAAAAAACAGTGTAAATTAACACAACACTGTGAAGTTCATGGAAAGAAAAGTTCTGCCAAATTGTAAACTTTGCTGTTCGAGCTGACCACAGGACAAATATCAAAGAAAAGGAGAAACGGAACAAATACACAGAGCCAGAAAACTGAAAGGGATATGAATGATAAAAAAAATCAAGATAGTGCCTATAATAATAGGAGCACTAGGAACAATCGCGAAAACTTTGAAAAAAGAATGGGAGAAATTGGAATCAGAGGAATGACTGGAAAGATACAACAAATAACAATGATGAAAACAGCTGAAATATTAAGGAAAACCCTTGAATGCGGAGACTAATAAACATGAGCCACACGCGCGGACCAGACGAACTGCTATAAGTTCTCTATCCTTCCCCTATCTCACATTACCCAATAATGCCCCCACAAAAGAATAATGTCAACTACCTGAGAAGGGTCAAAAATGATGGAAAGATCGAGGAGAGAACACTGACCAGACCTCCGCTTGACAAGTACGAAGAAAACTGGGAACTTCGGGAGGCTTATCGCCAATCAAATTCCAGTGGGAACCAATGGCCGCTGCTAGCGAGAGATCAATGGTGGGCGGCTGTTGCGATAAGGCAAATTAATTTGCGAATGTAATCAGAAGAGCTGGAAAACTGGGGAGACTATTGTCATTCAGCTTCCAGAGAACACCACAGGCTATTTTCAAGGAGAGATCCTTTATGACCTTTGTGAAAGCTTATGAGCCAATAATAATAATAATAATAATAATAATAATAATAATAATAATAATAATAATAATAATAATAACAACAACAACAAAGAAAGGGAATATAATCACACATAAAAAAAAGAGAGAGAATGGGAAATGATTGACAATGGTTGCAGCTAGACGACTTTTTTGTGGTAAATGTTTTTCCTGGGGAGCATAGATTAAATCTCAGTTGAGCAAAAATAACGATTTAGTAGAGAAAGACCAGTGAAATCTCTTCTGCGGATATGTCTCTCCTTTTTCCTGCTTTTCTTTTTCTTTCTTCTTTCCTTCATCCCTTTCATCTTTTTTCTTAGATGTCAACATCCTCTGTTGGAATAGAAAATATCAAAATCACCTCCCCTTTTCACCATCGCGCAGTCAATTGACAAGGAAATAAAGACCAACATTCTTCATTCATTTTAAAGGATTATTTTCCTCTGTTCCCGCTAATTCTCCATCGAGTGATCCTTTTTTGTTTTCTCTCAAGACCATCCACGTTTTTAGTTCGGTCATCTCCAACCTCCCACCTCCCACCATGCCACCTCTACCTGCAAGCGCTCGTAATCTGCATGTCACATCGTTTGTTAACCCCCAGGCGACCAACCCAATAACCCCCACAACCCAGACCGATCATCTGATTCGCTTGACTACACCGGAAGTAAATAAACGACAGACGGGAGTGTTCCACTTTATTTGTAGTGGCTGTCGCTTTCACACGACCTGATCAATACGTAGCCCCTTCTCCCCACCCCTCGTGTGGATGGCAGGGGAGGGGGAATAAGAATCAACGGGGTGGAGTGAGAAACACAATGATATATATATATATATATATATTATATATATATATATATAAAAATCTCACTTGTCTGTTTAAATGTATGTATGTATGTATGTATTTATGTATATATATATATATATATGTCTGCCTACAATTTTCGGCAGAGGCGACAGATTTTGACGAGATCGGTATTATTTTGAAGCTCAACATCTCGGACGACAAATATCGAAAAATTAGCCAAAAACATTAATTCCATCACCTTCAACTTGGCAGTTTTCTACAAGGAAGGGGTCGATTTTTTGTGAGCCATTTTTGCAAGTCGTTGGTTTGACTTTGCCTACTTTTTACGTTCCGAACTTCCGGTGCGTCATGGAGTAGCGGTAAGACACCAGATTACCTTTCACTTTCTTTTTTGCCTTCACGGGTTCGAGCTTGCCTATCTACTACCACCTTTTTTTGCTTAACACGAATGTTATGTTGTGTGTGTTATTTTGGAGTTACCAAATATGAGAGTATGTTACATTGTTCTTATTTAGATGACGACATATATTTGTTGTTGTTCATGTTTGTAAGTAAGAGTCTTAGTGTGTTCATGTGAGATGCTAGATATTATATATATTCATTGTGAGCGTTCATATTGTCTTAGGATGTTTATGGTTGTGGAGATGACATATTGGCGACATAAACAGGGTATATATAAAGAGAGAAAGTTTTGTATATATATACATATATATATATATATATATATATATATATATATATATATATATATATATAAATAATAGACAGTATACATGTTACTACAAAAGAACAACGCCTGTAATTCAATGAGAGGAGATTTATGAATATCTTGATAGATAGACCGAGAGTGCGTTTTACAGTTGTACATATAATATAAGCATGTTACCTTTCTCGTTGTAATGATGAACACAGAAAGACGGCAGTTATAAAAAGACATGATGATACGTTTATTTATTCTTCGACTGGTCGGACATGATTTTGTATTTCAGGGATTCAAAGTTGTTACATGGTTATCTCTAAACCCTCTCGCTCCCAGAGGGTGTCTTGACTCTAACGGAGAATCTGCTCCAAACCATTACATGCGGCATGCTTTAAAAGCACACAATATCGCAGGTTCCCATCTGTATTTTTTTAATTAGGGGCACCTCTAGTGCTTATCATCTCCCTACCAAGTTACTCTTCTTGGGAAAAATGTTATGGGCATCATAAAAAAAACAAAACAAAAAAAACCAAACATTCTTTCAAAAATTAAATTGACAACATTATATAATCAATTCTTAATGCTGCAATATTTTAAGTTATAAACTTATATTTTTGCTAGAATATCGTGTCCTTTACTTTTCCAGTTTTAACAATTAGTCCTTTACTTTTTTAAGCTTAACCATATTACTTTTAATGCTCACATTTCTCCCCGCCCCCCTCTCTCTCTCTTTATATATATATATATATATATATATATATATATATATATATATATATATACTGGCAAAATTTTGTTGACTGGGTTAAAAAACAGCCTACAGAAAAAGGATTCTGATTTATGAAAGTATGATAGGTTATGAAAAGGAAGGGTTGTAAATTTGGGTTGAATTTGGGGGTATAAAAACCAAAGCAAAATATGATGAAAGTAAAAATAAAATAGATAAACCCCATAATTTATTATACCATACCTGTTCACACTGAAACACTTATCACAATATTCTGTGGATCTATATTAAAAAACCTTGTTAAATTTTGTAACATATTTCCGTTCTATGGAGGTCAGCTGCGAACGAACACCCCATAATTTTATTATACCATATTTCTTCAAACTGAAACATAATTATCAAAGTATACTTACGCAGATAGATATTAAAAGTCTTTATTAAAGTTTGTGCCCATTTCCATTCTATGGAGGCCAGGCGCGAATGCAGACCCCACAATTTTATTACACCATCCCTATTTAAGTTAAAACATACTTATCAAAGTGTTTTCATGTACATCTATATCAAAAACACTTGTAAACGTTTTTTTTTAATTTTTAATTTTTATATTTTCATACTTTGTGGACCTGGCGCGAACACAGACCCCACAATTTTAATGAACCACCGCTCTGCCAGATCAAACATACACATTCCTGTGTCTGGATACATCTTCAATCATTATATGTAATCAGTTTTTTAAAATAGTCAACCATATAGGAGCCTATTCCTGACCACACACACACACACACACACACACACACACACACACACACACACACACACACACACACACACATATTCAGCTTTATATATATATATGTATATATACATATATATATACACACACACACACACACACACACACACACACACACACACACACACACACACACACACATATATATATATATATATATATATATATATATATATATATATATATATATATATATATGAACAGTCTCCCTGAAGAAGAACGTTTCATAGGAATATAAAGTTCATAAGCGATCCCCAGTCGCATGTAAATCATTTTTAGGGGAAATGACGACGTTAGGGTTTTTGCAGTTCTTGCAAGAAGCTGTTAACGTCCTCCTACATACAGCACCTAGTATACACCCCACCCCCACACATTCTTTAATCCTATAAATTTGTTTTTTCTTGTGTATTGATATTCATATTAAAAAAACTATTTCTATTTATTTAAAAAGAAAATACAACTTTGTTATATATGGGTCGTGGAATTGCATTTTTCTGCAAAAATCTAGCTAATTTGCATATTCTTTTAAACATTCATTTTAATTGATTTTCTATTAGTTTTTTTTTTTTGATATAGAAAAACGTTTGTAAGAATAGTAACCTTTTTTACGCAAATATTACGCAAGTATAAATCGTGTAGAGTATTTGCATGAATGAAATTACACGTAATAGTTAACTAAAGATGATCATCTCATGAGAACCCCATCCCCAAAATAATAGGGAATTAAATAAGTGAATGTTAAAAAGAATATGAAAATTAGCTGGATAGAGAGAGAGAGAGAGAGAGAGAGAGAGAGAGAGAGAGAGAGAGAGAGAGAGAGAGAAAGAGAGAAAGAGCTGGATCTTTTGCAGATGAATGCAATTTCACGATTCACGAAGTTGTATTTTCTTTTTAAATAAATATAAAAAGAGGTTTTAATATGAATATTAATACACAAAAACCCAAATTTATAGGAGTATATATATATATATATATATATATATATATGTGTGTGTGTGTGTGTGTGTGTGTAGAGAGAGAGAGAGAGAGAGAGAGAAAGAGAGAAAGAGAGAGAGAGAAGGATTGTAAGAGAGATTATTTGTGAGAAAAAATGAGATAGAAAGAAAGAAAGAAAGAAAGAGAAAGTGAGTGAAATTGAAAAGTGTGAATGTGAGAGATTAAAGAAAAAGAGAGAGAGGGAGGGAGGGAGAGAGAGTAAGCGGGGAGGAGACAGTATTGAATTGACCCAACTTAAGGATATCAAATCCAGTTTTCTTTATGAATTCTAAGGAAAATGGTAAACATTCTCAGCTTGAGTTCTTTCTTTGTGAATGGCAAGAATCCATCTTGTCTGGATTCTAAAAATACTTCAAACAAAACAGAAATCTTTTCTTTTAGTTAAGCAAACAAGAAGACAAGTCAAAACAAACGGAGGTCATCCACAAAAATCCCCCTAAATGTCACCAGGAAACACATTTTTAACACAAAGTCAACATCGCACGTGACTGTTATTTAAGAGGAAAAACAAACTTCCAGTTCGATATCCAACGTTCACTTCCGACTTCAAATATTGCTTCTTTTTTTCGTATTATTTGGATTCTACCGCTCTCATATTGAGTGTTATTTTCACAACGTGACAGTCGCTGTAACCTCCGATCTTCTTCAGGTGTAACTTCGCGAACTCGCGAATTTATCTATCGGACTCGGGAATCTGCACGGAATTTCGAACATTTAATCCACGTAGAATTGTCTGTTCTCGTACCATTGGCCATAAATAAATAGAAATCCCAAGTAATTCGAAAATCTATTTTTTCGACTTATGTTCACCCCTTACAAAGCATATCACCACTTGGATGTAAGGGGCTACTATTTGGGGCTATGTCTAGGAAAGATTAACAAGATATTTGTTTATGTTACATTTAAACTTCTGCATATCAGAACAGCCAGGGAAGCAAGCAGCAGGAAGGGAATTCCAAAGTCTAGCTGTTCGAGGAAAGCAACTATTAGAATAGAAAGCGTTCTGGCATTTAGGGACAACAACAGTGAAAGGATGAGATCTTATTGCTAAGCGGGGTTGTCGGGGATATGTACGTCGAGGGGGTACAAGTGAAACAAGTTCATCAGAACACATTCCATTAAAATATTTGTAAAGCAGGCACAGTGATGCATTATTGCGGCTATGAGACAGGAGCTGGAGCTTAGTTGATAAAGTGGGACCGATTAAACTGACAATTTTTTTTTGGACTTTATCTAAGACTAGTGGTAGATGTACCAGCCCAGATGTGACAACAGTATCCCATACATAGGCGAATGGTAGCCTTGTAAAGTTACAGGATACTCTCAGGCGTGAGTAGTCTTCTAGCTCGATAGAGGGAGCCCACCTTCTTTGCAGCAGTATTTATTCCAGTTCATATTGCCCTCAAATGTTAGGCCGAGGAGTTTGAAGGTAGAATTCTCAGGTAGGGTGCTATTTGTCATGGATATAGGGAGAGGCGGCTTGTAATTGTTAAAGGAGAGCAGCTTAGTTTGACTCGGATTAAATATTGCCATCCATTTTCGGCTTCATTCCACTATGGTCTGGAGGTCATTTTCTAATGATTCTGCCATTGTCTTAGATTTATGTACATCTGTTCTTCCCTCGTGCATATTATAGAGCGTTGTGTCATCAGCGAATATATCAATATTTCGAGTGTTGCCCGGATTGAAGATCGAATCTTCAACCGCCAGAATAGTGTAACTTACAACTGAATTTTATTAAATGCTGTATTCACTACAAGGTCTACATGATACACCTGAAGAAGGTCGGATGTTATATCGACCGAAACGTTATAAAACTAATACTAAAAAGATCTAAATAATACCAATGGCTTTTTTTAGTGTACATTTGTTCACTTCAAACAAGGCATACTGTCACCGAAGCATAAGTAGCTACTGTGATTGGGTTCAGATTTATAAGTAGAAGTTTAAGTGGGGAGTTGAGCGGCAATACGTTTGTTTACATTACATTTATATTGTTATTTTTATGGAACTCAAATCTATAGTCCCCTCTCGGAAAACTTTCACGAAAACCACTTGTCTAGTTGAAACCACTATTTATAATTTCCCCCCTCTTTATCTGTGCCTAAACCGTATATTCCATGAACAAAGATTCTTTCTTAGAACTGCACGCCTGTGGAACTCTCTCTCTCGTCGCTGCTTTCCAGCTGACTATAAATACGATTCTTTTAATTGTTTCTCATATTAGTCTTTGTTAAAAATTAATTTTTCCACAACTAATGATAAAATAATAAATATATATATTTCGAATTATGAGTAAAATTAAAATTTGTAAATACCCCCACCCCTAATCCACAGATATATTTTGACGTTTCCGAAAATATATTACACGGGTATGTATAGTAATCCGAGCCCCTGCAAAAAAAAAAAAAAAAACCCAAAAAACAAAAACAAAAAACAAAAAACAAAACAAAAACAAAACAAAACAAAAACAAAACAAACAAAAAACAAAACAAAAAATCCCAACTTAATAGTGAAATATTTAAAGATTTAAAATAGAATCGGAATCAGTAATTGTATTGGAATCGAAAATTCAGAACAGAATCGGTAATTGTATCGAAATCTAGAAAAATATTGGAATAATTCCATCACTAGTACTAAATAATAAATGTAGTGATATATTTGTCTCGTGTTTAAATTCAAAATTTTTTTAGCTACGTATGTGCATACATATTTTAGTATAAATATGAAGCAGGCAAAACGTTGTCAGGCCTAAATTTCGCAATAAAACTTACTGTGTTTATATCAGTACTAAATAACGATGGGACGGTTAATAGGAATCAAAATTGGGAATAAGAAAAATCGAAACTTTTTGGGGTATCGGAATCGGAAATTTTGTGCCTATTTTCTGATACCAAAAACGATCTTTTAACTTTTTTCTATTTGTCGTTGCTAAAAATTTAATTTTCCTTAACTCTTATTTATGATAAAATAAATATTTTTATGGACACATAAATCGTAAAATTGCCTACCCCCTAATGAAACAGCTGTAATGGAAAACATCGAGGAAATAAACGAACATTATAAAAAGAAAACGCGAGTCTTTGAATTTTCAACAAAATTTTACACTATATATATATATATATATATATATATATATATATATTATGCCATTTATGCCGATTATGCCATATATATATATATATATATATATATATATATATATATATATAGTAATTTATAAAATATATATGGCGATTAAGCTACACTGAATATTCTGCGTTTCATCCACTATAGGATTCGTCAGGCTTATGCGCGAATTCTGT
This sequence comes from Euprymna scolopes, assembly GCF_053919585.1. Classification (NCBI taxonomy): domain Eukaryota; kingdom Metazoa; phylum Mollusca; class Cephalopoda; order Sepiida; family Sepiolidae; genus Euprymna; species Euprymna scolopes. The sequence goes on from NC_136517.1 coordinate 23,633,737, forward strand.
GGTTGTTTCCTGTTTTTATATATGTTGAGGATTTTTGTTAGCCAATCAGCTTTCTAGTATCCACCGCGCCCCTTCCTATCAGCCAATGGGCATGCATTTTATCGAACAAAGGATCTGTTTTAGAACTAGGTTAGTGGTTTAAGGTAGACGTTTTCCTCCCTTTTTTATATATATATAAATATATATATGTGTACACACATACATGCACACATACATACATATATATACATATATGTGTGATCGTTTATGCATATTTATGTTTACTTATTTATTTGTTTGTTTTCTATTGTTTTTGTTAGTTTTAAAGCTATTTTGTATCGCTATCCTAGAGTAAGTTTTATTTTGTGAACGTAGTTGTTTGCTATTTCTCGTCTACAGTTTAATAGATTTTGGGGTTCTTTAAAGTACAAGATAGCAAATTTTTCATGGAGGCATAATTTACATGGGTCGTCTAAATGTCTGCATGTGGTAGCTTGTCCTATTATTTTCCATTCGACTACCGGCGAATGTCCGCTTTCTTTGAGTTCCAAGTATTTATTCGCTAGTGTTGTTTTTATACGGTGTTTATATAATAATCGCGTTGATACACCGATTCTCGTCAGATCACCGAAGTTAAGCAACGTTGGGCCTGGTTAGTACCAGATGGGTGACCATTTGGGAATTCTAGGCGCTTATGTGCTCTCCGCTTATCCTGGCATTTGTTTCCAGTCGTCATGTACTTCACTTGCCATTGGTATTTAACAATGTCGTCTCAGGAGAGGTGTGGTTGGAGATTGCGCATTTCCTGCCACAAAAATTTCACGCGCAAACAACCCTTCGTGGGTATTCATAGTCGGTCCAAGACTGAAGGAGCCTGCTATATATATATATATATATATATATATATATATATATATATATATATATATATATATATAGACATACATATATATATATGAAATCAAATATTGCTTGATTCTTGAAACGGACCATAACAGTTTTTGTGGGAAGTATTACACCAATACGCCGCACGCACACTAACGATCTCTCTATTTGAAAATGATGTTTATCTTCTATCGAAACAAATAATTATCACTGCATCCCTCTCCGGATATAACACTCTCCTTCATCATTAGTTTGGGGTCAGGAAACAATAGCTAAACCTTTTTCCTTTGACAGGGCATTTAACAAGTAAATAATTTGGTCAGCTAACGTTAAAGGCCCTTCACGGTCGCATATAAATGCGATGTTTATCGGTGTCTGTTGCCATGGTAACATAGTTCATAAGCGGAAAACGTCGAAGCATTATATGAGCGTGATTGGCTGGTGTTCCAATGGGAATCATTTGAAGTAGATTTAGTTGGTCAAGTTTGACGCGGCTATTTTTACAACGGCTGAGGTCGGTCGCTTCGCTTGCTGATTGGGTTCGAGAGGGCGGTACGCACGCTAAGTGGGTTTTATAGTTTTATAAAACAACGGTGTTGTTATGGAAACAAGAAATATGCATCCTTTTTTGTTTTTAAATTCCTCAATTCGATTCGGTTGTTGACGGTGTTTGTCCAATGATTTGATTAATGTTATCCTCCCCCTTCAAGGTTTTTTTTTTTTTAATTATTTTTACTTTTAACGTGGCCGACATGCTATTTTTGTTCTTATTGTTTCCTTTACATGATCGGGGGTTGGGGCGACTTCAATCAGAAAATGAGAAAAGAATCCATTCTTTTTCAATATGTATGGCCGTAAAGCAAACATTGAAACAATCTGATTTTGGAATTTCTATAAGAATAAAAAAATTGATACTTCTCAACTTCTTGAAAAGGAAAGAAGTAGACATACATACATACATACATACATACATACATACATACAGACAAACAGACAGACAGACAGATAGATAGATAGATAGATAGATAGATATAGAGAGAAGTAAAGAGAGAAAAAGGGAGGAGAAGAGAAAAATACTGGGAGAAGTAAATCTCCCTCTTAGACAGGGTCGAAGAGTCTCCAATCTAATAGGTCCCAAACTATCAATCAAGCACAAACCCCTGTCCTATCACGTCAATGTTGCATCCCTGTGCCTATTCTACAAGTACTTTAATGAAGTAGTACTGGCACCACTCGACGTACATACTCCCTATAAACCCAACAAGCGGCAAAATCCCACCCCTTCACTGTAGAAGGTCGTCATCTTGTCATCCCAGCCTGTTATCACATCTGCTACTCTTCTTTTAACGAATGCTGCAGTTACCCTGAGCCACTTAACCATTGGGAAGTGCCCAACCAGCTTTCCACAAAATGAGAATACACTTCATCTGATAAGAACACAGGGTACACGGGGAACCTGGTTTCCTCGTTCCCATATGAGAGTTTTGCCCCTTCCTCGAATTGATTGACTAAGCACCATCGCACCTTTCTGCAAACGCTCAGGTTATTTGCTTGCTAATCCAAATTGACAAAATGCTGTTTCACTCTAGTCGCGGAAACCACATTTTCATTGATAAACACATCGTCAATGTACGTCGATGTTGCCTGCTGGATATCGTTTTTCCTCGAGAATATAGCTTCAACAATAGCTCGCACGATGGAGAGTGCTACATTGAGCCCAAAACCCATGCGCGTCAGGCAGTACTTCTCTCCTTAGAAGATCACAGTCTGGTACAGCCATAAGGATTTATGCACACGCACTTGTAGATAAGCCATTCGACGGTCAAGTAACGACGTATTGAAGCCTTTCCTTCTACATTTTCCTAACTTGTGTGCGCAGACATCGACATGTGTTGTGTAGACCTCGGCGTGTTCATATAGCTCACAAAAGTCCAACACTGGATGCATCTTGGACTTATTCGCTTGAAAAATGACCAATTATGAAATCAGACCCTTCGAGGGGCCAAGCCCTTGCTCAGAATAGGGAAGTAGCCATACATTGCTCAACCACATCTCTAATTCATGACGGTACTCATGTCGAGTTTGGTTGGACATCTGATACTCAGGTACCTTGTTGGTGAGTCCATTGGGTGACTAATTGCTTGACCACATCTAAAACGCTGCCCAAACCTTAGTCTATTCATTGAACTCGGCACTGAAGTTTGGTTCCTTAATTCTGATTGCGGTATAAGCATAAAACTTCGTTCTAGCAAAAGTAACATCACTGAACTGGTGTATATAGACTCCCCGAACATGTTGATTATGTCCATTCCGCTCAACATACTGAAGTCTAACAGCGATGTGTCCATGACCAGAGCATCAACTTTCATGGGCATGTGTCTTCTATTGCCAATGTGATAGTCCAGAAACCCTTGCTACGGAGGATTTCACCGTCAACTGTTAGGACTTCCGATGTCAGCTGACTCCAAAGGTCACACACTGATCCAATCACGAGGAATCGAGAGTATCCAGAATCCACAAGCGCTATGAGCTTCTTGTCATTAACAACGACTTCTATTACGGTGAAAGCATTTTTAATTTGAATGGGAAGAGAGTGACGCTGAGGTCTCGCCCCCATTTCGTTTCGTGGACAGACTACTGCGAGATTCCCCGCTTGGTTGCAAGAATAACAGCGCATGTTTAACCCCCCCCCTCTCTCTCTGTTTGCTATCACTGCCGCACTGCATGTAGTTTCTGGCCAGATGGTTTGGGTCCACGCATCTGAAACAGTTAATGTAGTCACTCTCACTGCCCGCGTCAGATGTTGGTGCATACGAGGCTCATCTAGGTTGCACTGCAGCGGCAAGATCCTCGTTCCTTTTGTACACCAACGTGGCACACGCTCTTTCGTGTAGTTCTTTTAATGATAGGGTATCCATCTTAGTTGACGACCACAGAAATCCCTGTATGTGGCACGGTAGTCCATTAATGAAGGCACTCTTCATCCAGAATTCTGGCAGCATTTCACCTACCAGTTGTGCCAGCCATTGCAAGTCTGTCAGGAACTCATCTACAGTCTCTCCCGGGCAACGTCGGCGTAGAGAATCGCTTAAAGGTTGCAAATGAGTCTGTTCTGAAGGGCACGTTTGATTTCCTCAATATCATTTCGTTGTTCTTCCGGAAACTTTTTCTCGAGTTGCACATTTCAATCGTAATGGCAGAACTCGCTCCACCTTGACTATTTCGCACAACTCACAAATCAACTCTAGATACTCCAACTATTCCATTACTGGAGTGTTCGTTGCCGCGCCACTGAATTCGGGGATTAGCTGAATGTCGAATTATCTAAACGTTATAATTCTAATAATGCCGAAATAACATGAATGAAAAAAAAAATTAAATAAAGAATATATTTTTATCGTTTATTTAACTACAACCGCAACAGCTACTTCTTGGGATAGTTAAGTTAATTTCATAATGAGCCCCCCCCCTTTTTATATTGATGGCAGCTGGTCAGTGTTTGCGTGAAACAAGATAACGAAAATTTCATTCATCACCTTTAGGCGTTTTACGTAAACCGTCCTTATTCTGCACAAGAACCTGATGTTTTTTCTGTAATTTACATACTTTATGGCAATTAGAACGTTGGGTGATGCCGACTTTTCCTGCTAGTCTAAAATTATAATCGATCATTCAATCTGGCCACATTAAGGTTGGTGCTGAATGATGGTAGAGCACAAAATCAACTTCAAAATCTAGTGAGAGTGATCCCTACAAATCATATAGACAGTGCTAGTCTCTCTATACTCTGTCGTTATTTCTATGGAAAGTGCTTGACTAGATTCTAATCTTTATTCTCTATTTGTACGACATTTACGGCAAGAACTCCATGTTTTAGCGCAACGAAAATGAATTTCCTTCCTCACTCCATGTTCCCTGTGTCATGCGAAATTTCCAAGCCATAGCTTCTTTGCAAAAGGTTTTTTTGTGTGTGGAACACATTACAACGTGACTGATTCCCTGCTGATTACAACTTGCTCGTCTTCCAGTCCAATGGAAATAAATTATTGACATGGATAAATACATAAGTAACAAAACGCAGCCTATGCTATTGATCAATGTAACTACTCTCATAGTGTTCCTCATCATTTCCGTCTCATTAAACACCCTCGAGAAAAATCAGACTTTGTTCTTGTCATTCACATTTTAAATCATCTCATAATATTGTTCATCATTCAACTGACAATCTACCTATCATCTTAATCCTTGAATAATTCTTAACCTTCATAAGTGGTGACCTCGGAAGTAAGAGAGAGAGAGAGAGAGAGAGAGAGAGAGAGAGAGAGAGAGAGAGAGAGGGAAGCGTGAGATATCCACAGACTAACCGACTGGCTGACAGACTGATAGAACAAATAAAATACGTTGATGCATTTAAAAAATAGCCCCCGCCCCCTTCTTTCAAAAACAAAGAATATAAAACAAAACGAAAAAAAAACAAAAAAAAACGAAAAAACAAGTTAGAAAACAAATGTACACAAATAAATGCTATTGAATTTCGCAAGGGCCCGTGGCGTGGTGGATACAGTTCTTGGTAAAATTCAGTTGTAAGCTACGCTCTTAAGGTTCAATCCTTCAAGATACAATTGCGAATTACGTAGGACTTCTACCTAGTCATGTTGCCTCTGTGGATTAAATAAAGGATTTCGTTCGAAATTCCGTGCCAATTCCAGAGTTCGTCAAAATACACGCGCAGAAGGTCGGAGGTTACATCAAAGGAAACGTTGTGAAAATGAAACTCAATGTAAGAATTGTAGTCCAAAGAATCCAAATAATGCCATCAAATAAATATTTCCAAAGGCAAGGTGAGTTACTCTTCTACCTACCTGGATAACTGGTTTGTGGATTAACTAACAACACCACCAACAACCAAACAAACAAAAATAAGATGGCGATTAGTGACCACGTGTGGTCTCGAGAATCGTCCAGAAATCGAAAATTAAACAGGAATACACCTGATAATTGTCACTAATCTCACAAAAATGTTCTGTTCTACCACAATGTGTATTTTAGTTTTTGCATATTTATTTATTTTTTACCCCGTTTTCATTTTGTTGACTTCACTGGAAAATGCCCCGGAACTTTCAATTTAACGCAAATAAAGGAGGAAAAAGTTTTCTGTAACGTTGAACTGGCTCATTTTCTGTCGTTATTACAAAAATATTTCATTAATTTCGGAAATACTTGTCAGTTTAATGAAACTTAAATAATCTTTTTTTTTTTCTGAAATAAAATTGTTTATAGGCAATCGACCAAGCATAACCGACTCTTCTGATTCGAAAACCTTAAAATCCTTAATTTGTCCATGCCTCTTTAACAGGAAGAGGAAGTATGTTCTTGACTACAGCAGAAAAAATTGAATAAGGACAACGATGAGACAAATCTAAAACTACGAGATTTTAATTCCCCAACATTTTCAAGTGTTTGCGAAGGGGAGACGCAAGAAGAATCCCAGCGAAAGTTTTTAAAAGTTATTTATTCTTCCAAACCAAAACACTTTCCTCTTCTTTTTTTTCTCTTTTAATTCCTGACACTATATGCCAAATCTCCTTAAACCATTCTTGATATTTTCAATTTCGACTCGTCCGTGTCCTCCCACGATTATTTTCTCCCATTACCGCCGGGGCCGGCCATTTTAATGATCGGAGACATCATTTCACACCTCCCCCTTACAGCCATTCGAAATAATCACAGACACAATGGTTGAGAATTCATCATTTATTCGTAATTGCAGGCCCGCAGAAAATATTGACTTCCGGTTTTGGAGAGAGAAAAATGGCCGACTGCTGAGAAGCGCCTCTCGCCGTTTTGATTTCACGTTTTGTTTATTCATTTCCGCCGTTCTTTTCTTTCTTTCCCTTGTCATTCGAATGGAGTAATTGACATCGTTTACTTTTTCTTCATGTGCCTTTTCCTTTGTGCGTTTTCCTCTTCTGTCTTTTCCTTTGTGTCTTTTTCTGCATTATCCTATTCATTGTTTCCATCTTCTTTCTCTTCCTCTCCCACCCCCTCCTCTTCCCTCTCCTTCCTATTCTTCTTTGTCTCCTCTTCCTTTTCTTTCTTATCTTCTCGTTCTTCTTTTAGTTTTCTCTCTTTTTCATCTTCTTGTTCTTTTTCAGCCTCTTCATCATTCCCTTCCCGCTTCTCTGTTTCCTTCCTCTCTTCATTTCTTGCATCATGTCCATTTCTTCTTCTTCTTCTTCTTCTTCTTCTTCTTCTTCTTCTTCTTCTTCCGTTCCATCTTTTTTTATTATTTTTTCCGCTTCCTTCTCCTCCTCTCCTTTATTTCCTTCATTCTTCATTTCAATGCAACAAAAAAGAAACAAAAGAACATCCCATATATTTCCCCGTTGCGCAGAATTATTCCCGACAACATAAAAATGGTCGAATTCAGATAATTTATTTCTTTGAAGATAATTGTATATTCCTAGAGTCTTTTGCATCTTTTCTGCTGTAAACCAAATTTATGTTACAAAAGTAAATTCATGTTTAAAAAAAAAAAAAAAAACTCAGTCAAGGTATAAGACCAGCAATAGCACGAACAATAATAATGGTCATAATGGAGGCGTTGGAGACTTGCTACCACTTGATCCACAATACTATCCCAAACGGACACCTAGAAATACTACTACTACTACTTGTACTACTGAAAAATAATTAATGTGGTAGCATCAACATCAGTTAGTGCCACAGAAAACCCAAGAGAATGGAATAACATAGGAGGGTAAGCATCATCCAAATCCTAACTTAAACGACACAACACTTATTATCACCACTCAAATTGAAAGATGAATCGATCGGGATATTCTGTTTATTAAAAAGGAAGATAGAAGCTGATAACACCATTATCAGCGAGGTATCAATGGTAAATGGCTGGTGCTAAAACACAAAATGAGAGTAGAGACAATTTTTCACTCAGAGGACACATCTTTTGCCAGTGAGTATGAAGATGAATGATCGTTGCCAGTGAGAAGCCAATGACAAACGTTTGTTGCGGTAATGCAAAGAAGTTTGCAAAGATTACCGAAAGAGTAATTTGGAAAGGTTATCGAAAGAGGTGAGGAATACTCAAACTATAGAATGACTTGTTGTCACCCAGACTCCAGGAAACAGCACCTGTTATTATCAGTGTGTAATTTCTTATTAAGACGTGTGTGAAAACTCTTAGTGACTACTACTACTACTACTACTACTACTACTACTACTACTACTACTACTACTACTACTACTAATAATAATAATAATAAAGTACAAAATTGTGGTTTTCTAACCTCCCCCTAAAGAAGGAAAAAATATAGTGTCGGCAGCGACTGGCACCACACAAAATAGTCCAAAATTATGGAAAGACGAAGGAGAGAAAGAGAGAGCATTAACCAGACCTCTACTGGACGAGTGTGAAGGGACTTATTGCCACTCAAATGCCACTGAAAACCAGTGGTCATTGCCACTTAGACTGTTGTGGTGATGAAAATGCATTTGCAACGGTTACTGACAGGTGGAGAATACTGGAAATCTGGAGAGACTTGTTGTCATCCGGACTCCAGGGAAACACCATCGGTTGTTGTCAGTGAGCAATCTCTGATGATGAGCTGTGTGAGAACTTCTAATGAATGAAATATCTTCCCCCCCTTTTTTTTTGGCGTCTCCCTCCATCCATCCAATCCTTCTACTTTCCTCCTTCTTATCTTATTCTTTTCCATCTAACCCCTCTTATCACATTATCTATTTTCTTCTTCTTCTTCTTCTTCTTCTTCTTCTTCTTCTTCTTCTTTTTCTTCTTCTTCTTCTTCTTCTTCTTCTTCTTCTTTTTTTCCTGTTTTCTTCTTTCTGCAATGTTCTTCCTCTTTTTATTTTTACTCTCTCGTGCATTAAAACCTTATTTCCATTATCCCCCCCCCAACATGGCCTCAAACTGTAGCCCCATCCCTACCCCAAAACAATACCTTCTAATTCATCCCCGACCAAACACTCCACGACTTGTATTTCCTTCATGAAACCGTTGACCATTGACCAAAATTTAAACACTCATTCACTTTCTCTGATTATTGTAGAAGCGAAAGCACCGATAAACCTCGAATGCAACCCCGACCCTGTTTGCTCCCCCCTGTAACTCTGTCTCTCTTTGCCCTGTTCCATCCGTTTTTACCCCTTACACATCCGTTGCCATGCATTCGATGGTCAGCCATTTCATTTATTCATTCATCCCTTGATTTTTGAAGCGTCTTCGTTTTTCGGAATATCAGGATGCTGCCTTGCGAACAATGAACGATGACCCAACGGCAAAGGAAACCTTAATCTGGTAAAATCTTCCTTTGGTGCAAGAATAGGAATAAAAAGAGAGCCAGAAAAAGAAACAGAGAAAGACTCGGGGAGAAATTAATAAAAAGAGATAAAGAGACATGAAGAGATAGATAGATAGAGAGTGAGAGAGAGAAAGAGAGAATATATATATATATATATATATATATATATATATATATATATATATATATATATAGTGAGAGATACATGTACGGAACTGGGAGCATGCCTTTTTCACAAGCGCCGGCGGGATGTCGGTGTATACTCGGCGGATGGCGGTGATCAGGTTGGCTTTGCTGCTGTGAGAGGTCATGTTGGTAATGTTCTCAACGTCTGACCAAAACGAAGTTGTCCAGCGAGTTCATGTCGGGGAAGGAGGAGGGCCAGTGAGAAAAGGGTACAAAGTCTTGGCACTCATTCTGAAGCCAAGCCTGGGTCTCTTTGGACTTGTGAGCCGACGCTGAGTTCTGCTGTCACACCCAGGATCTGCCAGCGGCCACCTGATTTCACCAGGGGATCACCACACTCTGCAGCCTATTGAGGTACATTATGGTGTTGACTTTCAAGCCGACTTCAAAGATGTGAGGTAGCATGACGTGACCCCTCACTTAAAACCACACCAAAGACCATAACCGGCCGGAAACTTAGTTGAGCCGTGCCATCAAGCGTTGAACCGTGCCATCAAGCGTTGAACCGTCCGGATTTGTATTTTGAGGATGCTGGCAATGGTCCTGTTGCCAAAGCTTGGATCGACAGAGAGCATGACTTGTACAGCAGCGCATCTCCGGTCTCGCTCGTTGAAGATTGTTTCATTTTCAAACACGATAGAAGGCTCCTATCGCTCTTGAGATTTGAACACAACTGGCCAACTAGTAGACGGTCCGCAACAAAAGAAGAAAACCGGTTTTCATCAAACAGAAATGGAACCATGTAGTATTTTCTAGAGCGACTATTTTATCATTCCCCTATAAAGAAAAAGAGAAAAGGAATATATATCTATATATCTATAAAAGTGAAAATATCTGTCTGTTTGTCTGTCTGTGTACATTTCCCTACCAAATAACTCTGATGTGACATAAGGGGTATTGATATTTGAGAAAATCTTTTTAATTGGTTTTCGACCAGAAATTTGGCTGTTCAACGATTTGACCTTTAAGAACTCTACCAAACTCCCCCGCCAATTTTGGGTCTAAACACTTGAAATTTCAGATATAGATTCCTTGGACATGGATCTTACTTTATAATTTGATTTGAGCCCCAATCAATAAATGCTAAAGGGTCATAATTTGGGTCAAAGTTTTAAAAAAATACTTCTGCGGTCTCTATGAAATTACTAAGCCAATTTTTGGTCTAAATGTTTGAAATTTGATATAAAAGGTATTCAGACATAGGGTAAACTTTTTAATCGTTTTTTTCGCTGAAAATTTGGCTTCCAAGGGATCAAAGTTCAAAAGATTTTACCTTTTCGGTCTCTAGCAAACTATTCAGCCGATTTTGGGTCTAAACATTTGAAATTTTACATAAAGACATGCAGCAAGCTTTTAAATAAGTTTTTGGGCGAAAATTTAGCTGCCAAGAGGTCAAAGTTCACAGAGTTGAGTGTTTCAGACTCTACCAAACTCCTCTGCCAATTTTGGGTCTAAATACTTGAAATTTTAGATGCATGTTATTTGGACATGGGTCAAACATTTTTATTTAATTTGAGCCCCAAACAATAAATATTAAGGGGTCAAAATTTGGCTCACACTTTAAACAATTCGACTTCCGCGGTCTCTACCAAATTTTCTCTATGATAGTTAAGGAAGTCTATTATATAGAAGGCATTACCGCACATATTTCACACGTTTTAATATATACATATGAACATAAAGTTAGGAACAGCACATAGGGCCCTGAGGAAAGCCGGGCTGAACTGCTAGTATATATATATTAAGAGAGAGAGAGAGAGAGCGGGAGAGAGAGAGAAAGCGGGAGAGAGAGAAATAAAGGAGAGACAAAAATAGTTAGATAGAGAGAAAGAAAATGGAAAGGGAGGGAAAGGGAGATGAATAGAGAGAGAGAGAGAGAGAGAGAGAGAGAGAGAGAGAGAGAGAGAGAGAGAGAGAGAAGGAGATCACAAGCGGATGACCAGTGTGTGATTTGATGTCCGTGATTGTTGATCGACTACTGCTTTCAAATGACCAAAGGGAACACAATGATAGATCGGAGGACGAGTAGGGCAGGAGGAATGAATGTCGTGGGTAGGGATAATGTTCGGACGTTAGATGCAGCTGATCGCCCGGGGGCGATCGTCCAGTTGTCAGTGAGAAATGGATTTATTTGAACTCTTTTGATTACATTCAAAAATCGCCATTCTGGACGGACGAGGGAACTTCAACGCAGCAATTGAGATGTACGCGTTGCCATACGTTTGATTCTGCCATGGTGTGTACGCGTATATTCTTATGCAAGTGTGTATGCATGCCTGAACGTGTATTTATGCGATGAAATATGGCATAAATCCGTGGAAATTTATATATATATATATATATATATATATATATATATATATATATATATATATATATATCTATCTCAGTGAAAATGAAAAACAATCCCATTTATATATATATATATATACATATGAATAGAAGTTTTTCATTTTCACTGATATAAATATATATATATATATATATATATATATATATATATATATATATATATATATATATATATATATATATATAATTATCGTATTTAATCTGCTTAGTAACACATGTTACTACTACCGGAGTCGAATTAAAGATCCGATAATTTCATCAGACATTACAGATTTAAAAGTTTATTATGACGAAGAAGAAATTAAAAAAAAAGTACAAATTCAATATCAACAGCGTCAACTGTAAAATCACAAAAAGGGGGGGGGGAATAAAAAAATAAAGAATAAAAAATATTTATATAAATGTGTGTGTAGCCATCCAGATACAGCACTGTCTCGTTGTATCACAACACATCAATGCGACTAGACTAGCCGAGGATTGAACCTACAACCATCGCGTTGATAGTCGGCAGTTCTACCCATCAGAGCGGCGCTCGCAAATGACCTCAACAAATGTCCATTTTAAACAAACATTCGCCCACTCGAACAGCTTGTTTTATTTTATTTACAAACGGCAAGCCACGCATTTATAGCCACTTAAGTAACTGTTGAGATTCATTTATTTATTTGCTCTACACAAAGAGGGGGTGCTTAAAATATATGTAGTCATCGATATATAGTACTGTTTCGTTGTTCACAACTTATCAGTGCAGGTAGACTAGCATTTTTTTTTCTGAGCTAAGGATTGAACCTATAAAAATCGAGTTGATAGTTATACCCGTCGACCCATAGCTCACCTTATATCTATACACACACATATAATCATTCACATACAGTACTGTTTCACAGGTCATCAGTGCGGCTAGACAAGCAACTTAAAGCCAGGATCGAAAACCGAGCGCCCAAACGACAGTCGAAGCTTCTAACCGTTGCGCTATTCAGCTGCTGTTAATGGTAATTTGTATATCACTTTCCAAAATGCCCAACCCGTGAGCGAGTGTTTGTTTAAAATGGACATTTCTTGAGTTCATTTGTGAGTTCCGCTTCAATGGGTAGAAGTGCCGACTGTCAACGACTATATCTATAATATAAAGCTGAATGTGTGTGTGTGTGTGTGTGTGTGTGGTCACGAATAGGCTCCTATATGGTTGACTATTTTAAAAAACTGATTACATATAATGATAGAAGATGTATCGAGAAACAGAAATGGGTATGTTTGATCTGGCAGACCGGTGGTTCATTAAAATTGTGGGGTCTGCGTTCACGACTGGTCCACAAAGTATGGAAATAAAATATTTAAAAATAAAAAAATAAAAAACGTTTACAAGTGTTTTTGATATAGATGTACATAAGAATACTTTGATAGGTATGTTTTAACTTAAATAGGGATGGTATAATGAAATTGTTGGGTCTGCGTTCGCGCCTGGCCTCCATAGAATGGAAATAGGCACACACTTTAATAAAGACTTTTCATATCTATCTGCGTAAGTATACTTTGATAATTATGTTTCAGCTTGAAGAAATATGGTATAATAAAATTATTGGGTGTTCTTTCGCACCTGACCTCCATAGAATGGAAATATGTCACAAAGTTTAACAAGGTTTTTTAATAAAGATCAGCAGAATATTATGATAAATGTTTCAGTGTGAACAGGTATGGTATAATAAATTATGGAGTTTATCTATTTCATTTTTACTTTCATCATATTTTGCTTTGGTTTTGATACCACCAAATTCAACCCAAATTTACAACCTTTCCTTTTCATAGCCTATCACACCTTCATAAATCAGAGTCCATTTTCTGTAGGCTGTTTTTGAACCCAGTCAAGGACAGGTACTTTTGCTAGTATATATATATATATATATATATATATATATATATATATATATATATATATACGTATATATATATATATATATATATTTATTTACATATACTTACAAATGGAATCATTTTCAAATGATATTCTAAAACAAAAAGAGTGGCTACGATGTATTTTTTTTACATGGGAGTCACCACTTATCAAGGGCCGAAGGCCACTCAGGGATAAGGGTTATTGCGTGTACAGTAATCAATGATATAGTATTGTAGCAATCATTAGTATTGGGGGTTTTGATAGAGTGTCTTACTTAAGGGGCGGTTTGTCAGGAGTTTGTTTATGTTGGACTTGAAGACGTCCAAGTTGTAGTCAGGTGGGAAACAGGCAAGCGGCAGAGAGTTCCACTGGCGTGTAGTTCTAAGAAAGAAGCTTTGTTCATGGAATCTACGTTTGGATTTAGGCACAGATAGAGAGTGGGGAAAATTATTGACAGTAGTTTCAGCCAGACAGGTGTTTCTCGTGAAAGATTGGCGAGGGGGGACGAGGTATTGGAGCTCAGACAAGCACCTACCATGGAAATAATAATAAAACAAAGACAGGCTCACAACGTCTCTTCTGTGGGAGAGAAGTTGCAGGGAAGAGAAAAGGGCACCCCCCACTAAACCACGAAGTCTATTTTGTACTCTGTCAAGGCAGGATAGGCTGTTTTTAGCAGCTCCTGTCCAGATGTGGCAGCAGTACTCCATCCTTGGACGTACTTGGCTTAAATAGTTTTGAAAGTATGGGAGCAAGTTCTGGTTGGAGCTCTTTCAGCACTATAACTGGAATACCATCAGGGCCAGTGGCTTTACTGGAATTAAGGTTCTTAATTAGCTTGGCGACCTCACGCATGTATCCAAGTTATTTATAGTTGTTTCCAGACGATATTTAGTTTTGGTTATACAAGATAACACGAACTCTCTTGCCATAGCGTACTTAATCAGATATGCCAATTTGTAGTTAACTAGAATTTTTAATTGATTTGAATGAATATATTTATATATGTGTGTATATAAAAGTATTTTATATTGCTTAATATATTTATACATAAATGTATCTACTGATCTATTACGATATGCGTCTCTCTGTGTATATATATGTTTATGAGAAAAATAGGCTGATTCAATTATATTTCACCCTTTACTCATCATAAGAGTTTTATTTATGAAGCTTAATAGATATTAAATATAACTACAGAGCATATACAATAAATCAAAGATGGCGGAATTATAAAACACAATTGTAACTACTGTTCGGATTTTTCGGATTTATCTAATTATGCCCATATTATTATTTTCTTTTCTGTTTAACGTTAATGAGTTCTCATTCGTCTCAATAGCAATGGCCAAAGACTCTTTATCTAAGCGTACATATTTTAAACTCCTCGGCCTAACGTTCACAGGAAACATGAGTTGGAACAATTACCTTAAGAGCATTGCCAGGACCGCTGCGAAAAGGGTAGGTTCCCTCTACCGTGCTAGAAAGCTACTAACGCCCGAAAGTATCCTGTACCTCTATAAGGCCACCATTCGCCCATTTATAGAGTATTGTTGTCATATTTGGGCTGGTGCATCTGCTACTAGTTTCTCGCTCCTAGACAAAGTTCTAAAGAGAGTCGCCAACCTAATAGGTCCTGAACTGTCATCTAAGCTTCAGCCTCTGTCCCATCGACGAAATGTAGCAACCCTCTACCTGTTCTACAAGTACTTTAACGGTGAATGTTCTGACGAACTGCAAGCACTTGAACCTCCTCGATGTAAATACCGCCGACAAATCCGACGAGCATCAAAATTCTACCCCTTCACAGTAGAGATCCCTAGATGTAAGAGAGCCTTCTGCTCCAGTAGTTTCTTCCCTAGACCAGCTAGACTTTGGAATTCCCTTCCGGGTTCCTGCTTCCCCAACTGTACTGATATGCAGAAGTTCACGTGTAACGTGAACCGACATCTTGCTGCCCAACTCCCCGCATGATACCCCTGTGGCTTATTTCCATGATAGTAGCCCCCTACATCAAAGTGGTAATGTGCCTTGTTTGGGGGGAAATGTAATAATAATAATAATAATAATAATAATAATATATATATATATATATATATATATATATATAAATACCCGTTCGCACACATCTTTTTACGATAAAGCTAGAACCCAGAATTAGATAGAATCGAGCAATTGCATCGACAACGGACAACGCCAGCCCCAAAGTGGGTTTCGATGTACTGCATCTCATCAGTGACGTGCTCCGACATAGGCCCATATGGTTAGGTCGACAGTATTGCACACTTCATGAGTGCGACGACCTGGGTTCTCGCCTATGTCGGGTATTTATATATCTATAATCTCCTCTTAGTTTCTAATATATATATATATATATATATATATATATATATATATATATATATATATATATATACTTATGCTGACGTTTTATCACGCTTATACATTACCGTACTCAATTCAGCGGATGTGATGTCATACAAGTAGCGCGAAATAAATCGTTCATCCTGATTGGCTAATAAAATAATGAATGGACTTCAAATAGAATATAACACACGATAGAACAATCAAAGACAATACAAATTTTATTTCAATTTTAGTAATAAGATATTTGTAATTTTTCAGTATTCATTGGCAGTTCACAAAGTAAATAAATATATTTTATTGAACTTCGTATTATTCGTAAAGAATAACATTTTTAGTTCACGGTGTAAATAAACTAATTTAATCCCATTATTCAGTCTTAAACTTATTCTATCTTAGAGTTTGTTTAATATAGGTAAGTATTTATATACGGAATTCACTGCGTAATTAATTAATTGATCATTATGAATTTTGGAAAGAGACTTCTAGATGTACGGTTTGTGTAACAGAGCGCGATGTTCACATGGTAGCTGCATGCAAATGATTGGGCCGTGTGTGAGGTGACGTCACGGCAAGGTAAAAAGAAAAAATATAAAAATAAAAACATGTGCGCAGACCGATGATTACGTGAGCGAGAGAGAGAGAGATAGAGAGAGAGAGCAGAGAGAGAGAGAGAGAGAGAGAGAGAGAGAGAGAGAGAGAGAGAGAGCAGAGATAGACGTGATACATACATGGGCTAAGAGTGACAGGAAAAGACGAGTACTAAGCATGGCCGGGCAGGGACAGAGAAATAAAAAGGATTATAAAAGAAGAACGTGTGAGCAGATCGATGATCACGTTAGAGCCGGACAGAGAGAGAGAGAGAAAGAGAGGAGGAGGAGGAGGAGGAGGAGGAGGAGATAGATAGATAGATAGATAGATAGAGAGAGAGAGAGAGAGAGAGAGAGAGAGAGAGAGAGAGAGAGAGAGAGAGAGAGAGAGAGAGAGAGAGGTTTTCCATATATTGGCCGAGAGTCTGTGGTTTCACTGAAGAAACAGGAAGTCGAGATTTTTCTTACCGTTGTTCCTTGGGAAACAATGTAATTAGACACCAACTAAACAAGATGCTCTGAATTTCAATTTCTAAAAACTCCTAAAATTTTAGACATTTTCTAGAATTCTCAGAAGAAATAGCAATTATTAATCCATTAAAAGAAAATAAAATGCACATGGGCATGATTACAAAACCAGAAAATAGATGATGGCAGAATAGATTCATTGATTGATAAAATAATTATATGAATGATTTTGCGCTACGAAACAGGTGCTATCAGGAATTGTCAACGTACTTAAAGGAATAAATTGTAAGACGGTGAGCATCTTAAAATATGAAATATAGACTTTGTTTTTTATTTGTTATATGCTCTGTAATTACATTGAGTTTCATAAACTAAGGATTAGTATAAATAAAAGGTGAAATATAATTGAAAACATAAAATCATATTTTTTCACAAAATATATATATGTATATATATATATTTGTGAAAAAATATTATTTTTTCCTCAGACAGAAACAACATGGCTGATGAAAGCCTAACATAATTTATGTTTTACCATTAACTGGTCCCCTTTATGTTGGGCTTGAAACCGACGGTACTAAAGTTTTTCTGAACTTCTGTACTACTAGTGAGGGGTACCCGGCGTTGCCCGGGTGTTTGGAGGTGTGTGTGGAAACTCCGGGGTGGGGGTAAAAATGTTTTGGTAGGTAAGTATGAGGATCGAACCCGAATCGTTGAGGCAAAGTTGTAAATTAAAGTGTGAAAAAAAAAACGTGCGACGTTAACCATTGCCCCACTGCCAGATGCTAACGGAAACACGTTTGAATTTATTTAATTACTTGGATTTGGCAGGTGCCCGTTTTAATGACTTAATGAGGTCAAGTTTGACTGCGGGATAGTATTTCATTTACTGCGGGAATGCTTCCCAAGATGTTATAGGAAAAAGACTAACCCACATGCGGCGAGCGACAAATGTTGATATTTATCTTCCTAAAGTCGAGCAAATTAAATAGACAGGCGAGCTTCGTTGTTAACTCTGAGATATTACGATTTATATGTGATATAAAAAGTTTTGAAAAAAGCCTTTTGTAGACATACAGAAAAAGTGAACACACATACAAAGATACATACATTTTCGATAATATATATATATATATATATATATATATATATATATATATATATATAGCCTTTGAGATTTAAAAAAAAAATCACTTGATCGCCGGTCGAGTGTGAGGGAAAATTTTCTCGCCCCCAAATATTTTTACTCGTCTGACTTTATGTCTTTGTTTCAGTCAATAATAGTAAATAATTTTACAACAATTCAATTATATTTTTCTTCTCTATTCTTAATAAAAATTTCAACAAATTATTCTTCCGATACCCAAATTATGTTGTAAAATTTCATACAAAAATTAAAATATCTAGCCTAAACCGTGGATGTTGAAAAAAAAGTGTTACGAAATCTTCGGGTATTCACGATTGTGGACTGAAATCTCTTGTTACGAGATTTCCGTGGCCCGAAATCTCCAATATTCAGAAAAAAAAAATGCCATTTAGCTGAAATGAACTAGATTTCTTAGGAAATCGGCATGGTTTAATATCTTTTTAAAATTTAAACGGTCAATTTTTCTTTGTAATTTTTGGGAAAAAAAATTTGATATAGAACAGAAATTGGTCTCTTTTGTTTCTATTAAAACAAAGAATTTACCTCGGAACAACATTCCAAAATTTTAAATATTATTTTTAAAATTGGGTACCGATGATTTTTTGAAAGTTGCGCAAAAAGAGCATGCAAACATCTGAATTTATATAATTGTGAAAAGAATGATTACTTACTTGTTGTATCATTTAATTTTCAGTGCGTGCTTGACGGAAAAATGCTTCTTTTCCTCTCTCAAATGTTCGTCTTTACTTTTGTAAGCATGAAGTGTATGTAGTTGTAGCGTCGAAGAATTTTTTTTCCAAATGAATTTCAACATAAGAGAGCTAAATGAAGGCGACATTTTGACTACACGCCGAATGTGTAAATTTGACCTCTTGTTTACCTTCAGCGTGGCCACTCTTTTTTCTATACCATATTCCAACGGTCTCACAGCTAGAGATGATAGGATTCACAAATGATGAGACATAGGTCATTCTAAGTCACCGCATATTTGAAGGTCGTAAAATAAATGAGTTTTTTCTGTATCTTTATTAAAAGAAATTTTAAGTGATTTACGATTTTTAGTCGCCCAAAAAATTTTCAATCGACTGTGGCGACCGGTTGTGTAAAGTCTCAAAGGCTATATATATATATATATATATATATATATATATATATATATATATATATATATATCAAGATAGCACGTTAATAGGAATAGATACACAAGCATTTACTCGTTTTAGGATTTTTAAAAATGTTATTGGTCACAAGATCGCATACAGTTGTTTCAGTTCCCAGTGTTGGCATATAAGGATATAATCGTTCATCAAATTATAACTATAATTATTACAGAAACTTGGACTTCATCAGCACACTAGAAAAAATGCCTCAAGAGTTGTTTCAAAAGTTTTTAAGCCCAAGAACTTTATATATATATATATATATATATATATATATATATATATATATATATATATATATATATATATATATATATTGTTAATAAAGCAAAAACAAATGTTTGGACTTCCGGTTTGTTGGCTTTCATGGCTCATGTGGGCTGCAACATTGTTTAAATGTAGAAATAGTTTTATGATCCCTCACATTCTGAAAATTCTAATCGATCACTAGGTTTTCTTGTTAACTGACATCGTCCTAGCGAGTGTAAAAAAACATATTTATGAGACATCGTGGTTGGATGACCAAACTCCTTATCTGAGACGAAGTAGGTGCATTCCATTGTCGGGTTTCGCCGCGGCTTGCTTGATTTGTGTTAGCTAATGGCTACTCAATTGGCGTAGTATTCGCTTCGCCTGCCGTGCAGGAGATTCGGGTTTCAAACCCCGTGTTCGGATATGTTCAGCAGATGGGTTCAAATGAGGGCGGAACTCGAGTATTGGACTTTTGGTTTGTTGGCTTTCATGGGTCACATGGGCTGTGAAGTTGTTTAACTGTGAAAATAGTCGTATCATTTTACACATTTTGAATATATATATATATATATATATATATATATACATATATATATATATATATATATATATATATATATATATATATATATATATTGCAGCGCACAGATGTTCTGTTTGCTCTGTGGTCTGTAAATCGAGTCGGGTCACCGGCGACTAAACTGGTTCCCCCATCAGATTTGTTTGGTGAGGAGGGTAGCTAGTCTCCCTGAAGGATTAAAAACAAGACCTTCCAAAGGGCGAATGAACCCTTTTTCGAGGTCAACGGCCAACTAGCACTGTGTGTGTTTGTGTGTGTGTATGTGTGTGTGTTGGGGTGGACAAGGCTCTCGTAAGCCGTGATGAAGGCAACCTTTCTAGGAGAAGCAAATCTCTGATTTAAAAATCAATAAAGCGGGAGACCAGTACCCGAATTAAGCTGGTCTGTAGTTTAACTTGCTGCTGGCTATCTTGCTCTTGGTTGTTGCTGGATCTCAGCATTTTGAACCAAGAGAGAGACTTAGCTGTCGTACAAAGTTAAGTCTCTGTAACAACTCCCTCAGGCATTTGTCTATGAAAATGGTCCTGTGGCGATGGAAGTCATTTTGGGCTCACGGACTTTAAGTGTCTGAGGGAGTGGCACTCGTCTGAAAAGACGTAGCAATCATCATCATGTATGTATGTATGCATGTATGTATGTATTGATCCACAGTTATTAGCTATCAATTAAACAAAATTCTTTAAAATTAAATTTCTTATTAAGCCTCTTTAGGCTTGAGCATTAAAGTTTACACATTTTCTAGTATCATACACACTTTTACTGATAGGCTGCCCATGCAACTCTGGTCACTTTCGAAGTAATCTCCCCCGGCTGCAATGCAGACGTTATACTGTTCAAACAACTTCTCGAAGGCCCCAATGGAATTCCTTTTGTGTGAGCGTGTCAATGCCACTTTCATCTTCTCCATTGTCTAATAACGACAGCCTATAGGGTTTCCTTGAGGTTAGGGAATAATCAAAAGTCACAGGGAGCAATGTTTAGGCTATAGGGTGAAGAACTGTGTTTTTGTATAAGACCTTTGTTGAGGACTTGTGCATTCGTGCAAATGTTCTGCATCTTCCGTTTCTCACAAATAATTGTGTGTACAGTTCCCACACTGACATCAAATTGTGCACTTATTGTCTTCACGACGAAATGTTTTATTTGGCCAATCAACTCTGGTGTTCCGACTTCCTTACTTCCCTCACACCTCTCATCATCCCTCACAGACTCTCTGCCTTCCTTAAATTGCTTATGCCACTCAAACACTAATGCTCGATTCATGCAAGATAATCCAAAAGCAGTCTGAAGCATTCCAGAAATATCTGAAACATTTTTTTCCAAATTTAAATCAGAATTTTATTGCATATCGTTCTTCTAAAGTGTCTTCACGTCCAGATTGCATTCTTAAAATTTACCAGCTGTGATAATCAGGTTTTAGTAGGATGTAATCCAATTCCTGCTGTAGTTGTATATTTGAACCAGAGATAATAAAAATTGACTAGTCATCTCATAAGATGTATAACAATAACATACTGAGTTTTCAAGAATCTACGACGATTGTAAATGCCTATACGAAAAAGTCTGGAAACTTATTGAAAACACCTTGTATATTGATTTTAATCTCCTGGAAGGGGAAATAAGATTGACTCACTTAGATTTCCTGCTAGTGAGCGGAGTTAAGTAAATAAAGTGTGAAAAAGCGATAAAACTACAAACTAAAGACACATATCCTAGTTAGTGTTTTGACAAAAGCTACTTGTAATGTGTAAAAAAGGAGAAAGGCATTCTAAATTACTGACGAATATAGAGAGAGTGAACTCAAGAAAAAAAGAGAGCAAGAGAGAAGGGAGGGATATTAACTAATGACTCTCTCTCTCCCTCTCCATATATATATATATATATATATATATATATATATATATATATATATATATATATATATGTATGTATATATATATATATATATATATATAAACAAATGATTAATAAAACATGTTGAAAGACATCTTGAAAAAGAGTTAAAAACATATTTAATTTTAAAAAGGAAACACAAGATAAGTGGATAGTCCTTAATCCGCGGAGTTTCGAAGAAATACTCTCCTTCTCATCAGAGGGCAGGAATTAGCAAAATGCGGGATCGGATTTTGCATATAAAAGTATTTAATGAAACTACAAGTAAGTCACAGATCTTACTTGGTTAAAAGAAAGGGTGAGGTAAGGGGAATAAGAGGTAAAAGAAAAATGATAAAAAGATTTCACATGAATGGACAGTCCGGTGAAGGGTAAAAAATCCAAGAATGGTAAAATCCATTTTTGTCCCCATTCCGCTGCAGATTGGAGGTCATCCTCTAGTGTTTTTGCCATTTCTTTAGTTATGTGTTCATTTGTTTTCCTGTCATGCCTGTTATAGAGTGTGGTGTCATCAGCATATATACCCATCTCAAAGGCAGTTTTGTCGGGGAGAGTATCTCCCATTTCCATTTACGGCAGACTTGTTTAGTTTTTTTCCTTCCTTCTTATCATCGTTTTGTCTTTTTGTTCTAGTACAACTAATTAATAATTAAATAGTTTTTTTTAGAATTTATTTACCTTTTCCCGCAACTTCCATATGCTTAATTCTTCTTGAATCACTTCCGCGATCTTCCTTTCATGGCTTGATCTGTTCTCTAATCAATTTAGATTAATTTATATCGATCAATCATTGAAAACATTTCTCATTGATCTTTGCGTGATTCGAAATTTATATTAAACGGATTTTCTTAATTTCAACGTTTAATTTGATTTCGAATGATTGTATTTCACTAGGATTATGCTTGGCATTTACTACCGAATCAACCTTTAATCGCGATTTTCGGATTTTAAAACAACGAGGGAACAACTGAACATCTTCAATATTTAAACGAGTTCAATAACTAAAGCCTCATCATTATAAAAATAATTTTAATTCATTCAATTTTCAATTTTCATTTTTTTTGTCTCATAAATTTAGATTTTTACCTTGTTTCATTGACCATAATAGATTTACGAACAAAAGATAGATATAAAAATCTATTTCGCCCGGCATATACGCCAAATATTAATATTTAATCCTTATCAACATTTTTTTTATATTAGAGATGAATAGAGAATGGCGGCAAAATCACAATCATATCACCGGGAATAAATTTAACCAGATAATGTTTCTAGATAACCCAATTCGTAGGTTATTGTTCATCTTTCCTAAGCCACAGTCGACTTAAGAGTCGGTTTTCCACCATTTTCTGGACTGAAAAAAAGTTTCTTAATAAAAGACGGACAAAACAATTTGTTTTTTCAGGCAAATATTCCAAAAAATTGGTCCATGTTCTTAAAACGAAAACAAACATATTTTCAATCAATTTTAATATTTAATCCTAGTCAGTATTTTAATTTTTATTAGTTATGTGTATAGGAATGCGAAGGACTACATACGTCCACATCCGCAATCTACTACACCTGATCACAACTGAACAGGGCTTTTCGCTTCATTAACTTTTCCAGAAAGCTTCATCTGTAACTTTTATACCTCTACGTTTAATCACTTCCGCGGTTTTGCTTCCCTAGCGTTATTTGATCTTCAATCAATTTAGATTGATTTATATCGATCAATCATTGAAATTTATTTCTCATCGATCTTTGTATGATTCTGAATTTATACTAAACAGGTTTTCTTAATTTCAACATTCAATTTGTTTTCAAACAGGCGAATCTTAATCCTGGTAATTTCTAATGAATAATGAATCATTTCTAATGAATACGCCATTATAAAATTAAATAAACATAAGCTCTTTTAATGTTAACATAGTTAGAATAGATGGAAAAAAAGTTTCGAATTTACTCATTTGTAATACAAAAACTGAAAATCGAATGAAATGAACATTTTTTTTTAATTCAAAGTTTTCAATGGTTAATTATTATTTTCTTTAATGATTGAAATATCCAGAGGGTTTATTTATTTTTTAGTTGACGTTTCTGAATCTTTTAGAGGAGGATTGTTTATTCATATTATTTGGATTCATCGGACTACTGTTCTCATCTGAAGCGTGATTTTCGAAATGTTTCGGTCGATATAACCCCTGACTTTTTCAGGAGTATCTTGTTGAATTTGGGAATTTAAACGGAATTTCGAGCGGAACCCTTTGTTTATTTCACGGGGGTTAGCGTGCTCTTTTCCGTCAGCCATGACTGGATAGAGGACCTATGTTAACATTAATTCACAACCCGTGGCGCAAGGGTTAGAGTACTTGGAAAAATTAATTGTAAAATGTTATATTCTCCTGAAGGTTGAAGGTTCAATCCTCAGTGTCGGCGACCGAAAAATACAATTGCAGAACAAGAGCACGCTGCCCCCGTGAAGTAAATTAAGGGTTCGCTCGAAATTCCGTCTAAATTTCCGAGTCCGACTAGATCCACCTGAAGAAGGTCGGAGGTTATATCGACCGAAACGTTGTGAAAATCACACTCAAGATGAGAACAGAAGTGCGATGAATCCAAATAATATTTTTTAGTCGTAAAATCGGAATATATCAATTCAGCATAAATTCCGCGGTAATAAATGCCAAAATTATCAAAATGAAGTCCAATCGTTCAAAACCAAATTACAAGTTGTGATTAAGAAAATCCGTTTAATATCAACTCAGAATCACGCAAAGATCAATGAGAAAGAATTTCAATGATTGATCGATATAAAATCAATCTAAATTAATTGCAGAGCAGCTAAAGTCAAGAAACGACAAGCAGTGAAGTGACTCAACAAGAATGAGCAAAGAAAGGTTTCGGGAAAAGATAAATTAATAAAAGCTTGTTTGGTTGTGACTAATAACAACTAGACAAAAACGATGACATATCGTAAATAGAAATGGGAGGTACTAATAATCAAACAGATAGATGTTAAAAAAATTATGACTGTTCAGAGACCAGCCAAAATACAGAATTAAATAAAAATAAATATATTTGTTTATTTATGAAATTTTCGATACATATCGGACTCGTCAGCAGAAAAAAAAATTATAGACAATATTGTTTTTATTTTTGGTGTCCTTTTTCCGCGGCATGTTGTCACTTAGAGTTCAGGAAAAGGTGATTGATAAAAAACTAACTTGGGTGCCTGGCGTTGCCCGGGTGTTCGGAGGTGTGTGTTGAGCAGGCTCGAACTGTGATGTGCTTGTTGTTGCGCCCATCGCGAAACAGGAAGTGACGTAGATTTAAATTAAGGCTAGACAATCGAAAAAAAGGGATAACTTTCGAAAATATCGGCGGAAAAAAGCGACCTCTCCCTGTAAAAAAGTGCCCAGTTGAGTGTGAAGGAATTAATGTTCTTTGGACAATTTTTCGATACCAATCTCACGAATATCCGTCGCCTCTGTCGAAAGCTTTTGCGAGACATACATACATACATACATACATACATACATATATATATATACATACATACATACATACGTACGTACATACATACATACATACATATATATATATACATACATACATACATACGTACATACATACATACATACATACATACATACGTATATATATATATATATATACATACATACATACGTACATACATACATACATACATACATATATATATATACATACATACATACATACATACGTACGTACATACATAAATTTAAACAGACAGGTGAGATTAATATTATAGATGTCCATGAATCATGATGTTACAGTTTTAAAACAACAAGAAAACAAACGAACAGCCGAGATATTTAAACAAATTCAACAAATGAAATTCTCGCCACTAAAATAAAAATAATATAAGTTAATTCAATTTTCAAGTTTTATTAAGAAGAAAATCGACACAACCTAAAGCAAATAAAGGTGAAATAAGCTAAATTGATTTTTGTTTAGCTCCTCCAAACAGCCTTTATTTCGCTCATAATGTAACTAACGCTACACGTCGCATCCCCATTTTGTTACCTAGCATCTTCTCTCTTCTTCTGATGAGAAGCATTCGTACAGTCCGGGTCAAAATCATAAGACCACTTAAGAAAGTAAGCATTTATGTATATTATCGAATTTTTAATCAAGCAAATGGTTGAAACCATTGCCAAAAGTGAAAATATGATGGAAAAAAATTAAATCTGCTTCATTCGAAACCTTAACCCTGATCTAATAATTATTTAAAAAAAAACAGACATTTTCACCTGGTCCAAATGATAAGACCACTGATAATTTATCTAACAAAAGACAATTATAAATTACTAAAAAGGGTCTCAGTATTTAGTATAGCATCCATTATTACGAATTACTTCAAAAATTCTCTTCGGCATACTTGCGACTAAGTTTTTTGTCAGTTGCGAAGGAATTTTATCTCATGTACTGAAAACTGAACCAGAAAGTTCCTTTATCGAATCATACTGGGTTCCATCCTTGGACACTTCTTTTGCCATCCATCCCCAAAGATTTTCAATGGGATTGAGGTCTGGAGAACATGCTGGCTGATCTAACAATTCTATATTATTTGAAGAAAAGTATTTTCGTGCTTGTCGAGAAGTGTGTATCACAGCGTTGTCTTGCTGGAAAATCCAATTTCTTCCACACAGACGTGGACCTTCAGTCCTGATAGAAGCATTTTCAAGCATTGAAATGTATTTCAATGATGTTTGCCAGCCTTTCACTATTTGCAACTTTAGGGTCCCAGCTGACGAGAAAACATCCCAGATCATTAAAGACCCTCCTACACTATGCCGAGATGAAAAAGTCTCTTTGGGCAAATTTTTATCATGCCAACAGTGTTGAAATCCATCTGGACCATCTAGATTAAACTTTTTCTCATCGGAGAAAATTGCATTTTGCCACTTCTCAAGTCTGGTATTTGCCGGCATATTTAAGCCGATTAGTTTTGTGCTGTTCAAGAAGACGTGGTTTCAGCAGTCGCTTCAAATGATTGAAACCCTTCATTTTCAGATGCCTTCTGATGGTTTTAGGACTACATTCTGCTGATGTTTTGCTTTTCAATCGACTTGAGCTCATACTTGAGTTTTTTTTAACTTCTGATACGGCGATGCAGTGATTGGGTTATAGTTTTTGGTCGACCTGGACTCTTTTTGTGCCCATATTGATCTGGATTTCTTAAAAAGTTGTGATGACCGTTTTGCTACGATTCACTTCGTTTGCAATGGATCTATGAAGCTCAAAGATCCTTCCTCTCCGAAACTCTGATAATGGTTGCCCTTTTGCAATTTATAATTTAGTAAGATGTTTTTTTATCCACTACCAAGTTGCTTTTAGTTACATAGAAAACTGTTCATATTCATTTTTTCAAAACTAGCCTATTTTATTAAAGTGGTCTTATCATTTTTACCAGGTTTCTTGCGTCTGTTTCTCTTATTAATATTACACACACACACACACACA
This sequence comes from Euprymna scolopes, assembly GCF_053919585.1. NCBI lineage: Eukaryota > Metazoa > Mollusca > Cephalopoda > Sepiida > Sepiolidae > Euprymna > Euprymna scolopes. The sequence continues at coordinate 23,661,316 of NC_136517.1, forward strand.
CACATATATATATATCGACAAACAGCTATTTTGCAGTATGAAGTCGATTGTAAAGCTTGGTGTTAAGTATGTTTGAAGCTGAGACTCGAAACTGAACCAAATTTACAACAAAGACATTACGATGTTCATGTATGTTGAGTTTCGCATTATCGACTATCTAAGACGTGGAATTAATTTAACAAAGAACTCTGCTTCTAAAAGTCAGATTTATTCATTTCTGACCTACGCATAATTTGTTCCGTTTGAACAGGTGTAGAGTTCATTTCATAATTTACGAATACGAGTTGATTTACTTTTTTCTTTTTACTAATCGAATTAGGCTGTCTTTTCGAAATCAGTCTTGAGAATCGATGAGAATTGAATTGAAATCAACTGTGGGACGTAACGTGAGACTCGCTCGTAGTCTCGCGAGATTTGTCCCGCGCGTGACCAGCAGCTGTAAACAAGTGTCTTCGTTTTAAAAGGCCGAGATATCACCCGATTGAAACTGACGCGTGTCTACTCCGAGGAGGAGGCGAATGTTAAGACGAGTACTTCATAACGCGACCCCAATCACCCCCTCCTCTCCGGCGTCGACTTCGACGAGACTCTGCGAGATAGAAACGTAAAACCAATGAATTTTCGCACTTCACCATCTTTGTTTTGTTTTTATTTGTTGTCACTTTTTCGAGGTCCATTTTTCATCCATTTTGAATTCGGCCTCAATTTATTCAGTGGATGCCACCGCGCCAATTAATAAAGCCAAACCAGACACAAAAGCTGAACAATTATTACTAGTAATAGATAGATCGTTATACAGGGCTGCTTATCTGAGTACAAATATATAATTACCATATATTTTTTATAATAATAATAATAATAATAATAATAATAACAATAATAATAATAATAATAATAATAATAATAATAATATACTAGCGGAAACCTCCGGCGTTGCTCGGAATTGAGTGATGATCAACGAATGTTGCACACTCCCATATTTTTATTGTCGTCGAAATCGATTTCGACCAAAGTTAACACTTTATACAGCCGAAGGACCCGACATATAAAATCAGCTAGGTTCTTTGATATGAGATGATGCGTTTAAATGAATGTTTCTGTTTAAAGCACAATTGCACCATGATACTTGACTTTTTCATTTTAAACTTAAATTCAAGCCATTATATATATATATATATATATATTTATATATATATAAATATATATATATATAATCAAGAAATCAAAAGTAGATTCCTTACAGTGTAATGTAGACTACAATGTATTGTCGACGGAGTTATTGTGGGGAGGCACGTGAAGCTTCCTCCCGGTGCACTGCGATTTGTCCCTAACTAGAACAGGCAATCAATCGATTTGATTAAAAAAAAAATGAGCGATTTCATTGATTTTTTTTTTTTTTTACACAGTGATCACCACTTATCAAGGCCCGGAAGCCACTCAGGGATAAGGGTTATTGCAAGTACATTACGTTAGTGAGGAGATTTGCTGAAATGTTTACTTAAGGGGGCGGTTCATTAGGAATTTGTTAACATTGGACTTGAAGACATCCAAGTTGTAGTCCGGAGGGAAGCAGGCAGACGGAACAGAGTTCCACAGGCGTGCAGTTCTAACAAAGAAGCTTTGTTCATGGAATCTGCGTTTTGATTTAGGCACAGATATAGAGTGGGGAAAATTTTTCACAGTGGATTCAGCTAGACTGGTGTTTTTCGTGAAAGATTGGCGAGGGGGGACCAGATATTGGAGTTCAGACGAGCATCTGCCATGGAAATAACGATAAAACAAGGACAGGCTCGCAACGTCTCTTCTGTGGGAGAGAGGTTGCAGGGTAGAGAAAAGGGCATCCCCCACTAAGCCACGAAGTCTATTTTGTACTCTGTCAAGGCAGGATAGGCTGTTTTTAGCAGCTCCTGCCCAGATATGGCAACAGTATTCCATCCTTGGACGTACTTGGCTTTTATATAGATAGAGAATTGCATCAGTAGTGAGATATCTTCTGGAGCGGTAGAAGGATCCCACCATCTTTCCAGCGACCTTGGCAACAGACTTGATGTACGTGTTCCATTTCAGATCAGGAGTAAAGGTCAAACCCAGAAGCTTGTCAAAACACGGGGCCTCACCCAGACGAGAGCAATCCATCACAATTGATGCCAGATGGGGATTAGAGCGTTGATGATGTAAGGATAGCAGTTTGGTTTTGGATGCATTAAAGGTAACCAGCCACCTCTTCCCCCACTGAACCACGCACTCGAGATCAGAGGAGAGAGAATCAGAGAGAACTTTGTCATTTACAGCCTTTGATGTGTTGCCGTAGATGGTCGTGTCATCAGCATAGATGTCAACGAATGATTTAAGTATGTGTTTAGGGAGGTCATTGATGTAGATCAGGAAGAGAGTTGGGCCCAGGATTGACCCCTGAGGGACTCCAGCATTTATATTGCAGGCCTCCGATTTTTGTCCATCTACCACTACTCTTATGAGCCTATCGGAGAGAAATGATTTAATGATTGAGAAAACATTTCCAGTTATACCGTAGCTGGAAATCTTGTGAAGTAGACCCTTATGCCATACCCTGTCGAAGGCCTTTGATATGTCGAGAGCAATTGCCCTAGAAAGGAAGCCTTTGTCAAGAGATTCACTAATCCTGTGGGATATAACCGTCAGCACATCTGCGGTAGATCTTGCAGAGCGGAAACCATATTGTGTGTCACTAAGAAGGTTATTCCTGCTGAGGTGGTTGACTACTTCTCTATTTAATATAGATTCCAGCAACTTACTCATAACACACAGGAGACTTATTGGTCTGTATTGAGAGGGAGATGACTTATCACCTGAATTCTTAAATACAGGGCAAACTGATGAGGTCTTCCAGGGAATCGGAAAGCACTTCTCCTTAAGGCAGCGCTTAAATAGTTTCGTAAGTATGGGAGCAAGTTCTGGTTGAAGCTTTTTTAACACTATAATTGGGATGCCATCAGGGCCAGTTGCTTTACTGGAATCTAGGTTCTTTATTAGCTTGGCGACCTCATGCACGGATATTTGTATGTTACCTAGCTTGTTCTGTGTTATAGGAGGAAATATGGGGAGTTGATGGCCTTCGTCGCATAGGATAGAATTAGCTGCAAAGTTCTTTGCAAATAGTTTGGCCTTGTCTGACGCTGATGAGATGACCTCTCGTCCATTGATAATGGTTGGGATAGAACGCACACTTCTGTTCAGGATCCTATTTGTTATTTGCCAAAACTGGTGGGATCCAAGCCGCTGATCAGCTACCTTGGATTTAACAGACTGGGCATATAGCTCTCTTGCATTTTTTATTACTCTTTTACAGTGGTTGCTGGCAGACCTAAAAGCAGCTTTAGTCTCAGTGCATCTATTACGTTGGTAGCTATGGAGAAAGTGATTTCTGTGCGCGATAGCAGCAGCACATTCTGGGGAGAACCATGGCTGGCTGTTAGGTTTTTGTTGGAATTTTTTAGATGGTATGAATTGGTCTATGCCTGCAATTAACCATTCGGTCAGATCTGATACTATAGAGGACACATCCTTTTTAAACATGGAGTGCAGAGGTAAATCAGATATGAATGTACGGAAGCTATCCCAGTCGGCCATAGAGTATCGGTATACAGTACGGTGGAGGGGTACGTCTGGGGGCTTCTTACATTTCGTTTTTATCTTAACTGATACGACGGAGTGGTCGATTTCGATGGCAATAAAAATATTGGAGTGTGAAACATTAGTTGATCATTATTCAATCCCGAGCAACGTCTGGTCTCCTTGCTAGTTACTTATAAGGAATAATTATTTTTCTTCCTTGCATAGGGGGGGGGGTTATGTGTCACCAGGGCCGGTAAATAGGACTTGAAAAGCCATGATATATGGGAAGAGCATTCTGGCATACAAAAAATGCCTGGGCAGCACAATCGGCATTCCCCAGTAGTTGAACATCACGATTAGAAATAAACTAACTATTTCTCAAAATAGGAGAAGGTAAAGTCTGAAGCGTGGACCTTCAAGAACTACACAGGACAAAAACCATGCCGCATTCTACAAGAATCAAGCCATCTCAACAATAGCTAGAAGCTATTAATTTGAGACCGTCTATTATTGCACTGAATGTCTAGAGGATAAGATGTTCACCACAACTATGTGAACCGAGTTTCCAGTGTTTCTGTGAAATCGAAGGTAACGATAAGCCATCAAACAAATTCCTTTACATGTGCAATTTAGCACTCTGATAACAAAAAACACAAAATTACAGTATATATATATATATATATATATATATATATATATGATGATTGCAACGTCTTGTAAGACGAGTGCCATTCCCTCAGTCCATGAGCCCAAATGCCTGAGGGAGTATCTATACAAAGATGATGTTACAGAGTTTTAGCTTTGTACGACAGCTAAGTTTCTCTCCCTCGGTTCAAAATGTTGAGATTCAGCAACAAGCAAGAGCAATACAGCCAGCAACAAAATAAACTGCAGACCAGCTTAATGGGGGTACTGGTCTCCCGCTTTATGGTTTTTTAAATTTGTTTCTCCTAGAAAGGTTGCCTTCACCACGGCTTACGAGAGCCCTCCACACACACACACACACACACACACACACACACACACACATATATATATATAAATAAATATATATATATATATATATATATATGTATATATATATATATACATGGTGCTAGTTGGCCGTTGATCCCGAAAAAGGGCCCATTCGCCCTTTGGAAAGTCTTGTTATATATATATATATATATATATATATATATATATATATATATATATATATATATATGAGGTTGAACAATAAAGTTGTCGCCTTAAAGAAAACAACACTACAGCTTTATTTTAAAACTTTTATTGAAAAAATCAATTCGGGTTAACTTGATTATGTAATAGATCTGACATCTATTTAATGTAGCCGCCATCAGCCTAAATCAGCACCTCGATACGAATTTGAAAATGGGACCATGCGTTTTCCACAAGCGTTGGCGAGAGCACGGTGAATACTCGGTGGATGGCGGCAATCAAAATGGCTTTGGTGTTGTAAGAAGTCATGTTGGTGATGTTCTCGTCATATGACCAAACGAAGTAATCCAGCGGATTAAGGTTGAGGGAGGATGAATGCGAGTGAGGGAAAGGTACAAAGTTGTAGCACTCCTTCTGAAGTCAAGAACTTGTGGGCCGGTGCCGAGTTTTGTTGCCACACCCAGAGTTTGCCAGCGACCACCTGATTGCACTAGAGGATCACCACACCCTTCAACATATTCATGTACACTTTGGTGGTGACTTTCCAGCCGACTTCGAAGATGTGAAGCAGCATGATGCGGCCTTGACTTGAAACCACACAAAAGACCATAACCATGTCCGGAAACTTTGCACGTCCCTGTTATTTGTAGCAATCCAGCGATGTATTTTGAGGGTGTATCAATGTTACTGTTGTCATAATGTGAGTCGGTAGAAAGTATGAGTTGTACAGCGGCGCATTTCCGATTTCCTTGTTTTGACAAACTTCCTAGCCTAACCTTTACACCTGATCTGAAATAGAACACGTACATCATATCCGTTGCCAAAGTCGTTGGAAAAATGGTGGGATCATTCGACCGCCCCAGTAAATATCTCACTGCCGATGCAATTCTCTACCTGTATAAGGGCTAAGTACGTCAAATAATGGAGTACTGTTGCAACATCTGGGTAGGAGCTGCTAGAAAGACCTTATTCTGTTTCTGGCTTGGATTCTCTACTTACACAGATTTAGCGGTCAGCACAACACATAGCTTCGCTATATCTCACTCCCTATCACAAATTGTTACGTTTCCAACCCGTTTCCCTGACCAGCAAGAACAACACACATCACTTCTAGATCTATTTCTGACCACATTCCCGATGATTGTATAAACAATGATGACAGCCCACTCGGGAACGCTGATCATGCAGTAATAATGGTCGAAATCGCCCTAAACTCTAGACGCAAAACTGAAGAGTCAGTGCTCAAAACAACGAGATATTATAAAAATGCTGGCTGGGAAGCCATCAGAGATATTATCAGAGATGCCCCATGGGGAAATATTTTTTATCTTCCTGCTGAACAGTGCGCAAATGGGACCACTGAATGGTTCAAAACACCAATTGAAGCACATGTTCCCATGCGGAAATTTTATAGCAAGCCCCCTCTCCCCAATGGTTTGCTTCTACTTGCGCAACTGCCATTGCTCAAAGGCAGCATGTATACTGCAGATTTAACCGATATAAGTCCAGTTCAAACAGACAGAAGTATATAGAAGCTAGAAGTAATGTTAAGAAAGAAATAGCGACAGCTAAGAGAAAATTTACTGAAACCACTAAAAAACGCATCGAAGCACAAAAATTAGAAACTTGTGACTTCTGGAAAATCTACAACAGTGTAGTAAATAATGGGCAATCAACCATTCCCCCACTAACCAACAATCACGAGGTTGTTTGCTCAGCAATCGACAAGGCTAATATGCTTGCCAGTCGGTTTGCCTCCAACTCCACACTGGACCCTTCCAATCACCTCTGACTGACTTTCCTTTGTGGACAGACGCCACGCTAGACGATCTAAAAATCACCCCTGCTCAGGTGTATGCTATCATAAAAACCTTGACACTTCAAAAGCATATGGACCCGATCTCATCCCAGCTGTGCCATTAAAAAAGTGCTCAGCCGAAGTAGCTCCAGTTCTCTTCAAACTCTACAACAGATGCCTTAATGAATCTTGCTTTCCGGGCTGTTGGAAAACTGCTTCTGTGGTACCAGTAATCAATAATTCTGGCAAAAGAACTGACCTATTAAATTATTGCCCCATTAGCCTCCTCCCACTTTTCGCCAAAATATTAGAGACCTTAATTAACCATGTTCTAGTCAGTCACCTTACAGATGCTAAACTTCTGACTGACAAACAATATGGATTTAGACAAGCCCGTTCCACAGCAGACATCCCAACTGTAATCTCTGATATCATTCACTGGACAAAGCGGGAGAGGGCAGATCGGTAGCTCTAGATATATCTAAGGCTTTTGACAGGGTATTGTATGAGGGTCTCCTCAGGAAAATTAGATCATACGGTATCACTGGAAGAATACTTAACATAATTAGACCTTTCTTAGATAAGAGAAAATTCCAGGTTGTCCTCGACGGTCGTACATCTAAACAATATGATATAAATGCGGGAGTGCCTCAGGGGTCTATCCTTGAACCTTTAGTGTTCCTAATATTCATTAATGATCTCCCCGACAAAATTGCCTCTGAGATGGGTATATATGCTGATGACACCACACTCTATAATAGGCATGACAGGAAAACAAATGAACACATATCTAAAGAAATGGCAAAAACACTAGAGGATGACCTCCAATCCGTAGTGAAATGGGGACAAAAATGGATGGTCACATTCAATGCTGCCAAGACACTTTCTCGGCCACCAATAGCATAGCCAGTGACGCTTTATCTGAGAGTACATCTTTCAAACTGCTTTGCCTAACGTTCACAGGAAACATTAATTGGAACAATTACATTGAAAGCATTGCCAGGGCCGCTGCGAAGAAAGTAGGCTCTCTCTACCGTGCTAGAAAACTACTAACACCCGAAAATATCCTGTACCTCTATAAGGCACCATTCGTCCATGTATGGAGTATTGCTGTCACATTTGGGCTGGTGCATCTGCTACTAGTCTCTCGCTCCTAGACAAGGTTCAAAAGAGAGTCGCCAATCTGATAGGCCCTGAATTGGCGTCTAAGCTTCAGCCTCTGTCCCATCGACGAAACGTTGCATCCCTCTGCCTGTTCTACAAGTATTTTAATGGTGAATGCTCTGGCGAACTGCAGACATTTGTTCCCCCACGACGTAGACACCCTCGACAAACCCGACAGGCAGCTAAATCCCACCTCCACACAGTAGAGATCCCTAGATGTAAAAGATCTTTCTACTCCAGTAGTTTCTTCCCCAGAACCGCTAGACTTTGGAATTCCATTCCAGGTCCCTGCTTCCCCAACTGTACTGACATGCAGAAGTTCAAGTGTAACGTGAACCGACATCTTGCTGCACAAATCCCAACACAGTACCCCATTAGTTGTTGCCCCTGATAGTAGCCCCCTACACCCAAGTGGCAATGTGCCTTGTTTGGGGTGAAAATGTAATAAAAAAAATTCTGCCTTGACAGAGTTCAAAATAGACTTCGTAACCTTGTGGGGAGTGCTTTTTTCTCTTCCATACAATCTCTTTCCCACAGAAGAGACTTTCCAATCTATGGTCCTCTTCTCCAAACTTTCATGAAAAACACTCGTCTAGCTGAAACCACTATCAATAATGTCCCCATACTCTTTATCTGTGCATAAACCTAAACGTAGATTTCATGAACAAAGCTTCTTTCTTACAACTGCATGCATGTGGAACTCTGTTCCGCTTTCCTGCTTTCCAGCTGACTACAATATGGTCGTCTTCAAGTCCAACATAAACAAGTTCTTGATGAGCCATCCCTTTAAGTAATCCAATTTACTAAATTTCCACTACTTACAATTACTATGATATAGTCCCATATCCCTGAATGGCTTCCGGGCCTTGATAAGTAATGACTACTTTGTAAAAAAAAGACCTGTATTTAACATAAAATGTCAGATAGACGTAAAAAATACCGCTTCTACACGCGTCAAAATCTCTGTTCCTGGCAGACTAGCACTATTTACAAATCGAGAAAGAAACTCTTGCTATTATCTTCGCAAAGTTCCATCGATATTTGCACGGAAGATTTTTTATACTTCAGACTGACCATAAACCTTGTGTCCGTAGTGAAGAGACTGCTGAGGTGGGACACTATTCTACTGAATCCTCCTCTCCTACTGAATTATATTTTCATGTTAGAGTACCTCTCCTCCAAGCAGATCAGACATGCAAACAGACTCTCAAAGAGATTTCCGAGATATAATAAACCCTGTGATGACTCAGTAATTGTGTCTTTCCATCCATAGCAACATCATAGAAGATGACGTTTCGGAATTTTTGAGATGAGGATTGGTTATTTGTATTATTATTCATCGGACTGTTTTCATCTTAAGTGTGATTTTCACAACGTTTCCGAAAGAAAAATTGCATTTGCGAATTACTTAGGACATTTATCCAGTCATAGCTGACGGAAAAAGAGCACGCTACCCCCGCGAAGTAAATAAATTGTTCCGCTCGAACTTTCGTCCAAATTCCCGAGTTGGACAGAAACATTCCCGATTTCGACAAGATACACCTGAAGAAGGTCGGGGGTTACATCAACTGAAACATTGTGAAAATCACACTCAAAATGAGAACAGTAGTCCGATGAATAATAATACAAACTTTGTAGATGATTTTCTAGCGAGGAGTTCTTTTTTCAGAGTGAGGGCGCTGGCCTAACACCCAACCTTCCCAAAAGGTACATTAAGCCTTCCCAAATGGTCACCCATATGGTGCTGGCCAGGCTCAACGCTGCTTAACTTCGGCGATCTGGCGAGGACCGGTGTGTCAACGTAATTGTGTCCTTACGTACCGACAATGAAATTAAAACCATGATGTTCGATACTATCAGATATCTACCGGTGAAACTGCATGAAATTTAACGCAAAGCTCAAAACACGAATTTATTAGTGCTACAAAACAGATCACAAATAAGGAGCATCAAATACCGGACAGTTTTTTTCCATGTGTGATGACGTCCTACTATGCAGCGAGAGGGTCGTCATACCAGAGCATTACAAAAAGCATAATGAAAGATTTCTATGTGGGTCACCCAGGAACAAACAGAAGGATGAGCCACATGCGTAGTTACCTATCCTCGCCTAAAAGGGATATAAACGTAAGAAATGTGGTCGACTGATGCAAGGGCTTTGCTTTGATGATAAAATACCCCAAATCACTTTTTAATCCCCTAAACCAACTAACTCTGATCTAGAATTTATATATTAGGTTGGTGCAAAAATAATGTCCTTTTCTGACGTTCAACTATATATATATATATATATATATATATATATATATATATATATATATATATATATATAAATATATATAATTATATATATATAATTATATATATATATACATGTACATACATATATATATATATATATATATATATATATATATATATAAGGACATTATTTTTTCACCAACCTGATAGATTTCATAGGGCCACTGGAGGATTGCAATTACATAATTGTGTTGGACAGCTACACAAAATAGCCAGAAGTGCTCATATCTAAGTGACCCACTACAGGGTTAGTTATTAATTTCCGCAATGAATTATTTGCCTGGTTTGGAATTATCGACTGCTTAGTAAGGAGTTTTGTGAGACGTTCCAAATTAAATATTAAATTGTCCAGTATCATCCGCGAACAAACAAGCAGGCGGTGCGCTTCACTGACACTTTGAAACGACCACTCAAAAACAAGCGGCACACCCAACCCTAATGCATCATTAGGAGTATCCCCAGCGAAAAATGAAAACCGTATTTGAAAACTTTTGCAAAAGAAAGCAAAACTGGGGATAACCTCTATTGTGCCTAAGAAAACACTCTTACTCAGGAGAAGTTTCTCAAAAACTTACAAAAAAACAACATGCCTGTCTGGAAACTGGGCACAATAGACAAAAGAAAAAAACACCAAACTAAATAAGAAAGTGTCCGTTGGATTATCACAACTATGCACTTCGTGAAGAAGAAGAGACCATTGAGACCATATATGGCATTTTCGACATCGAACCACGCTAAGCAGCTCTAGAACTTCGCCGACCAGGAAGGAAAATGCATTTGACGGGTTCTTTTTACTATCAACCCAAAAATAAAATGGTACTTCTACTCCTTGCGGTATAAAGGTTTGGGAGAGCGTGTTATTAGGACTTACCCATTCACGCATAATGAATTCTGCTAATTATTATATAAATCACTTGTAATGGGCTCGTCTTACTCATTATAAAAACCCCAAGTCAAATGTTCTTGCGGGAAATTATCGCGACAAAACACGAGACTGTCTAACAATCGGAAAATGCCGACAAAATTTTCTTTGTATCACTTTCTTGTACAATACATTCTTTTCTAAATAAACTGGTTAGTCAAATCTTACTTTATGACCCTTTCCTGGGGCCACAGCATACAGCCAGGGAAGCAGGAAGCAGTGAGAGAATTCAAAATCTACCAATCCGAGGTTAGAAGCTATTAGACTAGAAGTACTTCGTGCATTTACGACCTTTTAGTTTAATAAGATCATTATTACTTTACATGTACCTAAAAGAAGTTGCGCACTTTTATTTGCATTTTAAAGGGGACATTGTTATCAATAGTCGATGGTGTGCCACAACTGGGCTGGGTATCAAGTAAGATCGATTTTATTGATTCGTTAATTAACCAAACACAATATGAGGTCTCGATGCGGGAGTCAGTCTTTGCAGCATGCGCCTTCGTCGCTGTCCGTTCTTTCCTTGCCGGAAATGACGTGTAGAACGTCACTTGTCATGCGCGAAGATGGCATTCGCTGATTTATGTTACCGTTGAATACGCCACGCATTCGGGCTCCCCGGGGAGGCGATGTCACAGTCCCTGACAGACGATAAGGATTATAGCCAAAGGGCAGGGATTTTTACAACTCACACCGCACATTATTCCAGCTCTCAACCATCACAAGGTGTTTTTGCTAGACTCAGATGTGGGATGGGAAGGGAAGTAACTGTCCGTATTTGCAATGGTAAATAGAAAGAAAATATATATGTACACAAATGTGGTTAATGTCGATGGTTGAGTAAAAAAATACTTTGGTAAAACTTGAGTTTTCGACACGACGATATTATTAACCGAAGTGTGCTAAATGTTGAATTACTCGGGATATGATTGGGAGATTACATAGTTTGAATGAAAAGGTGTCTTCATGTGCGAGTCGCATACGCCGTTGCTTTATCTAGTGAAGAAACACACACACATCCATACTCACTCTTTCTCCCTCTCTTTATATATATATATATATATATATATATATATATATATATATATATATATGTGTGTGTGTGTGTGTGTGTGTGTGTGTGCACTGAAAATTATGTTCTTCAAGAAGACGTTCTTAAAAACCTGTTGTATTTCTGTCAATATCTACTATTATGTAAAAAGAATTGTATCTTTATGTCTATAAGTTTGTTCCCTATTAACTCGAAATATATTTATATATGAATTTAGGTGAAAATGGCACAGTAAAATTTGCACCGGTAAAAAAAATTAGCACCGGTAAAAAAATTGGCACCGGTAAAAAAATTTGGCACCGGTAATAAAATTAGCACCGGTAAAAAAAAGCAGGCGGTGCGCTTCACTGAACTTTGAAACGACCACTCAAAAACAAGCGACACACCCAACCCTAATGCATCATTAGGAGTATCCCCAGCGAAGACCATGTTCCAGTGAAAAATGAAAACCGTATTTGAAAACTTTTGCAAAAGAAAGCAACACTGGGGAGAACTAGGTAAAAATGGCACTCTGACGCACTCTGGCATATTCCTCGAGACATTTTGGTAAAAGTGCAGCGTCTTACTACCCTCCAAAAATTCTTTTTAAATGACCATTATTATAGTATCGGGGGTGCTGAAAACTAAAATAACGTTTAAAATTCCAGGAAATAATTTCCAAGATGTAAAGAAATTATAGTTTTCAAAATGGGGATCATTTTTCTTTATCAATTTAACGTAAAATGAGCACTCACGTTATGGCCAGCTTTTTGTTGGTGGAGTCAAAGTAAAATGAACACAATTTTGTGACCTAGTAGACCAACACAAAGCCTTCTTTAAAAAAATTGCTGCTAGGAAGTTTCGGGTATGCTGGAAACGAATATCGCATTTAAAATAGAGGCCAGCCACTAGTTTTTACGATACTGAAAATACACTTTATCGCAGATTTCATATAATAAAAAAATACATGTGCGCTCTGGCGCGTACAGCAATGGTCACTAATAACATAAAATATCGCTATATAAACGATATATATATATATATATATATATATATATATATATACGTACAGAAGCTTGTAATTTTTACCAACTGCTAAGAGACCCCTTCATCAATATTGAACGCAATATATAGTACTGATTTAAAAATTAAAAAAAAAGAGTCGTGCGCCACCACCAAGAATCGAAACCTAAACATTCAGTTCACGATTTATTTTTGCCTCTGCCGTCAATGACTGGGCTATGAAGACATGTTTAATGCAAGGCTAAAAATTAAAACATGAACCAATAGCTACTACGTTATGCGTTTGTAATGTTTGCGACGGATTTTGCCAGATAAAGGTCGAACGACGGCATTACGAATGAATATACAGCATAAATTAATGTCTGCTATTTCATCTTTTAATTTTTAGCCCCGCAGCAAACATGTCTTCATAGCTCAGGCATTAACGCCAAAGTAAATCATAAGCTAAACGTTTTGGTTTCGATCCTCCGTAGCGCACCAGTTATTTTTTGTTAAACTTTTTAAATCATTACTATATATTGGGTCCAATATAACTATTATATAAATCTCACCTGTCTGTCTAAATCTATGTATGCATGTATGTATATAGGTATGCATCAATGTTTGTATTTCTGCCTAAAACCTTCGAAAGAGGCGACGGATTTTTACGAGATTCATATCGTTTCTGACGACAAATATCGAAAAATTAGCTAAAACTAATAATTCTTTCACCCTCAACTGGGCACTTTTCTACAGGGAGGGGTCGGTTTTTTCGCCGATATTTTTTAAAGTCATCCCCTCTTTTCGATTGACTAACCTTAATTAAAACATTCGTCAGTGCTGGTTTGGCGACGGGCGAAACAGCAAAGCCGTCACTTTTTTTTACGTTCTTCCCCTCCTTCGCGGTACGGGTTCGAGCCTGCGTACTATCACTTTTATTTTTTGCTCAACACACGCCTCCAAACACCCCGGCAACGCCGGACACCCATGCTAGTCTATAATATAAATATCACCTGCCTGTTTAAATGTATGTATATATGTATGTATGTATGTATGTAATTTAAACATTTGTACAGTATAATCATGTTGACACGCCGGTTCTCGTCAGCTCATCGAAGTTAAGCAATGTTGAGCCTGGCTAGTACCAGATGAGTGACCATTTGGGAATTCTAGGCGTTATATGTGATTTCCGCTTATCTCAGCATTTGTTTCTAGTTGTCCTTGACCTCCACTTGCCACTGGTTTTCAAGAATGTCGACTTAGGAGAGGTGTAGTTAGAGATTGAACAACCCTTGCTACAAATTTTCGCACTCAGGCACCCATAAAGTGGGTATCCATAGACTGAAGGAAGCCATTTTTAAAATGTATGTATGTATTTCTGCCTAAAACTTTCGACAGAAGCGACAGATTTTCACGAGATCAGTATTGTTTTGAAGCTTGGCCCTTCGGACGACAAATATCCAAACATTGGCCCAAAACATTAATTTCCTCACCCTCAACTGGACACTTTTTTTAGAGGGAGGTGTCGATTTTTTCGCTGATATTTTCGAAAGTCATCCCCTCTTTTCGATTGACTAACCTTAATTTAAACCTCCACTACTTCCGGTTTGGCGATGGACGCAACGGCAAATACATCATGATATTTTTTCGTTCTTTTCCTCCTTCACGGTTACGGGTTCGAGCCTGCCTGCCTACTACCACCCACTTTTTTTTTTTTTGCTCAACACACACCTCCAAACACCCGGGAAACGCCGGGCACTCAGGCTAATATATATATATATATATATATATATATATATATATATATATATATTCATGATTATTCCCGAAAGGATGAAACACTAGTGTCTGTAAGTATTAAAATAATTATAGTAATAATTATTTAAGCTCCTTAAAGAACTAGGTTCTTATTGTTGAGCTCTCAAAGTTTAAGATTAAAAGTCAGCCACGTGAGATCACGTGCGCAGATCATGATGTCATGAGCATAAGATCACTCCAGCCGTGTAGACATTTATATAAACGTTAATTTCAACGGCATTTCTCGCGGTTGATGTTTGTTTGTTCCTTGCCAATGGAGGCGAAGATGGCTTCATGGCCGGGTTCGAATCGCCTTACATGCTGTAATTGTATATCTCTGCACTGATGATTCCTGAAAAGATGAAACATTAGTATCTGCAGTATAATAATAATTATATGAATATATATATATTCGATAAATATTAATTTTTAAAGAGAATATGTTTGTGTGAGTTATTTTTCGGATCATTGTCGACTGAACTATGAGTAATAGAAAAAAAATGATATTCTTGTTGCTTTGGTTTAAGGCAGAGAAAGAATAATGTCAGAGACACAATTACTTATCCGTCTTAGTTATGTATACAGATAACCGACTTGATCATATTATTTGTTCTCACTTTTATAGTCACGTTGTTTTTGAAAGACATTCGGGATCACATTTATCTTCGCGCTTCTTTTTTATTTGGTTTAGCGATTCAAGATGATGATGTACTAATATTCACATGGTTGTTCTGGGACTTATTCCCGATATTGTTGTCCTTTTGTCAGTGGCGGGGTTGAAGGATTGGAAGAGTCCATTTTCAAAAGGGTGGGGATGTAAGGGTTGAGGAAGCTCGCGTCCGAGATACGCCATAATTCTTTGTGGAACTTTGACGCACCAAAGTCGACAGGACACGCAACATGGAAGCGAGTAATTTCGCTTTGCACTCCCCCACCCCCTGATCCATCACTATTCTCTAACATGTGTGTCCTAGCCACTCGGGATGGAGGTGGGATAGAATATTGGACAGGGTGGGGTAACGTCAATCAATAGGAGTGAAGTTAATTCACTTCCATTGAACCCCCGTGATAGAGAATAAAACTGTAGGCGAGAAGGATCCGCGTGAGCGAGGAGATAGAGTTGCCTGGGAGGGATGAGGAGTATGCTAGGATGGGGAGTTGTCTTTGCAAGTGGAAAGAGGGCGGAGGGTGATTCACGAAAACAAAGTGTTGTCAAATGAGTAAATAAGTAAACGTGCGATATATGTGAGAGAAAAAGAAAGGAAGAGAAATGGAAAGATAGAGATAGAAATAGAGAGAGAGAGAGAGAGAGAGAAAAAGAGAGAGAGAAAGAGAAAGTGAGGGAGGGAGAAGGAGAACGCGAAAAAAAGATGGGAGGAAAAAGAAAAGGAAAGATGAGAAGAAGGAAACAAAGAGATAAATAAATACGGAAAGAAAGAGAGGAATATGAAGAAAAAGTGTGTATGTGTATGTGTGTGTGAGAGAGAGAGAGACAGGGAGAGAGAGAGAGAGAAAGAAAGGGAGAGAACACAAAATAGGGAAAGAGAGAACGAAAGAGAGTAAGAAAGAGAAATAGAGAAAAAAGGAAAGAAAATATAAACCAATACAATAATATAAGAAATATAAAGAAAAGGAGAGATGTGGAAAGAGAGGAATAGAGAAGAGAGAGAGAGACAGAGAGAGAAAGGGGAGAGGAGAATGAAACGTGAGAGAAAGATAGGAGGAAAAAGAAAAGGAGGGATAAGGAGGAAAAGGAAACAAAGAGAGAAATAATGAATTAAAGGAAAAAGAGGAATATTGGGTAAAAGGGTGCGTGCGTGTGTGTGTGTGTTCAATAAAAGTGTGTGTGTGTGAGAGAGAGAGAACAAGAAGGAGAGAAAGAGAGAGATAGAGAGAGGGAGAGAGAAAGAGAATAAGAAAGAGAAATAGAGAAAGAAAAGGAAAGAGAATAAAAATCAATACAGTAAAATAAGAAAGATAAAGAAAAACCGAAACTGAATGAGAGAGAGAAAGGGAGAGAGAGAGAGAGTAAGAGAGAGAGAGAGAGAGAGAGAGAGAGAGAGAGAGAGAGAGAGAGAGAGAGAGAAGAGTAGCGGACAGAATAGGGATGAGGGATGAAGAAAGCGGGGTAAAAATTGAATAAAAAGGAGTATGAAGAGATAAGAAAAAGGAGAGACAAAAAAGGAAGATAGAAAAAGAAAGAGTGATAGAGTGGGAAGGAAAGGAAGGGAGCAAGGAGGGAATTCCATAAGCAAGTTGTTCAAAGAAACAAGATATTAGAGTAAAAATAAATTCAGCGCCCGTGGACCGCTATAGTGAAGAGGTAGAATTTTGCTGTTTGTTCCCCCAACAAACAGATATAGAGAGGGTATTTTTTCGGGGGTATTTACATAGAGAGGGTATTTTGTTGGGGGTATTTACATAGAGAGGGTATTTTGTTGGGGGTATTTACATTGAGAGGGTATTTTGTTGGGGTATTTACATAGAGAGGGTATTTTGTTGGGGGTATTTACATAGAGAGGGTATTTTGTTGGGGGTATTTACATAGAGAGGGTATTTTGTTGGGTGTATTTACATTGAGAGGGTATTTTGTTGGGGTATTTACATAGAGAGGGTATTTTGTTCGAGGTATTTACATAGAGAGAGTATTTTGTTGGGGGTATTTACATTGAGAGGGTATTTTGTTGGGGGTATTTACATTGAGAGGGTATTTTGTTGGGGTATTTACATAGAGAGGGTATTTTGTTGGGGGTATTTACATTGAGAGGGTATTTTTTGGGGGTATTTACATAGAGAGGATATTTTGTTGGGGTTATTTACATAGAGAGGGTATTTTGTTGGAGGTATTTACATAGAGAGGGTATTTTGTTGGAGGTATTTACATAGAGAGGGTATTTTGTTGGGGGTATTTACATAGAGAGGGTATTTTGTCGGGGGTATTTACATAGAGAGGGTATTTTGTTGGGGGTATTTACATAGAGAGTGTATTTTGTTGGGAGTATTTACATTGAGAGGGTATTTTGTTGGGGGTAGTTACATTGAGAGGGTATTTTAACGACATATCAGCATTTTCTGAGTTATTTAATGCTAACCCAGAATCCCTAGTATAAACAATATTGATTGGTTGTGCTTGACTGTTTTAACATGTTTGATTGTTCTCCAGGAGACTGGGTTTCAAACTCTAGTCAAGTTATACTAATTACTATTTAAAATCTATGTTTGTATTTACTAAAAAGTCACCACTTATCAAGACTCGGGGGCCACTCGAGGATAAGGATTAATGAGTGTACGGTAGTCAATGGGGCAGTACCGTAGTAATCATTAGTAGTGGAAATTTGGTAAATTGAATTACTTAAGGGGAACGGTTCATCAAGAACTTGTTCACGTTAGACTTAAAGACGACCATATTGTAGTCTGTAGGAAAGCAGAACAACAGAACAGACTTCCACAAGCGTACAGTTCTAAGAAAGGTTTAGCCACAGATAAAGAGCGGAGGGAAATTATTGATAGTGGTGTCAGCTAGACAAGTGTTTTTCGTGAAAGTTTGGAAAGGAAGACCACAGATCAGAGCTCATACGGTTGCAGAAAAGAAAAGAGCATCCTCCACTAGGCTACGAAGTTTAATAAGAATTCTGTCAAGCAAGATAAGATCTTTCTAGCAGCTCCTGTCCAGATGTGGCAACAGTATTCCATTCTAGGACGTACTTGGCTCTTATATAAGTAGAAAATTGAATCGGGAGTAAGATATCTACTGGGGCGGTGGAATGATCCAACCCTTTTTTCCAGAAAACATTCACTATTATATGGGGTGATCATAAGGGATAAGTGGAGCAATTCAACAAAATGTACACTAATGTATAGTAGCGAATAAAACGAGAACTTTCAGATCGTTCTTGACTACGGTCGTTCCATATTTTTGAACTTTTATTCACCGAAAACAAAATTAGCCACCACTAAACCTAAGGAGCTATTCTGGTACGAGTCAAATATATATTTTTAGGGGAAGGGATCAATCTTGTGCAACTAAATGATTGTTCACATTAAATTAAATTTCAGTATGTTAGTACGGTCGAGAAAAAAGGGAGCAGGAAAAAGATTCCAAAAGCAATCTGTCAGAGGATGAATCTATCAGGCTAGAAAATCTACCGGTATTTAGGGACGACTATAGTAAAATAGTGGCATTTTTATGGAGATCGCTCCAGGCAAAGCATGAAGCTATTTAATGTATTGGAGCTCAAATAAAATACTATTTCCAGGTTAAAATCTTGCCAACGATGAGTGTTAGATTGAATAGATTCTGACACAGAAAACAGCAATTTTCCCTCTTTGTCAGAAACATCGCTCATGAAATATGAGATCTAAAGAACAAAATAAGAAAAGTGAAAGTTTCGAGACTGCCGAAAGTAAATACAAGATCCACTTTTTATTCTCCTTGCTGCTAATTGAGTTTGGTCGGGAGTATTTATGAGGAGTACAGGTGCAATGAGTTCGTCGGAGCACATACTGTAGAAACAATCACAGGATGCAACTCTGCGGCGATGTAACTGGGGTTGAAGCTTGGCAGACAGTGTGGACTTATTAAATTAGAAAAACTTTATTGTGACCTGTCCAAAAAAGATGTTAGTTTTTGGCGCATACTCCATGCATCGACGAACCGTGGCTTTATAGAGACATGGGATACTAGCAGGTGTAAGAAATTTTCTAGCCTGATAGTAGGAGACTACTTTCTTTGAAGCATACTATGTGTTTATTGCAGCTTATGTTGTTAGGAGTTTGAACGGTACTTTTGTGAAGGGTACTATCGATCATGATAATCAGGACTTGGAAAGGCTTCTTGTAGTTGTTAATGGACAGAAGCTTGAACTTAGTAGCATTAAATGTGACCATTCAGTTTTGACCCCATTCTACTACAAACTGGAGGTCGTTCATGAAGATCAGACATAATACGGTGTTTAGATATGCAGCTATCCCTTACTCAAGCCCTAATCCTTACTCGACCTGAATCTTCCTTCTAGCTTAGAATGATCTCATCATATACATTCTCTCATATGAAATAATTTCCCATACCGTCCTAGCTTCAACTGCCTTATCCAATGTTTGGTATATACGTTCAGAGATTGCCGTTAGGGCATTGCCACTAAAACGGGACGGTATACAACCATACTTATTGCGGTTACTATACTCTCATTGTGGTTTCTTGACCATTCTTATAGCGCTTACTATACTCTCACTGTGGTTTCTTGACCATTCTTATTGCGGTTACTATACCTTATTATGGTTTCTTGACCATTCTTATTGCGGTGACTATACTCTTATTGTGGTTTCTTAACAATTCTTATTGCGGTTACTATAGTCTTATTGTAGTTTCTTGAGCATTTTTATTGCGGTTACTATACTCTTATTGTGGTTTCTTAACCATTCTTTTTGCGGTTACTATACTCTCATTGTAGTTTCTTAACCATTCTTATTGCGGTGACTATACTCTCATTGTGATTTCTTAACAATTCTTATTGCGGTTACTATACGGTTATTGTGGTTTCCTAACCATCCTTAATGCGGTTACTATAACTCTTATTGTAGTTTATTAACAATTCTTATTGAAGTTACTATACACCTATTGTGGTTTCTTGACCAATCTTATTGCGGTTACTATGCTCTTATTGTAATTTCTTGACCATTCTTATTGCGGTTATTGTACTCTTATTGTAGTTTCCTGACCATTCTTATTGCGGTTATTATACTCTTATTGTGTTTTTTTGACCATTCTTATTGCGGTTACAATACTCTTATTGTGGTTTCTTGACCATTCTTATTGCGGTGACTATACTCTTATTGTGGTTTCTTAACCATTCTTTTTGCGGTTACTATACTCTTATTGTGGTTTCTTGACCATTCTTATTGCGGTTACTATACTCTAATTATGGTTTCTTAACCATTCTTTTTGCGGTTACAATACTCTTATTGTGGTTTCTTAACCATTCTTTTTGCGGTTACTATACTCTTATTGTGGTTTCTTAACCATTCTTTTTGCGGTTACTATACTCTTATTGTGGTTTCTTAACCATTCTTATTGCGGTGACTATACTCTTATTGTGGTTTCTTAACCATTCTTGTTGCGGTTACTATAGTCTTATTGTGGTTTCTTCACCATTCTTATTGCGGTTACTATACTCTTATTGTGGTTTCCTGACCATTCTTATTGCGGTAACTATACTCTTTTATGGTTTCTTGACCATTCTTATTGCGGTTGCTATACTCTTATTGTGGTTTCTGGACAATTCTTATTGCGGTTACTATACTTTTATTATGATTTCTTAACCATTCTTAATGCGGTTACTATACGCTAATTGTGATTTCTTTACCATTCTTATTGCGGGGACTGTACTCTTATTGCGGTTTCATAACAATTCTTATTGCGGTTTCAATGCTCTAATTGTGGTTTATTGACCATTCCTAATGCGGTTATTGTACTCTTATTGTGGTTTCTTCACCATTCTTATTGCGGTTACTATACTCATAATATGTTTTCTTAACCATTCTTATTGCGGCTACGATACGCTTATTGTAGTTTCTTGACCATACTTATTGCGGCTACTATAATCTTATGGTGGTTTATTGACCAATACTGTTGCGGTTACTATACTCTTATTGTGGCTCTTTAAGCATTCTTATTGCGGTTACTATACTCTTATTGTTGTTACTTGACCATTCTTATTGCAGTTATTGTACTCTTATTGTGGTTTCTTGACCATTCTTATTACGGTGACTATACCCTTATTGTGGTTTCTCGACCATACTTATTGCGGTTACTATACTCTTATTGTGGTTTCTTGAGCATTTTTATTGCGGTTACTATAATCTTATTTTGGTTTCTTTTTTCTTCTTTTGGCGGTTACTATACTCTTATTGTGGTTTCTCGACCATACTTATTGCGGTTACTATACTCTTATCGTGGTTTCTTTACCATTCTTATTGCGGTTACTATACTCTTATTGTGGTTTCTTGAACATTCTTATTGCGGTTACTATAATTTTTTTTGTGGCTTCTTTACCATTCTTGTTGCGGTTACTATACTCTTATTATGGTTTCTTGACCATTACTTTTGCGGTTACTATAATCGTATTGTGGTTTCTTGACCATTCTTATTGCGGTTATTGTAATCTTATTGTGGTTTCTCGACCATTCTTATTGCGGTTACTGTACTCTTATTATGGTTTCTTGACAAATCTTATTGCCGTTACTATACTCTTATTGTGGCTTCTTGACCATTCTAATTGCGCAGACTATACTCTTATTGTGGTTTCTTAACCATTCTTTTGCGGTTACTATAATCGTATTGTGGTATCTTGACCATTCTTATTACGGTGAATATACTCTTATGGTTGTTTCTTGACCATTCTTATTGCGGTTACTATACTCTTATGGTGGTTTGTTGAACATTCTTATTGCGGTTACTATACTCTTATTGTGTTTTTTTGATCATTCTTATTGCGGTTACTATACTTTTAATGTTGTTTCTTGACCATTTTTAGTGCAGTTACTATACTCTTATTTTTGTTTCTTAACCATTCTTATTGTGGTTTCTTGACAATTCTTATTGCGGTTATTGTACTTTTATTGTGGTTCCTTTACCATTCTTATTGCGGTTACTATACTACTCTTGTAGATTCTTGACAACACTTATTGCGGTTACTATACTCTTATTGTGGTTTCTTGACCGTTCTTATTGCGGTTACTATACTCTTATTGTGGTTTCTTAACCATTCTATTTGGTGTTACTATATTCTTATTGTGGTTTATTGACAATTCTTACTGCGGTTACTATACTCTTTTTATGGTTTCTTGACCATTCTTTTTTCGGTTACTCTACTCTTATTTTGGTTTCTTGACCATTCTTATAGCACTTACTATACTCTTATTGTGGTTTCTTGACCATTCTTATTGCGGTTTCAATATTCTTATTGACGTTTCCTGACCATTCTTATTGCGATTATTATACTCTTATTGTGGTTTCTTGACCATTCTTATTGCGGTTACTACACTCTTGTTAGGGTTTCTTGACCATTCTTATTGCGATCACTATACTCTTATGATGGTTTCTTAACCATTCTTATTGCGGTTACTATACTCTCATTGTGGTTTCTTGACCATTCTTATTGCGTTTACTATACTCTTATTGTGGTTTCATAACCATTCTTATTGCGGTTACTATACTCTCATTTGGTGTCTTGACCATTTTTATTGCGTCAATTATTCTCTTATTGTGGTTTCTTGACCATTCTTAATGCGGTTACTATACTCTTATTATGATTTCTTGACCAATCTTATTGCGTTTACTATACTCTTATTGTGGTTTCTTGACCATTCTTATTGCGGTTACTATACTCTTATTATGGTTTCTTGACCATTCTTATTGCAGTTACTATACTCTTATTGTTGTTACTTGACCATTCTTATTGCGGTTACTCTAATCGTATCTTGGTTTGTTAATCATTCTTATTGCGGTTATTATTCTCTTATTGTGGTTTTTTACCATTCTGAATGCGGTTTCTGTACTCTTATTTTGGTGTCTTAACCATTTTTATTGCGGCTACTACACTCTCATTGGTGTTTCTTGACCATTCTTATTGCGTTTATTATACACTTATTGTTGTTTCTTGAACATTCTTTTTGCGGCTACTATACTCTTATTGTGGTTTCTTGACCATTCTTATTGCAGTTACTATACTATTATTATGGTTTCTTGACCATTCTTATTACGGTTACAATACGCTTATTGTGATTTCTTGACCACTATAGACTATGTGATTTGTAGACCCATCTTATTTCGGTGACTATACTCTTATTGTGGTTTCTTGCCATTCTTATTGCGGTGTCTATACTCTTATTGTGGTGGTTTGACCATTTTTATTGCGGCTACTATACTCTTATTGTGGTTTCTTGACCATTCTTTTTGCGGTTACTATACTCTTACTGTGGTTTCTTGACCATTCTTATTGTGGTTTTTGTCAGGAATAGTGTGACAATTAGCAGTGTTGTCAGGAATAGACTGATGATTAGCAGTGTTGTCAGGAATAGGCTTGTAATTAGCAGTGTTTTCAGGAATAGTGTGACAATTAGCTGTGTTGTTAGGAATAGGCTGACAATTAGCAGTGTTGGCAGGAATAGGCTGATAATTAGCAGTGTTGTAAGGAATAGGGTGATAATTAGCAGTGTTGTAAGGAATAGGGTGATAATTAGCAGTGTGTTCAGGAATAGGGTTACGATTAACAGTGTTGTCAGGAGTAGACTGATGATTAGCAGTGTTGTCAGGAATAGGCTGATAAGCTATGCTGACTCATTCTCGTGCTCTGAGAGGCGGATCGAAAAGGGCAATTTGAGAAACGAGTTTAGTCTTTGGATATTCAAAAACCAAACTAAACGCTCTGGCGAATATTAAACTCCTCGAGCATATGAATGTTACCGCTTTTAGATGAGGAAAATGTTGTAGGTTTACTATCAGAGACATTTTCAATTGAGATAACTCAGTGTCGAAAGGGAACGATAAACGATAAACAATGTTGTATGGTTAGTTGTAAACATATGTAGGCCAGCTCTTTGAATTCTAGACTGTTTTCTAGTTAGGGAAAACATGTTACAAAAGTAGACTCAGAACCCATGCATGAGTTTATCTGAGTCTTTACTACAGGGTAGAAGGTATCCCAGAATATAAAAATAATTTAAAATACTTAGTTTAGGTTTGTTTCTAGGATATCTGGGACTTTATGCGGAAGAAGATTCCTGCATTGTCAAGAGGTTTTCTAAGTCTGATTATATTCGTGGAAAAAAACTCAAAAGAAAAGGCAATGGGAGAGAATCTAATTTGATCTTTTTCGGTTATTTCGCATTTTCATTATAATTGTTTTAATAGAACGGGTTTGGACATTGTAGCGTTTGTTGTATGTCATAAAGAAGGTGCACATAAGTAATGTATTGGCCAACTTTTTTTCTATATGGATGTAGCACCGGGAAAGCCCACCAGAAATAAGTACAGATCTGTTTCCACGCGCGACATGACACTACAGTTACTTTGCTAGTATACAACTCTTAGACAGGGCTAAGAGTTATGGCACCTGTGCTATCAGTCGGAAACAGTAGCCAGACACGTTCTTAAATCTGTATCTTCAACATGTGAGAATAAAAGAGGACTCAGATTAATGTGAGACTGGATGACAATGAAGTATACCCAAATTATCCATATAAGGAGAAATGAAGGTACAGACGGTGAGACAGAGTTCATCGTCCTCGTCATGAAACAAGGTAAAGAATTGAAAGTTTATTGACGCAAATCATCCCGTTTTACGTTATTTAGTATCAAAACATAACTATTATGCTTCGAATTTGTTTTAGATGAGGACTGATAATTCGTATTATTTGTAAATTTTCGGACTACTGTTCCCATCTTGGTTGTTATTTTCATAACGTTTCGGTCTATGCAAACACTGTTTTCAGTAGCGACTTGTTGAACTCGGGAATCTTGTTCGAACTCGAGAATTTGTGCGAAAAACGTGTAAGATGTTTTGCATGTTAGCCAGTCATTTTCCAGAGAACGAAATCTTGTAATTTTTTTATAGTTGAAAGTAAGTTGTATGCGTGGGCAATCGATGTTTTTACTCTTGTTCAACCCGAACAAGACATATTGACACTCGGACGTAAGGATATACTATTTTGGACCATGTCTACTATGTGAGGAAAATTTTTGTTCACCTTACATTTAAAATTTACATATTAGTACAGTCGGTGAAGCAAGAAACAGGGAGGAGTTCTAAATCTAGCAACTCGAAGGAAGAAGCTGTTACAGTAGAAGGGTTTCTCAGCATCTAGAGGTCGTTTTGCTACTAGATGGGGTTGTCAAGTGTACGTACGTAGAGGGGGGGTACAAATACAATGAGTTCATCAAAACACCTTCCATCAAAACACCTGTAAAATATTTGTATACCAAATAGTAACCTCTTACGGCCAAGTGGCAATATGCAAGTTTGGTTGGTTGGTTAGTTGTTTTTGTTTTACGGCATATCAACCCTTTTCAGGTTATTTAATGCCGAATCCGGTGATTTTTAAGAATTTTTTTTTAATAGAATATATTTGTTTTTTGCAAGTCAGTTTCTATTTAACCCATAGTTGGGACCCTAACAAGTACTGCCACTCCGGGTCAGAGTGGACCTGGGAGTAATGGCAATTAAAGGGTGGCTCCACACTCCCCAGAGCCCGCAAGCTGGGGCCTCACCATCGGATATAGTTTAAGATCATATCCAGGACCCCCATTGAGGGACTTTTACCTTCTGCAGGGGGGCAGTCGGCGTATTCTAATGCCCCACCGACAGGGCCTGCAAGTTTGGAGTAAACAAAAGTAAAAAAAAAAAATAAAAAAAATAAATAAAAAATAAATAAATAAAATGATGAGTTCAGAAAATGGTGAAAAATAATTGTTATTTAAGGAAATGTCTTTCTTTTTTCCAAATCAATCCAAAACTTTGATACAATATCATAAGAACATAAAACTTTGATACAATATCATAAGAACATAAAACTTTGATACAATATCATAAGAACATAAAACTTTGATACAATATCATAAGAACATAAAACTTTGATACAATATCATAAGAACATAAAACTTTGATACAATATCATAAGAACATAAAACTTTGATACAATATCATAAGAACATAAAACTTTGATACAATATCATAAGAACATAAAACTTTGATACAATATCATAAGAACATAAAACTTTGATACAATATCATAAGAACATAAAACTTTGATACAATATCATAAGAACATAAAACTTTGATACAATATCATAAGAACATAAAACTTTGATACAATATCATAAGAACATAAAAACGAAGTTGTGTCTTTTCGTGTATTAGATTGAATTCAGCATTTTCATTTCATCCTTAGTGCAAGAAATGGGGAAAACTTTCGCATTTAGACATTCTGATACATCACTTTGTCTTCCCCATCTTCATCTTAACCATCTCCTTCTACTTCTCCTTTCCCATCTTTCGTCTTCCTCGTTATCCTCTCTGTTATATTCCTTTTTTTCTTCTTTTTCCATTTTCTTACTCTTTCTCTAATTTTCTTTCTTATATTAGCTCCCCATTAACCTTCTTCTTCTTCTTCTTCTTCTTCTTCTTCTTTTTCTTTATTTCCCCCTTCTCTCCTTTTTCTATACTCCTCTTTTTTGTCGTATCCACATCCATATCCATTCACTCTACATTTCTTCCCCCCACCTATATTTATCTTTATTTTCCCCATACCCCTACTCCTTCCTATTCAAACACCTTTCCTTCCCCCTCCATCCTTTTCTCTATTCATTCACTCTCACACTTCTTTATCCATCTCTACTTCCCCTTACCCCCTTCTTTCTCCTCCTCATTATTGTTCACAGAAAAATTTTCTACGAGTTATAACTAATTACTATTACAATAACGCAAATCATATATCCCTAGAATTAACACACCGTCTAAATGTCCCACTGTTATCTCAAATACTGTTATAATTTGTTGCGTGCAAATTCTCCCTTCTTCCACTAAGTCTTCACAACGTTTTAACAGACATGGATGTATACAATATGGACTCACATTTCCTAATCCGAAGAGACCAGAAGACAAATTCACTTTCACTCAACGGATATGCACTCGTGTCTAGAGGTTATTAAATTAATAATCCTTTTTAAACCTTCGGAATATGTTTAATTAAAATTCTATATAATTGGTCAGTACTTCGGGGATTGCATATTGTAGCATTTCAGATGTTTTCATTTTTGTTCTTCAAGTTGTTCTGTTTTCAAGATGACTGTCTTTCTCCGCCGTTTTCGTTGGTCTCCAGGTATATAATTTTTTTATGATATTTATTTTCTTTTTTTATTTTTTTATTTTTATTTACAAATCTTTCTTTAAAAATCCATTAAAAACACCAGTTTAAGAATGACTATAATTTTTCAATCAATATAAAAAAAAAAAGCTTCCATTTTTTCAGGTCTTTTTGTAAAGCAAGTTTAATATGGAATAGAAGATTATTCTTTTTTTTTACCCCCGAATGACTAGCGTCGCCTCAACGAAAAGAAGTTAACATTTTTCTCACAATTCATATAATCCCCCAGAAACTAATTTCTATCGGAAGTACGCGCTTTGAACAACCCCGTCTCCATACACACACCAAAAAACTCCACTCATCAAGTTTTTTTTCTGAGAGATTTTTTTTAATTCAATTATTTCTGTGTCTAATTTGTATTAAAGTAATTTGCCTTTTCGCGATTGGAAAATGGAATGACATTCTTTTTCTTCTCATTTCTGAACAGAAATGAACATTTCGATTCTTCCTTGGCTAATTTGATCGGAGAAGGTTGATAGAAATTTAGAATTGTAAAGCGACACATCATCTTTTTTAAAGTAATAAAATAATAAATATGCTGTCTTTTGTTTGGTTTGAAGACAATAAGAAATCGATTCGTTGCTTCAAGGAGATTTTACACCTTCTAAACAAAAATTATTTTTTAGTGTCAATAAACAAAACTAAAAACATAATAGTTGAACTAAACAAATACATAGGGTCCTCCGAAACATCATCATCTAATTTTGGAAGTTTAATCGCTTTTTCGCTGAAATATATACAAGATTCAATTTGAAATTTATTTATCTTCAAAGTGTACTTTTATAAATTTTACAAAGTTAGGTATGCAAATTTAATACCTTACTTTGTAAAATGTATAAAAGTGCATTTTGAAGAGAAATAAATTTCAAATTGAATCTTGTACCTTTATTTTTAAAGCCTATAGTAAAAACATTTTGTTTAACAATTTTCATGCCTTGGATGAAATGCTTTTCTAACTTGTATCCTATCTTTTTAAGATTATATTTTATTTAATTTATTAATTTGGATTTTAAAAAAGATGAATCTGGTTTTGTATGTATTTATAAAAACTCTCCTACTCTCTATTTCAAATTGTATTTCTCCTCACATCACAACTCATTTTTGCAACCCCCTCTTTGTATTATTACAGGTCTGAATATTTTCTCTGTTTCAGTTTGTTATTCTCCTCACAACGCAACTCTTTTTTGTAACTCTCTCTTTGTCATACATGTCTGAATAATGAGAAAATCTTAATGTTTTCAACAAAAACTTTAAAATAATATTTTTAGATTAATTTTTTAAAAACTTCTTTCAGAATAGAAAATCTTTACAATTTAATAAAGAAACATATTTCATATAGGGTTCATCAAAAATATTCAGTAGATAACGAAAAAAATAGAGATGAAAATTTCAAAAGGATTGTATAACTGGTTACGCCCAATAGTAGTCCTCGCTAGCGAAAGACTTTGTTATTGTTATTCTATTGTTATTATTATTTAAAACGTTTTGTGTCCTGCGCTTTCGCGCGAGGACTAATTTATTACGTTTTTTTTAATAATTTCTTTTATTAGCTGGATTTGTCGGACTACTGTTCTCATCTTGAGTGTTATTTTTACAACGTTTCGGTCGATGTATCTTCCGACCTTCTTTAGGTTTACCTTGTCGAATCTATTTGTCAAACTCGGGAATCTTTCTGTCGAACTCAGGAATTGGCACGGAATTTCGAGCGGAACCCTTTATTACAGGTTTAATAACTCAGTAGTTGTAGGAATTTCGTAGTTATAATAAATGGTGTATGATTTGTTTCCGACTGTTCTTTCTTGCATATGTACCTAATGCTTGTGTTGCATTTAATCAGCTTTTTACAGGTCGACCAGTGGAGATGTGTGTGTGTGTGTGTGTGTGTATCTTTCGTACGTAAATCAAAATGATAAATTCAAAACTTCTTTCCCTTGAGGTAACCGTGGACTTTTCACTGGCCTCGCTAGTGAATGTATTAGATATGTTTAGAATGCGTGTATATGTGCGTATGTGTGTGGGCGTTCGTATATGTGTGCGCCTATATGCGAGAACATAAACAATAATTTCCAGCCATGCCATCTCTTTATCTAACAGTTTCTCTTGATATCCTGTCTGGGCCGATCCCCAATTTAATTATTACCGGATTACAAACATTCACACGCTATTTCATAATTTCCAACCGTGAGATCGTTTTAATATTCTAATCATCTTTTTAAATGCAATTGTTTGAATCTATCTTGCACTTGGTTGAGTGGGTATATTTGCCAGGTAGTTTAAAAAAATTCTTTTTCGTGTGTCCAGTTGCACATATAATAATTGGAATGATAGACATTTTCTTAAGACTTTAGGGTTTTTTTTCTTTATATTTCGTTATCTTTTTACTTTTGGATCTGTTAAAACCCGCAGATAATCTGTCTTCTGGTTGGCGCTTCATGCTTATGATTAAAAGAAACAAGAAAATTTTAAAAAGAAAACAAAAAAATTAAAGCAACTCTTTATTACCTGGTTGAAATAATTCGTTCAGTTGTAAATAAATGAATATAACAGTATAAATAAAATGGGAATTGATTCAAACACGCCTTGTACGTATTAGTTCAGTATCTAGGTAGATGACAGATACCTCCAAATCGCAACTACCCCTTGCTTTCATTCAGTATGATAATAACTTCTACTAAGGTTGCTTCTTTCTTCATCTTGTCCGATATCTTCATATAAGGTTTTATAGCCCCGTTCTCTAGGGACGTAGCTGTTTTATTGTATAGTTATAGTGTGTGGTGTATGATTTATTTTCAACTGCTCTTTCTGTTATATGTTTCACAAGATTTGCTGCTGCATTAGATATTCAAGTTTTTACAGTGGTAAAATAAATGGCATAGTACAAGATAGCATCAAACAAGAATTGAACTTATCTATTTTTGAGAATTGATTATTCGTATTGCATGGATTCTTCGGATTATTGTTCTCATCTTGACTGTTATTTTCATAACGTTATGGCTTATGTAACCTCCAACTTTCTTCAGGAGTACCTTGTTAACTCTTTCTGTCGAACTCAGGAATCTGCACGGAATTTCGAAAAAAACCCCTTCATTTAATCTACGAGGGTAGCATGTTTTTGTTTCGTCCGAAGCCCCAAGTAATTCGTAATTGTATTTTGAGTACCGCCCGCACTAAGGATTGAACTTTCCATCCGCAGAAGATTGTAACTTTGCAGCTGAATTTCATCAAGTACTTCATCTACTACACTACGGGTCCTTGCAAATTCCTGAAGAACAGGACGATTCCCGAGTTCAGCAGAAAGATTTCCGAGTTCTACAGAGATTCTCGAGTTCGACAGAAAGTTTCCCGAGTTCGACAGCAAGATTCCCGAGCTCGAAAGCAGGATCCTGGAATTCGACAGAAAGATTCTCGAGTTCAACAGAAAGGTTCCCGAGTTCTACAGAAAGAGTCCCGAGTTCAACAGAAAGGTTCCCGAGTTCGACAGAAAGATTCCCGCACTCGACAGAAAGATTCCCGAGTTTGACAGAAGGTTTTTGAGTAGTAATGCCTTGTGATAAGTAGTACATCTAAAACAAAAATAGGTTTAAGGCTCCGAAAATCCATAGTAGATTTGTAAGCAGGATCACGCTGCAGAGTGAATAAAGTAATTAGGAAAATTCAGATGTAAGTAACACTCTTCTGGAGGTTGAAAGTTCAAATCGCCAGTGCAGCACTCAAGATAAAATTGTAAATTACTTAAGACTTTTACCGGTAATATCGTCTACCGTGGATTAAATAAAGAGTTCTGTTCGAAATTCTATGTAGATTTCCAAGTTCGGCATAAATATTCCCGCCTTCGACAAGATACACCTAAAGAAGATCAGATGTTATGAAAATAACAATCAAGATGAGAACAATAGTTCGAAGAATCCAAGTAATTCGAATAATCAAGCCTTATCTAAAAAATAAATAAATAAATAAATAAATAATTTCTATTCTTGTTTGATGCTATCTTGTACTACGCCATTTTTCTTTACCCTTGGACTATCTCTAAACAATTGAATAGTGAATGTATCAGAAAGTCCTTGGAACATGTTTACCAGAAAGAACAGTTGGAAATAAGTCATCCACCATCCACCATGACGATGCAATTTCTACAGGTACGTACCGAGAAAACAACGCTATTAAACATGACATAGTCATATAGATAGGCAGAAGAAGCAACCTTAGTAGAAGTTCGTGTATTCAGTGATGCTGGGTTAAACAGTGCTGAGACAGAAAATATAATAAAATAACAAGGTCTTACGTACAACATGAAAATAAACTGGAATTTTATAAAGGTCTCTTTAGGAGCAACCAGGCTTATGATAAATAATTGCAAAAACTACCTGACAAATATACTTGGTTAACCAAGTGCAAGAGAGATACAAATAATTGCACTTAAAGGGGCGGTAAAAACCAGAAAACATCTATCGGTTAGAAGGTATGAGATAGGGTGCTTCATCTTCAGCTAAATCAAAATTATAAGAAAAATGAAAAAGCAAATTATATATATATACTAGCAGGACCCGTTAATCTGCGTTGCCCGGTGTAAGCATCCGACTAAAAAAAAAATAATAATAAACTATGATTGTTGCCGTCCCTGAAAAATAGCGGACACTGGCGGCCGTGGTACAAATGATATAATCTGGCTTTCACTGTGGGGTATTTTTTCTAGTAGCAGCTAGTGCAGCCAGTGTCAGCAATGTTGGTTCTGGCGATTAGTGCTAGTTTGCGGCGATAATCTGCAGGTACTGGCGGATTCTAAAACAAAGCATTTAAGGGAAAAACATTATTACGTACTTATTTGTCATGCCTAAATCAGTATAATGTAATCAGTATATTAACTCTTTAGACTGATCGAAATCAGTGTCACCGATGACAATATCTTTCAAGTCGGCCATCGTTTTTCTTCTCGGTATACTGCAATATTTTAAAAGTAGCTCTACCGCACCTTCTTACTGGTCAATTTTTAGGGCATTCATCGTCAACATAAAAACCAATAAGGAAAAAGTAGTCGTGAACGTTTCCATTTGTTGTTCAAGTCTTTCTTTTTTTTTTTTTTTGAATCCGTGAAATCACCTTTTTCTTCACCATATTCCCTCTGCTTCACTTTTTGTTATCAAGTAAGATCTTTGACTTACCTGCAGTTTCATCAAATACTTTTGTATGCAAAATCCGTATTTTGCTAATTCCTACCCTCTGATGAAAAGAAAAGTATTTCTTCGAAACTCCGCAGATTAAGGACTATCCACTTATTAAGTGTTTCCTTTTCAGATTAAATATGTTTTTAACTCTGTTTCAAAGTGTTTTTAACATGTTTTATTAAGTATTTGCTCTTATATATGTATGTATATATATATATATATATATATATATATATATATATATATATAAAGGATTATCTTCAGGCATTGTTTATATTGTCTAATAGAGATTTTCGGTGAGGCAGATAAGTTAAATAGTTCGACGTATGTGACCAGATATTAGTCCTCAATCATGTTTGGATTTTCTATAAACACACACACACGCACACACACACACATATATATATATATGTGTGTGTGCATGTATGTGTGTTTATAGAAAATCAAAACATGATCGAAGACTAATATCTGGTCACATACGTTGAACGATTTAACTTCTGTTTATATCCGCCTCACCGAAAATCTATATGAGACAAATATAAACAATGTCTGAAGAGAGTCCTTTATAAGCGACTAGACATTGATCCTATTTTTTCTGGATTTCAAACCGACGATATAGATGTTTGGCCGTCTTCTGCAATGCGTCTATAATAAATCTTACGTTCTTATTTTGATGTAAAAAAAAAATAATCGAGTGTATAATTGGTTCTCAATTGCTGAGAGTCTTCTCTCATAAGCCTTACACAGGTATATATATATATATATATATATATATATATATATATATATATATATATATAATATATATACTAGCATGGATACCCGGCGTTGCCCGGGTCGACATAATGTTTCGTTTTGAACACACCCACTATACTAAGGATATTAATCATTTTCATCGTGGGTAACGTCGATACCCCTCCACACACATACACAAGAATTTCAAAAATAAAAGAACAGATAAAAAATGTAAATGTAATCGCCAAAAAAAAAAAAAAAAGAAAAAAAAAGAAGTAAGTTATACCCTCTCCACCAGGTGAACTTCTAACAATAATAAAAATCATTTATTTATGGGCGTCCGAAATGGCTACCTTTAAAAATATTCGAAGGGAATGCGGTATTATATCGGAGCACACTTACACATTTCCTTTACCCTACCTCCTCCCTCTTTGCAGTCGATGGTCGTTCAACAGTCGAGCGAAGTAAAAGATTCCTAAGGAAATATCCTTATCTCGAGAATTCTTCCACCGGCAATGGACAGCCGTAAAAAAAATAAAATAAAATAAAGATATTAAGTTTTTTGATAAAAAAAGTACATTTTTTCCTGCACTTTCATCTAACAATTTACGCTTTGCGTGAACATATTTTTACGTATTTTCTTTATACATATATATATATATATATATATATATATATATATAAAATTTCTGTGCCCCCCTCCACCCCAAAAAATTGACTGAACAAAAAGTCTTGAAAAAAACAAACTTGTACTTACACCTAAGAATTTACGATGAAAAGAAATAAAACTTTTATCTTTTCTTGAAGTAAAAAAAAAACTTTTTGTTGATAAATATTCCCCCCCCCCAAAAGACAAAAAACAAAATATATAAAACATAATAAATAAAAAATATTTTCAGTCCTTTAAATGTAGGTTTTTGTTATTTTGATTATTTAAATTTGTATTTTTTCCCGATTTGTTTGTTTTTAAAGCGTCTCTTACAACACTCGGCTTAAACCGATAATTGCCGGTCTTGCCCGATCCATGCTTTACGGGAATTCCCGAGAATCAGGGTCAAATTATGCAAGAGTATCGAATATTTAAAAATAAAGCAAAACATATATATATATATATATATATATATATATATATATATATATATATATATATATATATATATATATATATATAAATAAGTTTCTAGTTATTTCAACGGTTTTCTTTTTCTTTTTCATTTCGATTCTTTTTTGTGACCAAGAGCGGAGGTCCGATTGAAACAGAAAAAATAACAATAAAAATATTAAATACAAAAAGTAACATCGTTTTTCATGCTTCAAAAAACTCTTATAACCTTAAAAAAATAAATAAAATTTAATATATATATATATATATATATATATATATATATATATATATATATATATAAAGAGAGAGATAGAGCGAGAGAGAGATAGAGAAAGAAAGATGAAAAAGTAAAGTAAAGAGAGGTTGTGAGAAGATGATGGGAAGAGAAAGGAAAGTGGTGATAGGAAGAGAAAAGGAGAACGAGGGGGTAAAAGAGAGCGAAAAGAGAGAGAAACGCACTAAAGTAAACAGATAGATATGCACATGCTGATATTCATGAACATACCAAAAAAAAAAAAAAAAAAGCGAGAAGAAAGAAAGATAATACATTTACGCAATTACTTGGGCGAGAAAAAGAGAGAATAGGAGATGAGTTAGAGAGTGTTGGGTCGTAAACTAAAGTTCTTGTTGGCTTTTCCTTGTTACAACACTCGGACGTAATCAAAGGAAAGCCGAACATATTTGACCCTTAACCCTTGGATATATAGTTCTAGCATCTTCAGCCTCTTGTTTCTCATGGAAGACTCTCCACCTGAAAACGAATCCGATGCTCTTTTATTTTTATCACTCGAACGACAACGTCTTCGATCGAATCATCCAAATATCACCCTGAGAGTTAACCCCAACGACTTCTCCGCTTTCGTCCGTCTCAGACGACGTACGAAGAGTTGTCTCCCGCTTTCCGAATTAAACTATTAAAACATATCGACCAGAAACAACAGAGTAAACACACTCGACTAAAATGGCGAGACCGACTAAGAAAACATTTCAATCCGGAAGCACAATTGAGACCGGAAGCACAAGATGCTGCTTGCGCATAAAACGAAATAACCCTTCGGGGAGGTCAAACGAGATGACAACCACGAGACGAAGAATAAATATCATAAAGATATTTGGTTAATTAACAAAGGAACATTTCTCCCTGAAATGTTTATTTAGACTTTTCTTTCCTCTCCCCCTTTCTTTTATTTGGTTGAAAGTAAGAGACATCGGAAATATTTTGGTTTCTTATTCTTAAACACGAGCGAATTTCTAAGCCCAACCCCAGCCCTAATCCTTACTCGAATTCACAGCTCCAGTAATTATTAAAATAATGACAAGTATTTATCTAAACTGTTGTTATGACTGTTGCAGTCGGAATAGATTCCTCGTTTTTAAGCTATTTCAATATTGGACAGGTCAAAGTTTATCGACTGAAATAAAAATGTATGCGTGTAATATAATCGTGTTAGTATTTAGGCGTAAGAATGACGTCACAAACGCAAATCTATATATATCTATAAAAGTGAGAATGTTTGTGTGTGAGGACAATTCTCAGCCGATATACTAAACAAATATTTTGATCTACAGACTTGAAATGTTGTATATAGGGTATTCAGACATGTGGACAATTTTTAATCAGTTTTTATTCGCAAAAAAAAAAGAGCCGTTAAGTAGTCAAAATTGAAAAAAACAACGCGACTTGAGATTCATCGCGATTTTGTCTGTTTCTCAACTTTTTCATGATTTTTGAAAACACTTTTTAAAGATCTTGGCAAGCTAATGGTTATCGTATTTGATTCACTTGTCTTTAGCTTTGGGATTCGATCTTAGTTTAGTATATATATACACACACCAATTTTGTTACAAACTAATTTTAATTTATGGATGGGGAGGTAAATAAAAAAAAATTCAAGTCGGAGAATAGAATTTTCCAAATAAAAATCAACAAAATTATTTTGAGAAAATGACATTTGTTTTGTTGTAGAATAAAACACCAAGTTTAACGAGATTTTCGAAGAATCAGATGTCTAAGAAAAAGCGATTATTGTGGGCCACCCTAAGAAAACTATCTTTCTGTGACTCGTATCTTTCGTAGACTGAATTTTTTTTTTGTGTGCATGAATAAAAAAAATTCTATATCATGTTTGGTAAGTGGAACCTCTAGATACGAAAGACCCTGCTTACAAAATTTTCAGCTTATGAAACATGAAAAGTTTTTCTTTCTACACGTTTTGATAGTAGAAAAGTATATACTTTTAATGTATATATGCAATAAAGCTATTTTTGCCCCCCCCACCAAACATTTATTTAAGCAAAAAAACGGATTTGCATTTTCAGAGCATATATATCATTTGCAGACAATTTTAATACTAC
>NC_136517.1:23700862-23830862 GCF_053919585.1 Euprymna scolopes
TCATACAAGCTCTATAGATAAGGGTGTTGATAAGATTATATTTTTGTTTGGTCGGGCAAAAAGAGTCCCAACGTGTGTAAAGACCAGTGAACGTAGGTTTATGATAGATGGAAGTCAAGAAAACGGAAGGCGTTTTACAAACCAGTACATCTAGAAAAGGAAGGTAAGAATTACTTTCCTTCTCTATAGTAAATTTTAGAACTGGTTGAATATTATTAAGGGATGCAAAAAAGGTATCTTTTTTTTTTTTTTTTTTTTTTTACACAGTGATCACCACTTATCAAGGCCCGGAAGCCACTCAGGGATAAGGGTTATTGTGAGTACATCACGTTAGTGAGGAGATTTTATGAAGTGTTTAATTAGGGGGGCAGTTCATTAGGAATTTGTTAACATTAGACTTGAAGACATCCAAGTTGCAGCCCGGAGGGAAGCAGGCAGACGAGACAGAGTTCCACAGGCGTGCAGTTCTAAGAAAGAAGCTTTGTTCATGAAATCCGCGTTTTGATTTAGGCACAGATATAGAGTGGGGGAAATTTTTCACAGTGGATTCAGCTAGACGGGTGTTTTTCGTGAAAGATTGGCGAGGGGGGACCAGGGATTGGAGTTCAGACGAGCACCTGCCATGAAAATAACGATAAAACAAGGATAGGCTCGCAACGTCTCTTCTGTGGGAGAGGGGTTGCAGGGTAGAGAAAAGGGCATCCCCCACTAAACCACGAAGTCTATTTTGTACTCTGTCAAGGCATGATAGGCTGTTTTTGGCAGCTCCTGCCCAGATATGGCAACAGTATTCCATCCTTGGCCGTACTTGGCTTTTATAGAGATAGAGAATTGCATCAGTAGTGAGATATCTTCTGGAGCGGTAGAAGGATCCCACCATCTTTCCTGCGACCTTGGCAACAGACTTGATGTACGTATTCCATTTCAAATCAGGAGTAAAGGTCAAGCCCAGAAGCTTGTCAAAACACGGGGCCTCACCCAGACGAGAGCCATCCATCACAATTGATGCCAGCTGGGGATCAGAGCGTTGATGATGTAAGGATAGGAGTTTGGTTTTGGATGCATTAAAGGTAACTAGCCACATCTTCCCCCACTGAACCACGCGCTCGAGATCAGAGGAGAGAGAATCCGAGAGAACTTCGTCATTTACAGCCTTTGATGTGTTGCCGTAGATGGTCGTGTCATCAGCATAGATGTCAACGAATGATTTAAGTATGTGTTTAGGGAGGTCATTGATGTAGATCAGGAAGAGAGTTGGGCCCAGGATTGACCCCTGAGGGACTCCAGCATTTATATTGCAGGCCTCCGATTTTTGTCCATCTACCACTACTCTTATGAGCCTATCAGAGAGAAATGATTTAATGATTGAGAAAACATTTCCAGTTATACCGTAGCTGGAAATCTTGTGAAGTAGACCCTTATGCCATACTTTGTCAAAGGCCTTTGATATGTCGAGAGCAATTGCCCTAGAAAGGAAGCCTTTGTCAAGAGATTCACTAATCCTGTGGGATATAACTGTCAGCACATCTGCGGTAGATCTTGCAGAGCGGAAACCATATTGTGTGTCACTAAGAAGGTTATTCCTGCTGAGGTGGTTGACTATTTCTCTATTTAATATTGATTCCAGTAACTTACTCATAACACAGAGAAGACTTATTGGTCTGTATTGAGAGGGAGATGACTTATCACCTGAATTCTTAAATACAGGGCAAACTGAGGAGGTCTTCCAGGGGGTCGGAAAGCACTTCTCCTTAAGGCAGCGCTTAAATAGTTTCGTAAGTATGGGAGCAAGTTCTGGTTGAAGCTTTTTTAACACTATAATTGGGATGCCATCAGGGCCAGTTGCTTTACTGGAATCTAGGTTTTTTATTAGCTTGGCGACCTCATGCACGGATATTTGTATGTTACCTAGCTTGTTCTGTGTTATAGGAGGAAATATGGGGAGTTGATGGCCTTCGTCGCATAGGGTAGAATTAGCTGCAAAGTTCTTTGCAAATAGTTTGGCCTTGTCTGACGCTGACGAGATAACCTCTGGTCCATTGATAATGGTTGGGATAGAACGCACACTTCTGTTCAAGATCCTATTTGTTATTTGCCAAAACTGGTGGGAACCAAGCCGCTGATCAGCTACCTTGGATTTAACAGACTGGGCATATAGCTCTCTTGCATTTTTTATTACTCTTTTACAGTGGTTGCTGGCAGTCCTGAAAGCAGCTTTAGTCTCAGTGCATCTATTACGTTGGTAGTTATGGAAAAAGTGATTTCTGTGCGCGATAGCAGCAGCACATTCTGGGGAGAACCATGGCTGGCTGTTAGGTTTTTGTTGGAATCTTTTAGATGGTATGAATTGGTCTATGCCTACAATTAACCATTCGGTCAGATCTGATACTATAGAGGACACTTCCTTTTTAAACATGGAGTGCAGAGGTAAATCAGATATGAATGTACGGAAGCTATCCCAGTCAGCCATAGAGTATCGGTATACAGTACGGTGGAGGGGTACGTCTGATGGCTTCTTACATTTTGTTTTTATCTTAACTGATACGACGGAGTGGTCGGAGGATCCTAAAGGAGAATGAACGGTACATGAACATAGCTCAGGGGAAGTTGAAAGAAAAAGGTCTAAGAGGCTTGCATATTGATTGGGTGTATCGGGCACACGGGTGGGTTCGCGAACAATCTGAGTGAGGTCATAAGCAATGGCAAAATCATGACAAAACCTCCCCTCATCATCTGTCTTATTTGAATGGGTCAGCCATTCCACGTTATGGACGTTGAAGTCACCACAGATGTGGATGTTAGCCGAGGGATGTGAAGACAGTATGTGGTCTATTTTCTCAGATATGCTCTTAAAGATAGTAACTCCACTGTTGTGGGGCCTATAGAGGGCAAATATAAATGCAGTGGTGTTAGTAAGTGCAACCCTGAAGCACATATAGGGTAAATTAGGATCTTCTCTAGAGATATCCCTGCCACATGGGAAGCCATCCTTAATGTAGGCACATATTCCATGCCCATGGCGATCTTGGGAGTCAGATTTAGCTGTTAAATTGGAGTATCCATTAATTATGAACTCATCTAGGGAAGTGGTCGGCCCTATTCCAGTTTCACATAGAAATAATATGTCCGGTTTCGTCTCCTGTAATTGGGTTTCAACCTCTGGAAGGTTGGAACGTAGACCCCTGATATTGGAGAAGGAGACCTGGTAGTAGGGGTCTACGCTGGAAGATGGGGTTCTAGGTTTAATCGAGTTTTTATTCTGGAGATATTTCATGTTGAGGTTTTGGGATTTGTGGAATAGGTCGGCATACTTGGTTAGAGCAGTACAGAGAGGGAAAGTAAGAGAGAAAAAGACAGGAATTTTTTTTTTATTTGTAGCACACGTAAAGGTAAAGCCGTAACAATTACCCACTAGTATGGCATCGAGAGGCCCCACCAGAGACTTACTGCATGGTCCAGATCCACTCACCAAATGGCAATACAGCAGTCCCAGTACTTTGCGCCTGCTGATAGGACAGCCTCCTTAGTGGTTAATCCAAGGTTCGGGTCCCTGACTATCAGGCGGATAACGTCAGCCCAGACAAAACGTTTACCTCCAGCACCCTTACTAGTGACATGGCAACAAGGACAGACAAAGACAGAAAAATATCCGACATCTCAGACTACTGGTCACCAAGTAGTACCGACCTTTAAGCAGCTTTTTCTTCACCCTTTGTCAGAAACATCACTCATTGAATGAGGACTGAATGACAAAATAGGAGAAGCGAGAGTTACTGGAGCTGCCGATAACACATCCACTGTATTATCTACTCTCCATTTGCTTCCGTTTCATTGTTGAACAGACAAAAAGTGTCGTCACCATAACGAAAATAAATATCTGGTTTTGAAAGCAAGTACAAAGACCTTTTTCGTGGAATCCTACGAAAACATTTGCCAGAGATGGTCCCAGGGAAGAACCTATGGAAACACAATCTATCTGCTTGTACATAATGTTATTAAAACTGGATTCGACCAACATGGTGGCGAATTCCATAAGTTCCACAAAAATATTCTCAGGATAGGGGGAGTTAGGGGATGACTGCGATAAAGGGCATCAGCACATATATCAATAATCTCTGAGAGTGGAATGCAGGTAAAAAGGCTATCAATATCGAAAGAACACATAAATTTGTCAATCTGAGTTTAATTCTGCATAAATTTAGCAAAAGAAAAAGAATATTTAATGCAGAAAGAACTATACTGTTCCCAAACTGGTAATGCTACGAGCAAAAATGGACCAATAAAGATAGGGGGGGACATAGTTTTGAAAGCCGAGTTATCATATTTTTTTGTAGGTTTCCGACTACGTTTTGGTTGTATTTGAAAGATTAAAGACTAAAGTTAATTTCCATAAGGAAAAAATATTTGTACACGTGAAAAAAAAGTTATGAAAATTTTTTTCACGGCTAGCTAACCAATTCAACTAAATTTTGAAATAAAATAAATTCATTGTAAAAATCCATTAAAAGATAAATATTAGTTTTCTGGGTCTATTTCAAAATAATTAGTAAAGTAAAGTGCTAAGATATTGAATTAATTTAAAAAAAAACGCCTTGTTTGTACAAAAATATAGCCCAATTAGACCCTAAACCGAGTGATTCTGGCCGTTCGCAAAAACGCAACCAACTAAAGTTTTATATCATGGAATATACGGAAGCCCAAAATTTCGTCAGAAAATGACGTCATATAATTAAAAGGAAAGAAGAGGTTTGCTAGTTTTTTCCCCAGACGTGCATCCGTACATTCCTATTCTGAACGTTTGTATCATTTTTATTTTTTTTAATTATTGTTCAATATTATATAAAAAATATGTAACGCCGAAAGTTTCACATTCATTTAAGCAAGGAAAATATTAAAATCTTACATATAAAAATTATGCGAAACCTGTAATTTAAAAAAAAGTAGAAATATTTTTTGCTGTTATAATTTTTGTGTTAAAACATTAAATAAACAATGCTTTAATCAATGATAATACCGGTAGTTCGAGAAATTCATTTTTCTTCGAGGTATATCGAATTCATTAATACGGACTGTAGGGCTTTTATCGTAATGTTCCTGTAAAAATTAAAAGAAAAAAATAACATTTTTATTGTTATATTTGACGATGCTTTATTTTCATAAAAACAAAAATAAAGTAAATAATTTTTTTACTACTGAAAACCATAACTTTATTAAAGGTATTTTTGTTTAAACAAAATAATACATTCTCACTAAAATTTAAATAAAAATAATGAGTTGAATATATTTCGTGATCATTATTTGATAAATACTAAAGATTTCATTAAAATTGGTTAATTTCCTGATTTTTGGTGAATTTTTAAGTAAAGAGAGGGACCAAAATATTTATTCATTTTGAGCATCGGCATTTATTTTGCACGTACCTAATACTA
Organism: Euprymna scolopes; assembly: GCF_053919585.1. Lineage (NCBI taxonomy): Eukaryota > Metazoa > Mollusca > Cephalopoda > Sepiida > Sepiolidae > Euprymna > Euprymna scolopes. The sequence goes on from NC_136517.1 coordinate 23,706,292, forward strand.
AAATTTTTTTAAAGTAAATATTACGCAAGTATAAATCATGTAGAATATCTGCATGAATATAATTACACGTGATAGTTAATTCTAGATTATCATCCCATACAAAAACCGATAAAACTAATAGGGAATTAATTAAAATGAATATTAAAAGAATATGCAAATTAGCAAGATCTTTTTCAGGTGAATGCAATTCCACGATCCATGCATAACAAAATTGTATTTTCTTTTTAAATAAATAGAAAAAAGGGGGTTTAATATAAATATCAATATACACAAAAATATAGAAGTATAGACGATATATGTAAGTATATATGTATCATTTTGAAACAAAATATTTTTAGCTTCTATATATTTTTAATAAATAAATAAGAATGTAAATATATCAAGTACTAATAAGTGTAGGGAGTGATAAGTATTAAAATGGATTAATCCTAATCATATAAATACAAGGCTGGTAAATTAAAGAAATTAAAGAATATATCCATTTTGAATTTGGAGACAGGTACGAATCTCACAGGTAAGGAAGACATTTTGTTTTATCACATGAATAGGTTAACCAAATTAATCACCAGTAGATCCAATATCTGGAACATTTTTTTTAATTAAAGGGGGTGGTGTTTGATCAACACTGCTGCGGAGCCATTATTTAATATACTGTTAGTAAACAACTGATAATCCCTTAAATTAACATTAGAACTATTGTGGATTCAAGTGAGCAAGTTGATGCAGTGATTGCAGGTGATTACATGACTTACTGACTAAATAGTTTTTCAACGAATGATAAAAAATATAAAAATAATTTTTTTTATATATATATAGTTTAAAAAGTTAAAAAATTTCCAAGACTAGTGCCCTATATCCCCCAACTAAATGTTTGTACACCCTTATTGAATAAATGAACCATTACATATTAACTAATATATAGTTTTTGTGACTTCATTTTCCATTCTTATTGTTTTCATATATATATATATATATATATATATATATATATATATATATATATATATATATATATATATATATATATATATATATAGAGAGAGAGAGAGAGAGAGAGAGAGAGAGAGATATTATATTTCCAAATAATTGTTAAAAAGAGCAAAATATTATTTTATTCAATTTAAGTAAAAAAATAAGTCGTCAGGGGTCAATTTTTTAAACCTCAATTGAATAAAATAATGCATTTATATGCATACACACACACACACACACATATATATATATATGTGCGTGTGTGTGTGTGTGTGTGTGTATTATAAGAAATTCTGCAGGAATAAGTAGACTCCTCATTTGTCGGTTTAACCGCCAACAATTTTGTTCGGACCTATTAGATGTGTTGTGGTTATTAACTGCCAAGGCGTATTCTTGACGCTATTTTATGCTTCAGATTGAGCCAGTTTTAACAAAAACAGGTCGAATGGACGTTGCCTCAAAACCCCTTTGTCTCATTGAGACGTATTAATGCCCTTACGTGGAGCGAAATGTTATCATTTGCAAACACTAATGCCCTTATGTTGGGCGAAATATTGTATTCTTAGCACACTGTTGTGCTCTACAATTTGATTGACTTTCCTCATTACTTATATAATGTCTCTTTGAGACGAATTTAAGGCCTACATTTTGACCTGCACTTTGTCCACCGTTCGGACGGTTATTTACAGCGAACTCCATGATTACTACCGGACTCGCAGCATTAATTCTAGGAAAGCATCATTTAACTCCTCGACTTGTTGCAACTATTCTTTGAACGGCGGGGAGACTTGACTCCTGCAAACGCGAAGATAAACCATGAACTAATACCTTTACGGGTGTTACGAGCTCTGTTTTGGCAGAAAGCTAAATATGGCAATCTTTTGCAATTTGGATCTTTTCACTTTAATATAATTTACGTTGAAGTTTAAATGTGAGCCTGTTTCTGATTACTTTCTTTCCTACTGCCAAGGGCAAAACAGAGGGTAGATAATATCTCACAGTATATATATATATATATATATATATATATATATATATATATATATATATATATATATATATATATATAGTAAGTTATAAAATGTATATGGCGATTAAGCTACACTGAATATTCCGCGTTTCATCCACTTTAGGGTTCTTCAGGCTTATGCGCGAATTTTGTGGTTGTTTGTCGTTTTTATATGCTCCTCTTCTATTGAAATTTTAGTTCGCCAATCAGCTTACTAGAATACACCGCGCCCTTCCTATCAGCCAATGAGAATGCGTTTATCGGACAAAGGCCTACTTGACCTCTGGTTTACCTGTTCCTTTGTGTGTTCTCTATTTAGCCTGGATATTTAGCTTATTGATGTTTTTTTAAATCTAGGTTAGTGTTTTTTATGTTAGTTTATATATAAATATATATATGTATACACACATATATATGTACATATATATATATACACATATATATACATACATATATGTGTGATCGTTTATGTATCTTCATATATATATATATATATATATATATATATATATATATATATATATATATATATACGGCATAATCGTATTGACGCAGCGGTTCTCGTCAGATCCCCGAAGTTAAGCAACGTTGAGCCTTGTTAGTGCCAGATGTGTGACCATTTGGGAATTTTAGGCGCTGTATGTGCTCTCCGCTTATCTCGGCATTTGTTTCCTGTCGTCCTGTATATACACTCCACTTGCCACTGGTATTTAACAATGTCCACTCAGGAGAGATGTAGTTGAAGATTGCGCACCTCCTGCCACAAAAATTTCACACGCAGGAACTCGTGAGTATCCACAGTGTGTCAAAGACCTGTGTCTGATTCTCTCTATATATACACAAAAAAATGCACGCGCAGGCGGAAGTGTGTCTGTGTGTGTGTGTGTGTGTGAGAGAGAGAGAGAGAGAGAGAGAGAGAGAGAGAGAGAGAGAGAGAGAGAGAGAGAGAGAGGGCAAACGAACGGAGAAAAGAAATCCCCAGAGTATATGTAATCTCAAAGTTTAATTCATTGTCAAATTAGTCTTTGTAGAAAGTACACGTATGAGGCGGAAACTATCGAGAGCAAGACCAAAACGAAAATTTTAAACGACACATGGCTACAACCTCTCTCTCTCCTCTTTGCAATCCTATCCTTCTCTTAACCTCCCCTCTCTACACAACACTAGCCTCTCATAAAGCCTTGTTTGTGCGTCATTAATCCTCCAATCCTTACCGTCCGGTTAGGCGTATTTCGAACTCTATCGCTAAAGCTAAATCCTTTTTTCAAAACGATTCATGAAACGGAGTTGGGGAAAAGGAAAAAGAACAATATATAGAAGTAGTCGCCGTCTAAGTCGTTGTCGTCGTCGTCATCGTCGTCGTCGTCGTCGTCGTCGTCATAGTAGTAGTAGTATTAGCAATAGAAGAAGGAGAAGAAGAAAAAAAGAAGGAAAGAAGAAAATCAAGCAAAAGAAGTTTGATAAAGTAGTGAAAGATGAGTAATAGGGTGGCCATGTAGTGAAAGAAGAAGAAGAAGAAGAAGAAGAAGGTTATGAAAATAAAGAAGGAAAAAGAGAGAGAAAAAGAAATAGAAGTAGAATAAAAAAAGGAGGGAAAGAAAGAGAAATTAAAAAGAGGAATAAAGAGAGAAAAAAGAAGAGATATCAGAAGTAAAAGAGAAAATAAAATATGAAGAAAAAGAAGAAAATGATAAACTAATTAGAAGCTAATATAAACGAAGAAGAAGAAAAAAGGAGATTAGTCAAAAGAAGTTTGAGGAAGAAGAAGACGAAGAAATTGGAGATCACAAAGAAGAAGAAGAAGAAGAAGAAGAAGAAGAAGAAGAAGAAGAAGAAGAAGAAGAAAAACAATGGGTGGTGGATAGGATTGGTATGGCAGTGGTTGGTCGGTAACGCCGCTTGTGTAAAGTGGCAATCTTAGACAGTCGCTACGTGATTTGAATTCGATATCGTTCAGAGTGATCTCCCTTGAGGCATCGTTGTCGTGAATATGTCATTGTTTGGAAATTAAGATAAAACTGCCTTTTACAACAAGCGTATTTTTTAAAAACTAATTTTGTTTTTGTTTTTAATAGATGGGGAGATAAACACACCAATGCGCGTGCAAGTAACGATCGAAATGCGTGTGTTGCTGTGTTTATATGCATGTGTGTGTGTGTGTTTAACTATGTGTAAATATACATTGTTTAATAGTGTGAACATTTTTGGCGCTACGATTAGCAAATGCTCGCAATAAAAATAATTGCCTAATCTCCGCGTTCGCAGAAAAAAAAAAAAAAACTAAAAGAAAAGTAGAAGATGTTAATTAGTTAGAGGTTTTGTTAAGAACATTTGTTTACGTTCCTTCTAACATGAACCAAACAAAAAGACAGAAGCTGGCACATTATAAGGATTAAGTTTAAGTTTAAGGTTAAGGTTAAGGCTAGTAGATACTACCTGTTTGTTACTTTATTCCCGAACTTTCTCTAAGGTTTCGGAGCTAGACCCTAATAATCACATATATACAGCATAATCATATTTGCACACCGATTTTTATTAGATCACCGAAGTTAAGCAATATCGAGCCTAGTCAGTATCAGATGGGTGATAATTTCGGAATAATAGGTGATGTTTTCTTTTTTTCATTTAAAACAAGATACATTTCTTCTGTAAGTTAGGGGTCATACCTTCAAGGATATTCCCGAGGGGAGAGTTGTGCAGTGAGGTGTTGACAGTACATTTAAATTCTTGCGTAAAAATGAAACAAAAAAATGTCGTTTGCAGTTTTTTTTCTTGGTAGTTACGATAGTCGATGAACGGGGCTCAGATTTATTGCATTTGATCGGTCAAAGGACTGATGCTTTTTGAACGGCGGGGTGTGGAGCAACGGACAGCTTCTCCCCGAGTTCAAACTCACTACTGCAAACTCTGCAGAAACTCCAAAAACTACTGATTTTTTTTTTGCTTTGCACCAGCTTATATATGCATAGTTGGGTCGGAATCCATCGAAGTGCTCCAGCTAACCAATCATCGTCGAATCCGTAACACCTTGGTTCGTTCTGATTGGATAAGCAGCAACCTCCCGCACATCAAAATCAGATAATTTTCCACAGCAAGGGTTCTCATCGATGATTTTCTCACACACCGGAGACTTAATCCTTGACCCCCATCGGGTCAATAATCTAGTCTAAACATCCGCTAGATATCTCCAAAATGTCACCTTTACAGTAATATTGTTTCATAAATTTGACTTTTTTTTTTTTTTTCCATAACAAGAAAAATGTATTTCACATCAGCGATCACTGACAGGGTTACTTGCTGGTTTCCCGAACCTGTCATTAAAATAAAAAGGCTCTAAGTCCTCTTTCGCTGGTCCCTGTTTAAGTGTTTACGTTTTTTATGATATGCACTTGAGAAAGGGTGATTTTCAGAACATCTAGTGTGGTTTCTGTCCGCAAAGGAAAATCACGGAAGGAGTGGTTTGCTGAGTTCAAAGTAGACTTTGAGGCAAATTGACGGGCAAGCGTGTTAGTTTTCTCGCTTGCCGTACAAACAACCTCATGATTGTTGGATAATGGAGGAATTGTTGATTGCCTATTATTTACTACACTGTTGTAGATTTTCCAGAAATCACGAGTTCCTAATTTCTGCGTTTCAATGTGTTTTACTGGTGGTTTCGGTGTATTTTGTTTAAGCTGTCGTTACTATTTCTTACAATTGCTACTAGCTTCTATAAACTTTTGTCAATTTGTACTGGACTAACGCCAGATAAATCTGCGGTATGCATATTGCTTCTGAGCAAGTAGAAGTAAACCATTGGGTAGAGTGGGGCTTGCTATAGAATATTCGTTGTGGGAACATGTGCTTCAGTTGCTGCTTTCAACTATTTAGTGATCTCATTTGCGCAATGAGAAAAGATATTCCTCCATGGGGCATCTTTGATGTGATCTCTAATCGTATCTCAGTCAGCCTTATTGCAGTAACTTGTCGTTTTGAGCAATGGCTCTTTAATTTGAGGTTGAGAGTTGAGTGTGATGTCTATCAATATCACAACATTCCCGAGTGGGCAATGGGCATTTGTTACACAATCCTCAGAAACTGTTGTCAGAAATAGATCTAGAAGCGAGGCTTGCTAGTCCCGACGATTTAAGAGACGGTCGGGAAATGGGATATAGAAAAATTATGAATGATGCTATCAGCTGTGTCTGTGGAGTTAGAGAAGTCAAGCCAATTATTGTGGTGGGCGTGAAACTCAACGAATACATGTATTTGGGCGCTAGAGTCAAGGGAAAATGCTACATCTATGCGGTTAGAGATATGATTGATTAGAGTACGATGCTGTGTCGAGGTAGAGCAATAAAGAGAATATAGGTAGCTTACGCTATGTTGTAAAGTTAGTTTTAAGTTTATTAGTTCCGTTTACATTATCTCCTTTAATAATGAGCATATTTAAAAAAATGTGTTTGTAATTTATAATTTCATATATTATTACAATCAATTACTATTAGTATGGACGAAACTATTGCAGATATAAAGGGAAAATAATGCAGTAAAATTACAAATAAATAACAGCAGACATTAATTAATCATGGACTATTTAAAAATAAGTTTTTCAAATTAGAGATATACTTGAATGTTTATATGTCTTTCGACCGACTCTATCTCTCTCCTCTCTCTCTCTCTCTCTCTCTCTCTCTCTAGGAAACGGTGTTAGAATCCTTCCCGATATGGGTAGGATTCTAACACTGTTCACTTTTCATTTTCATATGGTCTATGATCGTTTTCTTTTTTTTTTTTTGCATTTTCCTTTTAATATCCCGAAGATGTCCTCTGCAATAGGGACGAAACGTTGATCATTTCATAAATTCATTCGGTTTTTCTTTTTTCCAAACAACATAACGTCAACCATCGCTGGTATTTTTATTTTATTTTTATACATACATACATACATACATACATACATACATACATACATATATATATATATATATATTTTAAATATAATTATAATTATATTATATTATAGTTTAAAAACAATATATATGCCGCTCCCTATCTGGGGGTATCAAATTTGTAAAAGGGAAAATTATTCCTAACTTGCATTTAGGTAAATGTGCGCTTTCGTATAAATAATTGAGTTCATTCAAAATGTATCGCAAAAACAAAAACAAAAACAAATAAACAACATCTCCCCCCCTCTCTCTCTCTCTCTCTCTCTCTCTCTTTCTCTCTCACTGTATATATATATAATGAGTTAATACTACTACTACTACTACTACTACTAATAATAATAATAATAACAGAGTCGAGATCTACCTGACGCATTGGACAAAGAAAAAAACCTGACGATCGTTGTAATATGTGACTTGAAGGTTGGTTGGTTGTTTTGTTTTACGGCATATCAACCCTTTTCAGGTTATTTAATGCCGAATCTGGTGATTTTGAAGAACGATTTTTTAATATAGTATATTTGTTTTTTAACTTGTATTCTATTTAACCAATAGTTGGGACCCTAACAGGTACTACCACTCCGAGTCAGAGTGGATCTGGGAGCAATGGCAATTAAAGGGTGGCTCCACACTCCCTAAGGCCTGCAAGCTGGGGCCTCACCATCGGATATAGTTTAAGGTCATATCCAGGACCTTGAAGGTTGGGAGAAAGGTCCTAATATGTACCGCAGAGTAGCAATCGCTCAGGACAAATTATGTGAAGTATAAAATCGATAAAACGGCTGAAAGTCACCTTCGTCGTCTGTGTTTGCAGAAATCTCAGAGATTACTACAGCTCGGCAGTGATTGTTAGAAGTAAACTCTAAAGGGGTACAAAAGACGACATGAAAAATATTGCCAGAAATGTCCATTAGGATATATGCAAGAAAAGTACATTAGAATTCTATAAGTAATGGTACGAGCGTGTTGCAGAGAGTGTGAAATCAAAGGATCTCCACAGCTAATGGATGAGACCTTGTTGGTAGACGTTTTTGTCGGATATATGTATATCAAGAGAGGCTACACGTGTGATGAGTTCATCAGAGCTCATTTCATTGAAGTACTTGCAAAACATTTAGTTCATTTTTCGGGCAGATAGACTTTGGAATTCCCTCCATGCTTCTTACCTCCTTGGCTGTACTTTACATGAAGACGTTCAAATGTAATGTGAACAGACATCTCGCCCATCTTCCTACATAGTCCCCAGTGAACATGATCCCAAATAGTAGTAGCCTTTTACGTCTAAGAAGCACTGTGCCTTGCTTGGAGTTAACAGGAGTAAAGAATTATTGCACGGTTTTATAACTTGGATGAGTTTATCTGTTTGTAGCTCTACGTCTAAGAGAACTTTGTGTTTCCATAGACAATGCTCGAGAAACATCCCCTGGAGTAGCCATCCGTACTCCCTCTCCGCTCATAAAAATGACCGATATCAATGTCCTGTTGGAAATAATGCATCTTCTTACGAACCAAGTAAACCTGATATTCCGACATATACTGGTGGAATAACATAGCTGTTTTCTATGAGCCTGAGAAACCGGATTTTATTAATGAGAATAGGAAATCGCTGGCGCTTCTCTGTCCTTTCCCTTTAACCAAAAACTCAAAGATTAACGCACATAAAATCTAAGAATATGGTAAACCTCTCATTTGAATTCGTTTAAGAACAGCAGGGCATCTTTTTATCTCGAGGCTTTTCGCCCTGCCACAAAGAATTATATTGTTCCTTTCTCGAAGACATAAACGAAATAAGAATAGTCACTTTTTGCTGAGAAAAAAAAAAAAAAACATCACGTTTTTTTTTTCTCAGACATTTTTTCCTCATTGACTTTTTTCTGCGTTTTTTTTTTTTTTTTCTGTTGATATTCAATTTTTAAACTCTCCAACTTACGGCATCACCGTGCAACCCTAAAATACGCTGGAAATAAGCGCCCAATTATCTGGAAGCGAAAACGTCCTATACCTTGGGCAAGAACAAGTATCTTACTCTCTCTCTCTTCTATCTGAAAATTCGCCATCCGTCATCCAATTGTATTCTTTCCTGCTTGCAGGCAGAGAAACGCGTCCAACGAAAAAGAGAAAAAAAACTGAATTCATAGACAAAAACTATACGAACAGTAAGAAAGAAAGTTAAATACAAAAAATTAACTGCCTTAGATTCCTGTCTATTTTTGTCTGTATCTGACTATCTCTGGTTCTTTTCGGCTGTTTTTCTGCAAGACATACCCGTGACCCGTTGAGCCACAACCACCAACTACGTATATACTGCTTTAATTTCATTCAAAAAATTAACCGGGGAATATTATTTAAGACATTCTAAAAATGAACAGTTTATTTACTTTCGTATTATTATTATTATTATTATTATTATTATTATTATTATTATTATTGTTGTTGTTGTTGTTGTTGTTGTTGTTGTTGTTGTTGTTGTTGTTGTAATCATCATCATCATGATCATCATCATCAACAACAACAACAACTCACTAGGAGTTCTCACACAGGTGATCATCAGAGATTATTCAAAGACAACAATTTGCTTTATCCAAACATCTCTTTTCCATTCATTTTGCGCTAGCAACGGAACTAACATTTTGGTGGCAATAATCTTCTCCAATTTCTCTCATCCTCTTTTCAAAGATTTTCGGGATTGTTCCTAGTGCTCCTGCGATTATTGGTGTTATTTTAACTTTCTTTATCTTTCTAATCCCTTTAAGTTCGCTGAGTTATTCCTAGAATTTGCTTTTCACTCTCTAGTTTTATGGAACGGCAAAATCTACTATATGACATTATTATTATTATTATTATTATTATTATTATTATTATTATTATTATTATTATTGTTATTATTATTATTATTATTATTATTATTGTTATTATTATTATTATTGTTATTATTATTATTATTATTATTATTATTATTATTATTATTATTATTATTATTATTATTATTATTATTGTTATTATTATTATTATTATTATTATTATTGTTATTATTATTATTATTATTATTATTATTATTATTATTATTATTATTATTGTTATTATTATTATTATTATTATTATTATTATTGTTATTATTATTATTATTGTTATTATTATTATTATTATTATTATTATTATTATTATTATTATTATTATTATTGTTATTATTATTATTATTATTATTATTATTATTATTATTATTGTTATTATTATTATTATTATTATTATTATTATTATTGTTATTATTATTATTATTGTTATTATTATTATTATTATTATTATTATTATTATTATTATTATTATTGTTATTATTATTATTATTATTATTATTATTATTATTGTTATTATTATTATTATTGTTATTATTATTATTATTATTATTATTATTATTATTATTATTATTATTATTATTATTATTATTATTATTATTATTGGCAGGACGTGTGGAAATTCCACACGTCCTGCTCTGATATTATTGTAGCTCTTTTGTTTAAACAGCAAAAGTATTTATCTAAGTTATCAGGGAGGTCAGGCGTAGCCCGGTCATAAAGTACGCTTAAATATGATATTTTAATTCTTGCAATTTCTTATGTATTATCATAGAGTTAAAGTTCTATCGAGTTTTATATATTATAAAGTTGCGATTTCAAAAACAATATATATATATATATATATATATATATATATATATATATATATTCATATGACTTGACTGCATTAGCTTGAATCGAAACTGGACCCAAAAAATATATATCACGGGTTATTCATTCATTTAATTCATCCCATGTAGTTTTATAATTTTTTTCAGCCCTCTCTTCGTCTCCATTTTTCAATTGTGCAATTGTTTTATTTTAATCGCTTTCGACGTGATCTCTTGACAAGGGTCGGATGAAAGGTACCGCGAGGTTCTTTTTTATTTTAGTCGAATAGTCTTTTGACTATTTTTAGTGTCTATTTTTTTCTCCCTGCATCGCTCTTCCCCCAAATTCTAATGACTCTACTTTTTTTTTAAAATTTTGTACCACAAAAAACCCTTATATATATATATATATATATATATATATATATATATATATATATATATATATATATATATATATATATATATAAATATAACACGGAAATTACATTATTGTCGTTACATAATTGTTATATTTCCGTGTTATATTTTTATGTTATTGCTCTGTTTACCACATTGAGCTCTCATACTCGGATTTCCTCCTGGAATTATTCCATTATAACACTATATATACACACATACATATATATATATATATATATATATATATATATATATATATATATATATATATATATATATATAGTGAAGATCCCAGAGATGTCTAACCGGAGCAAATGCTATGAATTGGTTAGAGAGCTTAGGCATAATCGCGTTAATACACCGGTTCTCGTCAGATCACCAAAACTAAGCAACGTTGGGCCTGGTTAGTACTACATGGGTGACGATTTAGGAATTCTAGGCGCTGTATGTACTCCCCGCTTATCTCGGCATTTGTTTCCAATCGTACATACACTTCACTTGCCACTGGTATTTAATAATGTCGACTCAAAGAAGGTTTGGATGGAGATTGCGCACCTCCTGTCACAACAGGCATCCCTTCGTGGGTATCCATAGTCTGTAAAAGACTGAAGGAGCCTGTATATATATATATATATATATATATATATATATATATATATATATATATATATATATATAAAAGGACTATCCATTCATGTGAAATCTTTTTATCATTTTTCTTTTACCTCCTATTCCCCTTACCTCACCCTTTTTTTTAACCAAGTAAGATCTGTGACTTACTTGTAGTTTCATTAAATACTTTTATATGCAAAATCCGATCCTGCATTTTGCTAATTCCTGCCCTCTGATGAGAAGGAGAGTATTTCTTCGAAACTCCGCGGATTAAGGACTATCCACTTATCTTGTGCTTCCCTTTTTAAAATTAAATATGTTTTTAACTCTTTTTCAAGATGTCTTTTAACATGTTTTATTAATCATTTGTTCATATATATATATATATATATATGGTGGTCAAGGTCTGGTGTGGACGTGTGTTAAAAGCACACAGATATCTTAGCGTCATACTGTGCTTCTCCCAGATAAATCAACCTCAGGTGCACGTCGTGACCAATGCCACGCAGACGAGGCTATGATGAATGGCGAGTGTCCTACGCTGTATAACTGGACCTCCACTGCCTTGTGGAACAAGGTTCTTTTAACCAAAGGCTAAGGGTGAGGTATGTCTGACAGAAACCTCCAGAGGAGCTTAGGCCCTGTCAGCTGCGGCATACATGACCCACCGGTGTGTGGAGTATGTTCTGGTGTCCAGCAACCTAAGTTCCAATCATGGATCAAATGGCATGGTGGGTGGACAGGGATCCCGTAAGCCGTGGTGAAAGCAACCTTTCTAGGATAAGGAAAACGCTGATATAAAACCTGCGGCGACTACTGCTTCCAATGATGTTGACTTGTTCTTTTTGGTTCCAAGTGGCAGTTGTTTAGAAAGTGGGATTGTCTCGGTGCAAATCTTTCATCACTATAAAAAGTCTCAAACACAGGCATTGATTTTACCATCAGTGCGTAGATCGATAACAAAAAGGCTGACTGTAGCCTAAAACGGAAGGCATTCAATCAATTTGGCTAATATAGTTATGAACGTAAATGGCAATAAGGGAACTGGAACTTCCAGAGCAGGTGTCTCAGACTCCACAGCCTGGACTCGGTCGTCATCATGCTACTGCGAGGAAATATATGTCAATGACCATCGGCTGTTGGAATGTGTGGACGCTGCTTGACTTACCGTCAGCAATAACGCGTCCAGAGCCTAGATCTGCTCTTGTATCTAAGGAACTTCAACGTTATGACATGGACATAGTTGCGCTATCTGGGACTAGGCTGGCTGATGAGGGACAGTTTTCTGAGTTGGCTGGGACCTACACCATTTTCTGGAGTGGTAGAGCAGATGGATGTAAGAGGGAATCAGGCGTGGCTTTTGCTATAAAGGCATCAATTCTTTCAAGCCTGGAAGAACTTCCCTGTGGAGTGAGTGACTGGATCATGTATGAGGTTACCTCTGGTAAGTGGTCATAATACAACTCTTTTGAGGGTCCATGCACCTACTATGGATGCAACAGAATAAGAAAAGGTTGCTTTCTACCTTGCATTGTGCAGTGTAATTAACTGAAAAGATCGTCATTCTTGGAGATTTTAATGCTAGGGTGGGAAGAGATTTTGAAACCTGGGATGTGCTAGGTAAACACGGAGTGGGCAAGTGTAATAGCAATGGTCTTATGTTGAAGTTTTGTTCAGAGATGGGTTTTAAAATCGGTAACACCGTGTTTCAGCAGAAGGACAAATACAAGACGACCTGGATGCATCCGGGTTCCAAACAATTGCACTTGATAGACTATGTGTTAGTCAGAAAACGTGAGATGAGGGCTATCTGCAGTGTTCATGTCATCCGGGGTGCAGAGTGCTGGACCGACCATCGATTGGTCCGTGCAAAGGTTAAATTTGTTGTGAAGCCCAAGATGAGGCGACCTGGTGTGGCTATCCCAAAGCAACTTAATGTTGCCCGTCTAAGGGACAATATTGTGAGGGAGAAACTAATTAAGGAGATGGAAGAGATTGACTGTGAAAACCCTTGGCCTGCTTTTAGGGAGTCTGTCTATGAGGTATGTGAGAGAGTATTAGGTTATTGTGAGCGTAAACATCAGGATTGGTTCAATGAGAATGATACTGAAATTCAGGCTCTGCTTGATTCAAAGGCCAGGGCGTTGCATGCTTATCTCAGTGGTTTGACCGATGGTGAGCAAAATCAATTGAGGGACAATTTTAAAGCAATCAAAGAGTGAGTTGCAGAGGAGATTGCGAAACATACAGGATGAATGGTGGAGACAGAAAGCTGAGGAAATAAAGCTTGGCTCGGATTCTAACAACACCAAAGTCTTATACAGCCTAATGCGTACGATTTACGCACCCTCTAGATCACCTATCACTCCATTGTGTTCGAAGGATGGTGGGGATCTTCTTCGAGACCCTACTGATATTCTTTATAGATGGAGAGAGCATTTTGGTGACCTCCTGAACAGACCTTCTTACGTTGATCAGGAGTTTGTTAAGTCGATTCCTAGCGATCTGGTCAAGGATATCATGGCAGAGGTTCCTTCTCTCCAGAGAGTTGAAGGAGCTGTCCATAAGCTTAACAATGGAAAGTCCCCTGACCTAATCACTTGCATGCATATATCTTTAAATGTTCTGGACCCAAGATGATGCAACGCTTGGCAGACTGCTTGGCGTGATGAGTGTGTTCCGCAGGATTGGCGGACTGTATTGATGGTGCTGCTATACAAGGGAAAGAGTGCCAGAGATGAATGTGGAAACTATCGGGGCATCTCTTTGCTGTTATTAGTCGGTAAGGTGCTCTGTAGAATCATGCTTGCGGATGATGTTTTGCCCGAGTCGCAGTGTGGTTTCAGAAGATGTCGAGGGACGGTGGATATGATTTTTACAGCCAGGCAACTACAGGAGAAATGTATGGAACAGCGAAAGCGTTTGTAGCTGGTGTTCATCGATTTAACCAAGGCCGTTAATACAGTAAATATAGATGATTTGTGGGAGATTCTGAAAAAGCTTGGCTGTCCTGACAAGTTTGTAACCATCTTAAAGCTCTTCCATGATGATATGAAGGCTGTGATCAACGTTGGGGGAAAGCTGGCTGATCCTATTTCAGTAGAAAATGATGTTAAGCAGGGAGACATTCCAGCACCCACACTCTTTGCGTTTTATTTCACCATGGTCTTTCGGATGGCATTCGGAGGTTGCTCTGATGGTGTTTATATTCGCTACCGAACTCCTGGAGGGGTTGTTAAACATCAGACGCTTCAATGCAAGTACAAAAGTACTCACCAACACGATTCGTGACTTGCTCTATGCGGATGAATGTGATCTGGTGGTCTATATGGGGGCTGATATGCAGCATCTTGTGGACGCCTTAGCGGTTGCTTGCAGCGCATTGGGGCTAACTATCTATCTGAAAAAAAAAAACCCTGTCTTAATGTATCAGCATGCGCCAGGCATGGCATACTATGAACCATCAATTTATGTCTATGGGTCGAAGATAGCGGTTGTCGCTAAGTTTGTATACTTGGGTAGCATACTAAGTATGTCCGGTGGCCTGGATGACGAGGTATTAAGCAAGTGATACTTTTGGAAAGTTGGATAAGCGTTTGTGGAATCTCGTTCCCAACAAAGATCAAAGTTTATGCTGTATGCGTTCTCTCTGCTCTTCACTATGCCTGTGAGACTTAAGTGTTAGGTGTAGGTTAGGTATATGCTGGCAAATGTATGTCAGTGATGTTGAGGTTCTTGAACGGACCCAATGTCTAAGCATTGAAGCACTTATTATAGACTGAGATGAAGTGTTCATGTGGTAAAGATGTCACACAGTCGATTTCCCAAACAACCCATTTATGGCGAGCTTGCCAAGGGAAGACGTCTGGCTGAAAAGCCTAAAATAACGATACCTCATCATCCAGGCCACCGGACATACTTAGTATGTTACCCACGTACACTTAGCGACAACCGCTATCTTCGACCCATAGATTGTTTGAGGTCCACCTTGAGAAAATGTGAGATGGATGAGAAAACCTGGGAGAGTCTTGCTTTGGATCGCAGAGAGTGGAGAAGGGCCTTGCGGGGAGGTGTGGGCAAGTTTGAGGCTGATCGTACCTAGTATGAACGACTGAAGCATGCTATTTGGAAAGGGAATGTGCAAGAAGCAGTTGATTGGTCTGGAGTGTGAGCTGATCACTGAGTTGTCTTTATGTTTCACTTTTTTATGCTGTATCAAGTAATGACAATATTTGATAACGAATTTTATGCACTCATATATATATATATATATATATATATATATATATATATAAGAATTAATAAACATGTTAAACACACTATAACAAGAGTTATTTAATTTTCAAAAAAGAGACACATATTAAGTATATATATATATATATATATATATATATGTATATATATATAAATCGTGAGTCCCTTCAGCCATAATCGAAACTGAAACCAAAACTTATGAAGAATTCTTCGTAAAATTATTTATTACAAGAAATGGAAGTCCATAACAATTAAACGGAGGTAATTGTAACACAGAAAATAGATTAATAAAACACACGCTAGTACTTTCCACCTCTTTCGATAAACTTTGGAGATGAATTTGCGTTATCGTAATGGCCATTTACCATTGATTTTTCATTGGCGGCAATCACTGATCTTCACTGGAATTAGGGTGGCGAAAAGCCTCCCCAATGTCCCAGTCCTGTTTGTTGTCATGTAGCGAAGGTCTAGCTAGTACTTTCTCTCATTGATCTTTCCATTCTCCTTGACACTCCTAGCGTATTTTAAATGGTATCAGATTTTAGTAACACACACACATACACACACAGAGGAGGGTATCCATGTGCGCAGGGGGTCATTAATTATACAATTTCAGTGTTTATGATTCCATGTGATGTTCCTTTGTGTTTTACACCTGTAGCATTTTCTGTATGTCCCGTTTGTGCCTGTAGATCATGTGTTAGTGTTAGTCTCCACTTCAAGAGGTTTTCTTAATATATCAGCCGTTTTCATTATTGTTATCATTTGATTTATCTTCTCGGCTATCCCTCTGATTCCAATCTCTCTCATTCTCTTTTCAAAGTTTTTTTGGTATTGTTCCTAGCCCTCTTAATATTAGTTGTGTATTCTTGACTTTTTCATCTTCCATATCCCTTTTGAGCTCTCTGGTCAGTTCAGTGTATTTACTCAGTTTTTCCGTCACTTCGATGTTCTATATGTCTGCTGGAGAGACAAAATCTACAATCTGGCAGATCTTTTTTCTTTCTTTTTAATTAGTATGACATCCGGTCTCCTTGCTTGAATGAACATATCTGTTTGTATATCCATGTCACACAAGATGCTGATTCATTTTCAAGCACTGCTACCGATTTGTGTCTGTGCTATTTGTCAATGTTTTCAGTTTTCAAGATGCAATTGTCTGCATAATTTCCAGTGTACTGTCCTTCTTACTTGATCGTGTCCACTCTTCTATTCTTTTTGGGCTAGTTTGCTGCATTCGTTTATTATGTTATTTATTGTTTCGTCTCTTTGTCAACGGAGTTTGCATTTGCTGTTTTCTTGTATCTTGTCGATCCTTGTTTTGATGTGGTTGGTTCTAATCGTGTTATATTGTCCGGCTGTTATTAGGGATTCAGTTTCTCTGTTTAGGTTTCTTTTTTGTAGCCATGTTCAAGTATTTCCGTTAGTCTCATCTTTCGTCATCTTTATGTATCGTCCGTGTAGTTGTTTCTCTTCCCATTTTTATTTTCTCGTCTTATCTCTCGTTTTTTTTTTTTCGGTTTCTGTCTTGCTTGTCTTTTCAGTTGATTTCTTTTGCAGCAATAATTCTTTTTGTGTGTCATTTACACAATCTTTTATAAAAAATAGTTCTCTTCCTTCGTCTTTTATTTTCACATAGAGTCGGTCAGTATCATCTTTTTATTATTATTATTATTATTATTATTATTATTATTATTATTATTATTATTAATAATAATAATAATAATAATAATAATAATAATAATAATAATAATAATAATAATAATAATAAGTATTGAAAGATGTGGACAGTGCTGGAAGTGCTGGAAATCCGGGGAGACTTGTTGTGACTCAGTTTACAGGGAGCACCACAGGCTGTTTTCAAGGAGAGATCTTTGATGACCTGTGTGAAAGCTCCTTGTAAGCCAATAATAATAATAATAATAATAATAATAATAATAATAATAATAATAATAATAATAATAATTATCACTATTATTATTAATCTTATTATTATTATTTGTACTCACTGGCAATTCTCACACAGGTTATCATCAGAGATTGTTGACTGACAACAACCAGGAGTTTTCCCTGGAGTCTACGTGACAACAAGTCTCCCCAAATTTCCAGTACTCTCCACCCCTTTTCGATAACCTTTTTAAGCTACTTTGCATTTCTCGCTGGCAATGATCATTGGTTTTCATGTGAATTTGGATGGCAATACGTCACCCTAAGATCACAATAGCCTTCGAATTTATCTAGTGAAAGTCTACTTAGTGCTCTCTTTTCTTGGCACTTCCATCCTCCTTGACTCTTCACGTTCATATCGTGTATTTTTGTGGCTGAAGTTTGGCTAAGCTTTTACACAAGTCATCATCACTGAATACTAGTAACCAGTTGTGTTTTTCTGGAGTATAAGTGACAACATGTCTCCCCAAATTTCTATTACTCTTCACTTTTTTTGATGACTATTGCAAATGGTTTTGCGTTATCGAAACAGCCAATTATCATTGATTTCTAACTGGCAACAATCAATGGGAGTTTGGCTGGATATAAGCCTCTCAAAGATCTCAATACTATCTGAACTCTTCCAATGAAAGTTAGTGTTCTCTCTCTCTCTCTCTCTCTCTCTCACTCTTCGACTATTCTATCCTTCTTAAACTTTCACAATCAGTTGTGTGATATCAGCTGAGGCTGGTGCTATCATACTGTGTCTAATAGTGTGCTTGTGTGTGCTTGTTTTGAAGGCAGTTTATGAAGTTTCTTGCAATTTCATTTCGTTGTAGTTTTGTATGCGTCTCATTTATATTTCTATTATAACTTCCACGTTGTTGGTTTCTGTGGGTTAAATGTCCACATTCAAGGATTTTCCTTAAGATCTGAGATCTTTTCATTATTTCTGTCCATTGTATAGTCTAAATCTTCCTATTGATTCCAATTTCTCCTAGTCATTTTTCTCAGTTTTTATGCGACTGTTTCTTGTGCTCATACGATTATTGGTATTACAGCGACTTTCTTCCTATTCCACATTCCTTGTAAGTTTCGTATAGTTGTTTCGTCCTTCTGTTTCCTTAGTTTTCTTTGTGTGAAATGCTGGGACGGCACAATCTACGACTCGGCATTTTTCCCTTCTTGTTAAATATTATAACAGCCAATGTCGTTGCTTTGATGAATTTATCTGTTTGTAGCTCCACATCCTAGAGAACTTTGTGATTTTCGTTTTACAATGCTCTGATTAATGTTTGTATTGTTTCATGGTTTTCTTTACATTTTAACCTGTTGCACTATTGACATCCATTGTATATTATCAGTCACCTTTCTGATTCCAATCTCTCCCATTTTTTTTTCAAATATTTTCGGGACTGTTCCTAGTGCTCCTACTATTATTGGCGTTACCTTGACTTTCTTTATCTTCTATATCCCTTTCAGCTCTTTAGCCAATTTTTGTGTTTTGCGTGCTTCTTCGTCTTCTTGATATTCACCACAATCTGGAAGGAACACCACCACCACCCGAGTTATTATTAGTGATTTCTCACTAACAATAGCCAATGGTGTCGTCTAACATCTGAATAGCAACAAGTCTTCCTAGAATTCTATTAATTTTCACATCTTCTATAACCATTGGAATTCTGTTTACGTTGTCGCCACATTCATTTAGCATTGATTATTTTTATTTATAACTCTAAAAATCACAGCTTTATTATTATTATTATTATTATTATCATCATCATCATTATCATTATTATTATGATTATTATTATTATTATTATTAACAACTGTTTTTTTTCCAAAGATTTTTCTTTGGAAACAACCTGTGGTGCTCCATGGAGTCTGGGTGTGACATTTCTTCTAACAGGCGACGCTAAATGACTCGACAATTAGGCGATGATCACCATGTATGGGCTTGCGGCACGCGAGTATGAGACATTATTAGAATTTCAGCATGGCATCAAAACTAAGAAGTCAAATAAAATTAACATTTCATATGAGATGTGCAGGCGTACGCGTGAACTGGGCCCTAGTATGGAAGATTGAAGAAAGGAAAAATTAGTCTTCAGTCCACATTTCACAGGAGAAGACTGTATAGACTCCCGTGGACCGCCGATAGGAGCAGAAAAAAATAAAGATGAGATATTTTATTTTGAATAAAACGCTCTGGCTGGTGAAGGGAGAAAAACAATCAACTTTTCTTATGGTTTCAATGAAACATGACGCGAATTATTTGGGCGTAAGATATTAAAACGAAATCGGAAATTGCTGTACTTGCATCCAACACATTCAAGTAAATCACCACGTTTTCATGAGTCTCACAATCGAATACCAGAGAACTTTTATTCATCTGAATATACAACACGGGAAAAGGTTAGTGAAAAAAATTATCTTCTCGGTTTAATCGGAATATTTTTATCAGTTTGAAGCACTGGTTGAACTTTTTCCTGTTCTGAAATTGTGATTTTAAGTTTGAATGATTTTATAAGCGGCGCGTATCGACTCATGTGGTGACTCATCTTTCTTTTCGCAGCGACAAGAACTTTGCGTCTCGACTCGACATTGCGTCACATAAGCAAGGACTTATAGGAACTCATTTTTACCTTGATTTCTATTATTTCTTTCTTTCGTTTTTCTCTTCTTCGTTACTTAGCTGATTTTCCTGGATATATATATATATATATATATATATATATATATATATATATATATATATATATATATATATCAGACCTCTTCAAAATTGACCTTTTTCTTCAAACATATGGTAACTGATATTATTCCCATTCTCCAAGGTCTAAATTAGCTAAATATACCAGTTATTGTGATCTTGGACCTTGGCTATGTCTGCCTCAAGCGCCATGTAATTTTATTGTTGACGCTTTTCAAAAACGCTGCAAAATATGGGATATTATGTCTTTATTTTCATTGTAGCTTTCCAGAGGTTGATGCTATAGCATTGAAAGTGGTACCAAATGAAAGCTAATACAATTTACCTGCATATGATAGTAAGCACAATAAAACACATGAACACCTGTGTAAATTTTAACTAATTTTAATGCACAAACAGCTGGGACACTACAAAAAATCAGTTTGGTGGTATGATAGCATTGCACGGACACATATATTGCATAAGAAACTGTCAGATAGGATGTTACTAATACATATATTATCACTTGTTCAATGTGGCTTTTTTGAAACTGTCAAATTTTTTCCTGTGGTACTCCACAACTTGTAGTAAGCAGCGTCTTTGGTCTGGGTCACTTGTGATCTGAGTTGCAAAGTCACTCATTAGTTTCACACCTCTCTCTGCCACATCATTGGTCACTTTCACTGACCTCACAAACTTCTGCGCATTCCTGTAGCAGACAGTGTCTTCCCAGGTGTCAGCAGGAGTAGTGAGCCAGTTACATTTCACTCGAAGAGCATCAAACAGAAAGTTAGACTCTGGCCCTACCAGGTCTGTGAGAACTGTAGCTGCATTGATGACAGGAAACATTGGCTTACCTTTCCTGTAACTCTCAGGTTTCTCTGTTTCTGACAGCTTGACTGCGAGCTTCTCTTTTGCAGACTTGGTCATGCTGGCATGTAAACTGAACAAGGTGAATGGCACTAGTTCCTGGGTCAGATACCAGCGGTGGTTGTTCATTTTCTTGAGAACAGAGGTTGCCAGTTCATAGTCATACTGCTTGTATTGCAGCATGTTCTTCATAAGCTGGAGGTCATGGATAGGTGCATCAGCTGCAGATGTGGTGGTCACCCAGTGGCTGGTGTAGAATAAAGCCAGGAACTTGTTCATCCTCTCCAACTTGAAAATAGTGTGCGTGTTGTATTTTAGTTCCTTGGAAAACATGAGCATCTTCATACTGTAAATGTTCCTGGCCATCCAGCGGGCCTGGTGAATGGCACCTGGCTTGGCCCAGTGGATACCTCGAGGAGGTTCCTCACCAAGCAGGATCAGGCACAGCTCTGCCACCTCTCTGTAATCGGCCCTCGAACTTGCTTCCTCAAGGAAATTGCTTAAGACTGCAATTGTGCTGTCTTCTTCTGTTTCAAGTCTTGTTCTACTAGGCCCAGAACTCTTGAGCAATCCTTAACCAACTTGTCCAACTTCTCTTTCACATTGCTGAACATTGGGTTGTCAGGACTCTTGACCTTGCTGAACACAGCCTCCCATACACTTCCAATTATTACCTCTGATATGTGATGGCGACAAGCGAAGTAGAATACCTTTTTGCCTAGTTTTTCTTCAATAAGCTTTGCTGCACCCTTGTTGATGCCACTGTTGCTTGCTGTGGTATCAAATACCAAGCCTACAATGTTGTCTGTGAGACCCCATGCTTCTATCAGTTCCAATGTAGCATTACACTGTTGGATTCCTGTGGAACTTTCTATGAAGGGCACACCAAGCAGCTTCCCTTCTTCATACTGTGGAGTACCAAAGACGAGCACTGCAAGACTTTCCACTGGGTATCTTTCACCAAGAACATCCCGTAGAAGTTTTCCATCCCAGTGTAGTGTGCAGTAATCTGGCGGACTTTCCTTGAAGTTATTCATGTAACTTTGGCACAAGTTATGACGAGTGTTTATCCTATTTCGTCTTGTAGTAGAGGCTGATATAACAAAGTCATCAAGATCTGCGCATCCTGCCTTCAACACTGCAGATACCATGGCTGTAGTCTGGTTGTCAGAGAGTGACAACCGATCTGCAGTGCTACAAATCTCTTCACTGGTCATAACTGAGTGTGGAAAGTGTAAGGTTATCGTACTTGGTTTTGATGAACAGCTTGGTGTTGTCTCAGTGTATTCTGAACCCTCACTAGTACCAGACTCTTGACTTCTGGGTCTTCATTACTTGCAATTTTCCCAACTTCTGCTGCTGCAGCATCCACTGATGATAACATTCTCTCTTCTCTTTCTTCTCGGAAGCTTTTCTCTCTAGACTTCTTCTCAAACACCTTATCATGACCTGACATGTGTGCCAGGCGAGTGGTCTGTTGGTCCAAGTAGAAATTGACGTCCTCTTCCTTGGTCTCCTTTGTGAGCAGCCTGTTGCTTCTTATCTCTTCCACAACATCCTTTGCTCCAATATCAAATAACTTGTCTAAGTCCTTCAGAAAGTTAGCTCGTTTCTCTTCCTCTGGTTTGTTATTTCTTCCTTTGTTTTTTTAACAATTTTCCTGTACTTTTCATGGAGGATCATGAAACGGTTGACTGCATTTGGTCTAGTTAGTGTTTTAATCTTTGCCATATTCCAGAATGGCAAAACGACATCCACTGTATCATGGGCTAAAGACCTATTGTCACTGTTGAGATTATCATTCCTCAAATGCAGGAAATACTGGAACACCCGGCGATTAGTAGGAAGTTGAGAGCCCCTGATGCTGGAGCTGGGTTGCCCAATGAGATACACATCACTGAATGACCTTGTGGCAGGAGTTGCCACCTTTCTTCTCTTTTCAGTTGGTTCATCCCGTTCACTTGTATCGCTGACCACTTTCCCACAGCGTAGTTGTCTTCCAGATGCCATGTTGTCAGATGTTCACAAATCTTAACAAATCAGCTTTAACTTACAATCTGAAATGAAGAGATAAAACATACTTAGTGATAATAAATTATATACATGCATTAAGAGCAACATTTTTGGGATAAAGTTATGTATTATATGATGGCATCCTTTCCAAGCATAATATATATATATATATATATATATATTTGTGCACTGAAATTAATTAAAATTAACACAGGTGTTCATGTGTTCACTACAATATGCAAGTAAATTTTATTAGCTTTCATTTGGTACCACTTTCAATGCTATAGCATCAACCTCTGGAAAGCTACAATGAAAATAAGGACATAATATACCAAATTTTGCAGTGTTTTTGAAAAACGTCAACAATAAAATTACATGGCTCTTGAGGCAGGCATAGCCAAGGTCCAAGATCACAATAACTGGTATATTTAGCTAGTTTAGACCTTGGAAAATGGGAATAATATCAGTTTCTTTATGTTTGAAGAAAAAGGTCAATTTTGAAGAGGTATAATATATATATATATATATATATATATATATATATATAAAGATATATATATATTAAGATATATATATATATTAAGATATATATATATATAAAAAGATATATATATAAAAATATATATAGATATATATCATTATATATATATATATTTATTTTATATATATATCTTTATATATATATAAATACATGTATATATCTTTAGATATATATTTATATCTTTATATATATATCTTTATACATCTATATACATACATATATATATATATATATGTGTGTGTGTGTGTGTGTATATATATCCAAAATACATTTTTGTCTTAGAATTTGCTGTGTTTTCCTTTCCATTTGCCTCCGCCGTTAACTATGCATGTTTTTTTTTATTAATCTGCTATTACTGCATTCCCCACTTGATCGTGCATATTATTATTATTATTATTATTATTATTATTATTATTATTATTATTATTATTATTATTATTAAGCTAATTACTGTCCGACTAAGGTGGCTGTAGGGTAAATAACCGCTACATGGGGTCTAAAAATGTGAAGGTGAACTGCGATTTGAACCCGAGACGTTTGTTTTATTCTATCACTGATTGTGTAGACAAGAATTAACATAAATTCGTAAGCCAAAATGTCAGATTGAAGTGAAGAAAATGGTTTTGTCTTGGAGAATATTTTAGACATTTGCCCGGAAGATTCTCTTGAAAGATGATGAGAACTGATACCTTTTTTTTTTGTCTTTTGGAAAATTACCTTCTGGACTTTACTGATAGTTGATGTTGGTTCATTGCTTCAAGAGATGGAGTGTTGCCTACGGTCGAAAGAAGGAAAAGACGTGCGACTAGGATTAGTACGAGAAAAAGGGATAAGAGAAAAAGAAAGGCAAAGAAGAAGAACGAAAATAAAAAAAATATAAAATAAAAAAAAGAATAAAAAGAAAAAAAATTAAATAAGACAGACAAGACGACGAAGAAGACAACAAAGAAAGAAGACGACGGATAATAATATGAAGAAACATGTAAAAATAAGAGAACAAAGAAAAGAACAAAAGAGAAGGACAACGTAGAAAGAAAACAAAGAAAAATAAGATAAATAGAAGAGGAAAAACCTGTTCACAAATTATTAATAATAGAAAAGAAAGAGCCTGTCAGGAAATTATTACATTTAATCCTATTAAACTGCTTCTCTTAAACAAAGCAGGAACAACGAATTTCACTGTTTTACAATCAAGTTCTCTCAGCAAACTCAATATACGTGCAATTTTTTCATAGTAATTATATTATATGTCTATAAAATTGAGAATATGTGTGCATGAGGACGCCTCTCAACCTATATACTCAACAAAATGTTAATGTAAACTTGAAATTTGGTATATAGGGTATTCAGACATGTGGACATTTTTTCAATCTGATTTCATCCGAAAAAGAGCTATTAAGGAGTTAAAATTGAAAAAATTGGTACTTGGGAGGGGTTGCCGGTCATCGGATTTTTATCTGTCTTAGTAAACTGCTTCAGGAGGTTTAAAAGCACTTTCCAAAGATCGTAGCAAACTGGTCTAATGGTTAGCGTACGTGACTCACTGTCTTTAGGTTTTGGTTTCGATCTCAGCTCGAGTATTTGTTTTTACTCACAAGAAGGAAACTGTTTAAAAAAAACATAATACCGGTAAGAGGATGTAGGAGTGTCCGGTAGTTCCTCCACTGTGGCAAAGCTTCGTCGGGACACAAGTCGTCTAGCCACCTCCGAGTAGCCATAGAGAGGGTGCCTGGGGTCTTCGAGTTGTTTAGTACGCTCAACTCTCGCAATTATATCCCGGCGGACTTTAGGTGGTGGTATGCCACTTAATCGGTATAGGGCTGGTAGAAGTGTGCTTTTTAAGTTTCCGGTTATGATCCGGCAAGCTTTGTGGAGATTTGCGTCAATGCGGTGAGCATGGGCTGAGCGAGACCATACTGCAGCGCCATATTCAGCCGTGGAGTAACATAGGGCTAATGATGTTATCCTTAGCGTGTGTGGGTCTGCTCCCCAACTCGAGTTAGCCAGTATGTTGACTAAGTTAATTCGAGGCGCGATCTTCTTTCGGAGCTTGTCTATGTGTGTCTTGAAGGAGAGAGTTCGGTCCAGTGTGATGCCAAGGTAGACTGGATATGGTTCATTTACTAGCTCCTTACCTTCCCATTGGATCTTCAGCTTCCTGTTTCAAATGTGGTTGTTAAGGTGGAAACTACAAACTTTTGTTTTCCCAGGATTGGGATTGAGGAACCATTTCTTATAGTAGGAGGCTAAGGTTTTTAAGGCGCTGGAGATTCTTTTCTTAATTGCTTCAAAGCTCTTGTCTTGTGTCGCAAGACACGTGTCATCCGCATAGATGAATCTACGGATGTCTGTAAATTCTGGTAGGTCATTTGTATAGATGTTAAACAAAGTCGGCGCCAAGACAGAACCCTGGGGCAGACATTCTTCTGTGACCTCAACCGACTCTGCCTACCATCCATTTCGACAAAGAATCTTCAATTCCGGAGAAGAGATTCTATAATGGAAACCATTTTTCTGTTCTTCAAGCTCTGGCCAACTTTCAGCAGAAGTGCTCGGTGGTTGATGGTGTCATAGGTTGCCGTGAGGTCGATAAATACAGCCCCTGTGATTTTTTTACTTTAATACCCATCCTCTATGTACTGAGTCAAGTTCAAAACCTGACCAACACATGAACGCCCCTCCCTGGGAAGGTGAGAAGTCTTCGTTCAATTTAGCGTTGAATAATCATGGCTTGTGTTGTTTTGTTTTTAATTGACTTCAAGAGAAACAAACTGAAGCGAAGAAGTAAGAAATCTAAACTGGGGAGTGATATATTAATCGCATTGTGGATCTGCGTTTGCAATGGCACGAGTAAATAAATATGTGTGATCGTCGATGTTCGCTCACATTCTATCTCGGCTTTCTACTGCCAGTTGTCTTTCTTTCACTGAAATCATAAAAAGACATGTTTTTGGTACGTTTCCATTTGCGTTATTCGTTCAGTAATTTGTTCAAAATGGCCGACTTCCCCGCCCTTTTCGTCATTAGCTTTTAATGACCGTTCTTTCTCTTCTTGGACTTTTGGTAGTACCAAAATGTAGTATTTGTTCTAGTACTAAATTCCATCGTTTCTGTTTTCGGTTAGTGAAAGAGAAATCTTTCTACACTTGGACAATTTTAAATTCTTTCCTCAAAAAATTAAATTCTTCGTTCTTACGATAGCGGTCAGGATGGATGGAAGAGGGTCTGTGGCGTTCTTGGAGAGTGTGTTTTTATCGAGATCTGGCTTCAATCTGTCTAATTCGGCCCGGATATTCGTTTTTATATTAAGGTAACAGGGTGAGTCGGACGATTCGCCCAGCCAACCAGCACCCAACACGTTAAACAGGAAATATCCGTCTCCTTTGCGTGTGTGAATTTCAACAAGTCGTTGTATTTGTGAATATGGGACCAAAAATTAAATCTCTCTCACACGCCCTCAAAAGGTCAATCCCCGTCACTCAAAAAGCCTGGACGTCTGAGCAGGTGGTTCCTTAGGCCAGACGAATTCCCGATTCCATTCAACATTATTTTGACATTTCCTGTTATTGTTTTAAACAATAAAAATATCTGTCTGTTTTTATAATGCACAATAAACTCGTCCCTTATCATAGGTCACCTGTTGCTGTCCGGTATTCAATCAACGTTTAACGGACAATCTCAGCATATTTATCCGACCGTACTCAGGTTTTTAGGGATTTTAACCTCCCCAGTGGGAAGCAGTATCGTTCCTCAAGACGGTCACGTCATACTCTAAAATTCTCAGTTGGCAATACCGGAAGCAAGCAAATAGGTGCCGCTTTCTTCTCACTCCGCTGTTCATTAGTGCTCACTTCATCTCAACTCGCCGCATAATTTTTCTTTCACCGTTATGCCGCTGGTCCGCATAGGTACAATACTAAGTAAAATTCAGTTCTAACTGACACTCTCCTGGTTGTTGAAGGTTCAATCCTCAGTGCGGACGATACTAAAAATGCAATTGTGAATTACCGGGTTATGGCTGACGGAACAAGAGCATGCTACCTATGCGGATTAAAAAAAAAAAGGATTCCATTTGAAACTATGTACAGATTCCTGATTTCAACAGAAAGATTCTAGAGTTAGATAAGATACACCTGAAGAAGATTGGCGGTTACATCGGCCGATACATTGTATGAATAAACACTCAACGTGAGAACGATAGTTCGATTAATCTGATTAATATATATATATATATATATATATATATATATATATATATGTATGTATATTTATTTATTTAATTGAACAGAAGTTCAGAAAAACATTGGTACCGTCGGTTTCAAGCCCAACATAAAAGAAACCAGTTAATGGTAACGCGTAAACGATGTTCGGCTCTCGTCAGCCATTGAGAAGTGACGAGAGCCGAACATCGTTTACGTGTTACCATTAACTGGTTCCTTTCATGTTGGGATTGAAACCGACGGTACGAATGTTTTTCTGAACTTCTGTACAATTAAATAAATAAATATTAAGCTCTTATATCGAAAAAGTTTTTCTTTGTAATCGAGCACTTTGTTGGAATTCTTTCTCCAAAAAACAATAAACATATATATATATATATATATATATATATATATATATATATATATATATATATATATATATATATATATCCATTATTTATATATATCCATTATTTAGTGATTCTTTTTAAAATTAAATATGTTTTTAACTCTTTTTCAAAGTGTTTTTTTAACATATTTTATTATCTACTTGTTCTTATTATAAGCTCTATCTCCTATTTTGTTTTATCGAGCTTTTACACCTGGTTGAGATTACTTTATAAATATTAATTGTTTAATATTTATAATTTACTTTAGTTTTGCCATCTTGGATCATTTTGGTAAACAACTATAATTCCTATTTTATATATATATATATATATATATATATATATATAGTAATTTATAAAATATATATGGCGATTAAGCTACACTGAATATTCTGCGTTTCATCCACTCTAGGATTCTTCGCATAAGCCTGAAAAATCCTAGAGTGGATGAAACGCGGAATATTCAGTGTAGCTCAATCGCCATATATATTTTATAACTTAATATAAAACAAATATTAACTCCGTTAAGAAACGAACACCCTGATTAATATATATATATTTATATATATATATATATATATATATATATATATATATATATATATAATATATATATATATATATATATATATATATATATATATATATATATATATATATATAAACGAACACCCTGATTAATATATATATATATATATATATATATATATATATATATATATATATATATTAATCAGGGTGTTCGTTTCTTAACGGAGTTAATATTTGTTTCAATTCTATCTATCTATCTATCTATCTATGTCTACTCATCCCCTTTCCACTATTTTCAGAATTCTCTTCCCATTTTACGCTTACCATTTTTTCTATGTTTTTCATTTTTGTCGTTAAAATGTCCGATTCTATTCCATTCTGATTCCCCCACTCCCACCCCCGATGGATCTAGGCACTTCACAAACGCTCCTTCCCCCGAACAAATTAATCCTATGTTTTGATGAGTTGTTTCTTCGCCCCTTTATCCAGCGCCTCCGCTGCCACCAGTCTCGACGAAAGAGCCACGTAATGAGGAGAGGCTGGTGGTTTGTATGCCGTCCATTCACGAGGGACAAGTGAATCGCCTTAATTAGAAACTCTTTGGCGAACACGAACAGGTGTCTCGAGACCGAGCTCTTATTTTGCACGTGTTTGAGCACCCGCTAGCCACCCGCTTCCAAAATCTAACCCCGTTTTCCCTTGTACAACCAATCTATTTTACACCATTACAAAAGGAGCATTTTTTAAAAAAAATATTTAGAACACAATTCAGCTTCATTTTTTTCGTTGTTCAAACTTTAAAAAAAAATTCTTTGCCCAATTTATTTTCTTTCATTTTTTATTTTTTCATTCCTTCATTCTTTCGTTCTGTTATACACAGTATAACCCCAGGATACATTTTTCAGGTTACGATTTTTTTTCAGCCCCTGCTTACGGTATTTGCCCCGCGTTAAGGTGTTATTTATAATGCTCTTTGATTATATACATGTATATCATGTACTTGTGTTACTAATTTTTAATGCCGTATCCCGGGGTTCAAGTCATATTTTTTAAAATTCTGAAAGCACTCCTATACAATATTTATTATTTATGTTTTTTACTTGGGGTCACCACTTATCCAGACCCGAAGGCCACTCGAGGATAAGGGTTAATGAATGTAAGGTGGTTGTGAAATAATCTTTAATGTAAATTTGGTAAAATTTTATCATTTATGAGGACGACCTAACAAGAAATTATTTACATTAGATTTATCGTCCGGCTGATGAATAATAAAAATCACAAACCGTTTTGTATTTATAAAGAAAGGGGGAAAATGGAAGAAGAAAGTGGGGGTGGGAGAACAGAGAGAAGAAACGAAAAACATTAAAACACACACACACACACACATACATACATATATATATATATATATATATATATATATATATATATATATATATATATATATATCTACAAACTTGGAACCTGATATGTAGGGGAATCCGACCTGTGGAACAAATTCGATTTCGTTTTTAGCCGATAAAAATATCTGTTAAAAGTTCAAAATTGAAAAAATAAAAATAAAAAATGGAACTTGGCAGACGTAAGCCGATTTAACTTGTTACGCATGTGCAAATATACACTTATAAGTTAAAAGACGCTATTTTTTTAGGGTTTTATAAGCGTATATATAAGCATATGTTCTATTTCTTTCTGTCTTGCTGCCCCCATTCTCTTGCAATTATTTGATTTGTTTTATTTCTCATTTTAAACTACACTTCTCTTTATTTATTTTTATTTCGGAGTATTATCCTATCTTTATCATTTGTTGTTTTCATCTTTATTAGTTGTTGTTTTCATCTTTATTAGTTGTTGTTTGCACTATGTTTCGGCCAACTATTCCTCTGGTCTTCGTCAGGTGGTACCCGCGACGAATAGGAACTTCGAATCTACTAACTGCATTCTCAGCAATCACTGCCATCCGTAGTTGTTGTTGTCTCACCACGATTTTTGAGAGGAATAGTTGGCCAAAACGTTGTGAAAAACAACACCCAATAAAGATGAAAAATACAACAACTAATAAAGATGAGAATAATAGTCCGAAATAAAAATAAATTAATATATATAATGCTCATCTCAAAAATGAATTCCAATTAAGGAATAATATATAGACATATTTTCATATTCTTCCCTTCTTTCATTCTTTATTCCTCTTATATTCTTTCCTTTTCTTTCTATCTTTTAAACTACATCCTCACTCCTAATATATATTTCTTTATTTTGATTTATTTCGACTAGCGGACGGACGGCGCTCGGCTTTGCCCGGCCGTAAAATACGTTTAATTATGATACTTTAAGATGTCATTTATACAGGGTAACCCCCCCAAAAAAAAACGGGCCCCAACTATAATTAGGCCCGTTTCTTAAAGGTTTGTCCGAATGAAATAAAATTTTGGTCATAACTAGTTTATTATATTCAAAACATCGCATCAAAATACAAGGGACTTTGGCTTTTTTTTTCTCCGTTCTACATCATATGTTCTAGATGGCCTCCATTTAGCTTTTGTTTTGTTTTTTTTGGGTCACCCTGTATTATTATAGAATCGCGATTTCAAAAGTAAAAAAAAAAAGAGTATTTGGGTGCCATCAGCTAGAATCGCAACCGAAACTATAGAATTAAAAGCTGAAGACGTTACCAACTGAACTGATTAAAAATTGAATATTAAAAATAAACTATTATGAATGCACAAAATGTATAACAATTACACAAATTTTTTCGACCCAGTTTTTATCCTTTAAAACTATTTAAACCGACTAAAGAGCCATAAAACAACGGTCCGTAAAAAAAAAAAAATCCAATCATTTGAGGCCCATAACGCCGCTCCGCGACTTTTAGTTTCGGAGGAGATAGAGTTTGAAAATATGAAGACAGACATATAGCCTTTTATATATTAGACTAGCGAGGGGTACTCGGCGTTGCCCGGGTGTTTGGAGGTGTGGGGGGGTTTAAAAAAGTAAGTATGAGGATCGAAACCGAACCGTTGAGGCAAAGTTGTGAAAAAAAAAAAAAAAAAAGTGCGACGTTAACCATTGCATTGCCCCACCGTGACATGCTTACGGAAACACGTTTGAATTTATTTAATTACTTGGATTTAGTAGGTGCTCGTTTTAATGAGTTAATGAGGTTAAGTTTGACTGCGGGATTTCATTTACTGCTCAACGCTTTTTTTTCCCCAAGATGTTATAGAAAAAAAGACTAACCCACATGCAGCCAGCGACAAATGTTGAATATTTATCTTCCCAAAATCGAGCAAATTAAATAGACAGGCGAGCTTCGTTGTTAACTGTGAGATATTACGATTTGTATGTGATATAAAAAGTTTTAAAAAGTTGTGAAGCGAGCGACCGCTACTCTGAAAGAAGCCTTTTGTAGACACACAGAAAAAGCGAACACACATACATAATACATTTTTGCTTTTATATTTATAAATTTCTATGTTTTTTTTTTATCTCCCTCTCACTCCGTTCCCATCCTCCCATGTCTAAATCTCCCCCTCTTTCTTTTTTCTCCTTTTATTGAAATAAATGCTTTTCACCTTCCTTTCTCTTTTATCCGAATACACACTATTTTATATTTCTTCCTCGTGTTCCTTATCTTCTTTTGTCTTTCTTCACTATCGGTTTTTTCTTCCTCGCCCCCTCCTTCTCATATCTATCTTTCTATCACATGTATTTTTTATTGCAATTTCACCCCAAACTCATGATTGTTTATGAATGCATACCTTGAACATTAAAAAAACAACAACAAACAAAGAAACAAAAGAAAAACCCCACTCTTATCCCTTCCAAACAGGCACAGTACCACTTGGACGTAAAGAGGCTACTATTTGAGACCATATTCATAGGGGCAGTATATAGGGAGTTGAGCAGCGAGATGTCTGTTCATACTATATTTAAATTTCTGCGCTTTAGTACAGTCAAGGAAGTAGGAGACCGGGAGGGATTTCCAAAAACGTAGCCATCGAGGAAAAAAAACTGTTAGAGTAGAAGTGTCATCTACAATGAAGGGGTGAGATTTTGCTTATCAGGTAAGTAAAGTGTATTTACGATGCAATGTCTGTTCGTTCAGCGTACAATTACTGGCTTCTGTACGTTTTTTTTTCTTTGTTTATTCTTTCTTTGGCTTCCCCTTTTCCTTTTTGTTGTTGGGTTAGGGTTAGGGTTAGGGTTGTTGTTTCTTTAACATTTACCGTTTAGACCGTTCCCTTTGTTTCTTTGGTTTCTTTGAAACCCTTACCCAACCCCAACTTCACATTTGTGGGTCATTTTCTTCTGCTGCGACCCCCGCCTCTCCTCTCGCCCTTCTTCGTCTGACCGTCTTTGGCCACAGATGGCTGTGACAGCAGTTAAAACGCCGGAGCTGGTAAGGCATGGTCGGCGAATAGACAGGTTTTCTTGTATCAAAGATAGTGTCGATCGAGCAGATAATGGTGAACGACAAGGAGGAGGAGGAGGAGGAGGAGGAGGAGGAGGAGGAGGAGGAGAGATAAAGTTGATAACTGCACTCCAAAGAGGCTGAGATGATTGGAAAGATAAGAAAAACTCTACCCCCTACGGATACGGGAAAATT
Organism: Euprymna scolopes; assembly: GCF_053919585.1. Lineage (NCBI taxonomy): Eukaryota > Metazoa > Mollusca > Cephalopoda > Sepiida > Sepiolidae > Euprymna > Euprymna scolopes. Next base: position 23,739,903 of record NC_136517.1, read on the forward strand.
GCGAGACAAGAGAAGAAAATTATTGCGTGGGAGGTTGGCGCGAATGGAGCGGAGAGCTGTCCAACTGGATAATGATACAAAATGGGGCAACTTACGAATGAAGACATCATAAAAACGACTCACATAGAAAAAAAAAACCACATTTTCTCTCTTTCTGTCTGCCTGTCTCCATCTGCCTGTCTGTCTATCTGTCTAACTCTTCCCCCCCTCTCTCTCTATCTCTATCTCTCTCTCTCACTCTTTCTCTCTCTCTGTATATATATATATCTTTCTTTATTTTTATTTAGTTCGACTAGCGGACGAACGGTGTTCGCTCGGCTTTGCCCGGGCGTAAAATACGCTTAATTATGATACTTTAATTTGTCTAGATGTCGTTTAGAGTCGCAATTTCAAAAGTTAAAAAAGAGTATTTGGGTGCCATCAGAATTCAAAGCTGATGACGTTACCAATTGAACTGATTGAATATTAAAAATTAAAAAATAAACTATTATGAATGCACAAAATGTATAACAATTAAAAAAAAAATTTGACCAAATGTTTGATCCTTTATAACTATTTTAATCGGCTAAAGAACCATAAAACAACGGTTCGTAATATATATATATATATATATATATATATATATATATATATATATATATATATATATGAAGCTGAATGTGTGTGTGTGCGTGTGTGTGTCTGTGTGTCTGTGTGGTCATGAATAGGCTCCTATATGGTTGACTATTTAAAAAAACTGATTACATATAATGATAGAAGATGTATCGAGACAAAGGAATGGGTATGTTTGATTTGGCAGAACGGTGGTTTATTAAAATTGTGGGGTCTACGTTCGCGCCTGGTCCACAAAGTATGGAAATAAAAAAATTAAAAATTAAAAAAAAACGTTTACAAGTGTTTTTTGATATAGATGTACATAAGAATACTTTGATAAGTATGTTTTAACTTAAATAGGGATGGTATAATATAATTGTGGGGTCTGCGTTCGCGCCTGGTGTCCGTAGAATGGAAATAGGCACACACTTTAATAAAGACTTTTCATATCTATCTGCGTAAGTATACTTTGATAATTATGTTTCAGTTTGAAGAAATATGGTATAATAAAATTATGGGGTGTTCGTTCGCACCTGACCTCCATAGAATGGAAATATGTCACAAAGTTTAACAAGGTTTTTTTAATATAGATCCAGAGAATATTGTGATAAGTGTTTCAGTGTGAACAGGTATGGTATAATAAATTATGGGTTTTATCTATTTTATTTTTACTTTCATCATATTTTGCTTTGGTTTTGATACCCCTAAATTCGAAGCTATCTCTTTACAACCCTTCGTTTTCATAACCTATCATACTTTCATAAATCAGAGTCCATTTTCTGTAGGCTGTTTTTGAACCCAGTCAACGACGGGTACTTTTGCTAGTTGGTAGAGCACTCTCGTAAATTATCTTACTCGCTACTTAATTTAGCTGAAATAATGCGAAGCTCGCGATTTGTTTACAAACAAACGTTTGAGCCCTCTACGAGTGGCGAACGGATGTTTATTTAAATAGACGTTCGGACAGTTTAATTTCGGCCACCGATTCCGTAGTCAGGGGGTAGGACTGCCGACTGTCATCACGACGGTTCTAGGTTCGATCCTCGGCTTGGGAGAGGTGTTAGTCTAGCGGCACTGATGAGTTGTGAAACAACGAAACAGGTCTGTATGTCGATGACTAAAATATATTTTATATATATATATATATATATATATATATATATATATATATATGTTAAAAAAATATAGGTAAAAAAAACCAAAAAACAAATGAAATACTTAGCTACGTGTCATTATAAATTTATTTATTCTAACGAAATTTCAAATGAGAAAACTTGTCGAGATTTATCGTCCGGCTGATGAATGATAAAAATTACACGCTGTTTTGTATTCATTAAGAAAAGGAGAAAATGGAGTAAGAAAGCGTGTGTGTGTGTGGGAGGGGGAGAACAAAGAGAAGAAACGAAAAACATTAAAACACACCCACAAATATCTACAAACTTGGAACTTGATATGTAGGGGAATCGAACCTGTGGAACAAATTCAATTTGGTTTTAGCCAGTAAAAATATCTGTTAAAAGGTAAAAATTGAAAAAAAAATGGAACTTGGCAGGCGTAAGCCGATTTAACTTGTTAAGCATGCGCAAATATACACTTATAAGTTAAAAGACGCTATTTTTGAAGTTTTATAAGCGTATGCACATGGCTCAGATGGTAACGAATAAGGCTGAAGAGCTATATCCTTTAGTTCTTATTTTAACTGATGGCATTCAAGTCATATTTTTTTAAATTTTAAAAGCACTCCTATACAATATTAATAATTTTTTTTTACTTGGGCGTCAGCACTATCCAGGTCCGAATGCCACTCGAGGATAAGGGTTAATGAATGTAAAGTGGTAGTGAAATAATCTTTAATGATGTGAATTTGGTGGAATCTTATTAGTTATGGGGACGACCTTACAGGAACTTGTTTACATTACATTTTAAGACTACTATGTTGTATTTAGTCGGGAAGCATGCCAGCAGAACAGTGTTCCAAAGACGGGAAGTTCTGGGAAAGAAGACTGGTTCATGGAAGCTGCATTTACATTTAGGCACATATAGAGAGTGGGGAAATCATATATAGTAGTTTTAGCTAGTCGAGTGTTTTTTTGTGAAAATTTAGCAAGGAGGACCATAGATTGGAGTTTAGCCGAGCAAATACCATGAAAATAGCGATAGAGTAGAGACAGACTGGCGACGTTTCTTTTATGGGAAAGAGGTTTTAGGGGGGGGCATCATTTACCAGGTTTCTTCTAAGCCGGTTTTGAACTCTATCAAGGAAGTATAGGCGTGTCGAGCAACTCCTGCACAGATGTGGCAACAGTACTCCATTGTAAGGCGCATCTGGTTCTTATACAGATAGAGGATCGCATCTGGAGTGAGACTCCTACTGGAGCGTTAGAGTGATCCAACCATCTTTATTTATTTTATTTTATTTTCTTTGCTTATTTTCCCCTAAAGAATAATATATAGTGGTTTTAGCTAATCGATATAATAATGGATAGAGTATTGGCCCTGTTGTGTTCGGAGAAATGTAACGTCAGGATCGTTGGATATCATAATAAAATGTAACATAAGGATCGTTGGATATCATAATAAAATGTAATGGCAGGATCGTTGGATATCATAATAAAATGTACGTCAGGATCGTTGGATATCATCATAAAATGTAACGTCAGGATCGTTGGATATCATAATGAAATGTACGTCAGGATCGTCGGATATAATAAAATGTAACGTCAGGATCGTTGGATATCATAATAAAATGTAACGTCAGGATCGTTGGATATCATAATAAAATGTACGTCAGGATCGTTGGATATCATAATAAAATGTAACGTCAGGATCGTTGGATATCATAATAAAATGTACGTCAGGATCGTTGGATATCATAATAAAATGTAACGTCAGGATCGTTGGATATCATAATAAAATGTACGTCAGGATCGTTGGATATCATAATAAAATGTAACGTCAGGATCGTTGGATATCATAATAAAATGTAACGTCAGGATCGTTGGATATCATAATAAAATGTAACGTCAGGATCGTTGGATATCATAATAAAATGTACGTCAGGATCGTTGGATATCATAATAAAATGTAACGTCAGGATCGTTGGATATCATAATAAAATGTAACGTCAGGATCGTTGGATATCATAATAAAATGTAACGTCAGGATCGTTGGATATCATAATAAAATGTAACGTCAGGATCGTTGGATATCATAATAAAATGTACGTCAGGATCGTCGGATATAGTAAAATGTAACGTCAGGATCGTTGGATATCATAATAAAAAATAACGTCAGGATCGTTGGATATCATAATAAAATGTACGTCAGGATCGTTGGATATCATAATAAAATGTAACGTCAGGATCGTTGGATATCATAATAAAATGTACGTCAGGATCGTCGGATATAATAAAATGTAACGTCAGGATCGTTGGATATCATAATAAAAAATAACGTCAGGATCGTTGGATATCATAATGAAATGTACGTCAGGATCGTTGGATATCATAATAAAAAATAACGTCAGGATCGTTGAATATCATAATAAAATGTACGTCAGGATCGTCGGATATAATAAAATGTAACGTCAGGATCGTTGGATATCATAATAAAATGTACGTCAGGATCGTCGGATATAATAAAATGTAACGTCAGGATCGTTGGATATCATAATAAAAAATAACGTCAGGATCGTTGGATATCATAATAAAATGTACGTCAGGATCGTTGGATATCATAATAAAATGTAACGTCAGGATCGTTGGATATCATAATGAAAAGTATACAGTCTTCTTTTTATTTTAATCCATTTTATTCACTGCAAAAATATTAAATTATTTACATGACGATATCAAATGTCCGGAGTGTCGCCATCTTGCTAGTCTCTCCCTTGCTTCTCCTAGCTGTCCAGTACTCAAGGGCCGTAACTCAGGGTAGTTGTGACCAAGGGATTTCTGGGGTAGGTCATGCATGCACTATTGTTTTTTGAGGAGACTTTGCAACCGAATGACATTCAGCACAACAACTTACAAGTTCCTATAACTGCCTCTCAATGTTTGACGAATAAACGTAGTCACGTGCCGAGGCTTTCATTCGATTGATTCTCTGATGCTCATAGTGGAAATGCTTGAGAACTCTGTTCTGGAGTTTGGATGAGACAACAAAAGGTTCTCCCCCCCCCCAAAAAAATGTGTTCCATTGGTCTCGGATAAAGAAGATTTTTGAAAAAATGGTTTAAGTTGCTGGTCAGTGCATGTTTTTGGCCAGACTGTGATATAAAAACGTCGAACCTTCTGTAAAAATGGATCTGCAGCTGTAGCCTCCTGGACTATCTCTAAAGTGCCAGGTAGCGATGTTACTGTGGAAATCAATGCAGACACAACGTCAAGTTCAACAGATATAGAAGCTATGACTGTCTTCTACTACTTTTAGATGAGAAGAGATGAGTCTGGATAACGCATCAATTTAGCTGCCTGGTTAGAAAAGTCATGATCTTAAAGCATAGCTGTCCACCTCTGTAAGCAGTTTTCTGTGTAAGCTGTAATTCTTTTCCTGAAACGAAAACTACTTATTAAGGGCTTGTGGTCTGTGAAATTATAGCCATATAACATTTTGTGAAATTTCTTAACACACACACACACACACACACACACACACACACACACACACACACACACACATATATATATATATATATATATATATATATACTAGCAATCGGTGCCCGGCGTTGCCCAGGTGTTTTGAGGTTAATGCTGAGAAAAAAAAACGGTCAATTTTTTAAACTTTGACCCCTATTATGAATTCTTAACATTTATTGTTTAGGGATCAAGTAAAGGTAATAAGTTAGATCCATGTCCAAGGAATCTATATCTAAAATATCACGTGTTTAGACCCAAAATTGTAGGAGGAGTTTGGTAGAGTTCTCAAAGGTCAAATCGTTTGATAGCGAGGCCAAATTTCGCGAATTTGGCCTTTTTTTAAAGCAGTTTGGCCTTCAAAATTTATGTTTGGCCTTTTTCTTCACCGATGAAATCTGGGGACGCAACGGAAATTTTCGGCTAAAAAATGTTGTTACTATGCACATCTATGTATTGAAATACAATTTGTGGCAAAATTTCAGGAAAAACTAATGGATGGTTCTCTCGCAATAGTCCGGACAATTCGCTAAATTATCTCGTCAAAACCTTAAATCTCGAATTTTTGTGCATTTTTTTTCGGGGGGGGGGGCTAATTTGGCATAATAGTGTCCATTTAATAGTATTATCTTGAAAAAATAAAAAAATAAGGAAAATTACCAAAAAAAAAACAAACAAGAACAACAAAAGTGTGCCGTATTTTTAAAAGTTTTATTGCGTTGTTTTTATTTGCTTTTTTTATTTCATCGGTGAAGAAAAAGGCCAAACAGAAATTTGAAGGCCAAACTGCTTTAAAAAAAGGCCAAATTCGCGAAATTTGGCCTCGCTATAAAAAAAAAAATGGGGAAATCCCCCTACTTGAACTTTCTGTTTAATTAATAATGACTCGCTTGTAGCGTTGATTTTTTTCTTTTTTCGCTATAAAAAAATAACTACTTGATGAAATTACGTGATTTTTTCTGTAGGAAAACTTTATCCCATGACGAGTACGTACAATATATATATATTTTTTTTAAATATTTCCATTTTTTAATGTCAATGGAAAACTGCACAAGTACCCAAACCCAAAATGTAAAGACCACGAGTGAAGGCGCTTTTTTTTTTTTTTTTTTTGGTTTAGTTTCATAATGGCGGCCGTGATGTCGGAGGTTCGATTGTTAGATTGTAAGTTTCGTATTTTTTTAATTTGTAAATCGCAAGTTAGGAAAAAATTAAACCCTTCCAAGATGGACAATAAATCAAGCCATAATATTTTATGGTAAAGGTAAGAGCCTACGAACCATAGTTTTTTAGGAGATGTGATTATTGGATTAACCAATCAGAAATCGTCTGTGGCACACACATCTCTGTTTTTATAGATATATAGATAGATATATATAATTTTAATGGTACTGTTCCTGAGTGGTTTCTTCTGTGGAAAGCAACCATTTATAAAGTCCAATGACATTGGATTGTTTATCTTTCACCAGACTATCCATTCACGTGTAATCACCTTTTTCTTCACCATATTCCCTCTGCTCCACTTTTTTTTGTTATCAAGTAAGATCTTTGACTTACTTGTTGTTTCATCAAATACTTTTGTATGCAAAATCCGATCTCGAATTTTGCTAATTCCTACCCTCTGATGAGAAGGAAAGTATTTCTTCGAAACTCCGCGGATTAAGGACTATCCACTTATCAAGTGTTTCCTTTTCAGATTAAATATGTTTTTAACTCTTTTTCAAAGTGTTTTTTAACATGTTTTATTATTATAAGTTCTATCTCCTATTTGGTTTTATCGAGCTTTTACATCTGGCTTAGATAACTTCATAAATAGTAATTCTTTAATATTTATAATATACTCTAGTTTTACCATCTTGGATCATTTTGGTAAATTTAATTGCAATTTTTATTTTATATATATATATATATATATATATATATATATATATATATATATATTAGCATATATGGTTACGTATTCATGTCTGAATTAATACATACGCATTTTAAACACCAACCAGACAAATGTGTGGGAAACTGCGGGCAGTAAAACGTCACATTAAATACAAATAAATGAATGACGTGCAATTTAACAACACGTCAAACACAACAGCAATGATGATGATGATGATGATGATGATGATGTCGTTTTGCTCGTTTGAAGAAAGGAAACAATTGACAAAGATATGCAAATAGCACTGTCATTCAAAAATGTATAACTCTCTAGAGACACGAGTGCGAAAAGCACACCCTATGGCCATTTCGAGATCCGCCATTTTCTGAACAATTATTATTATTTAAAAAAAAATGCGTCTTCACTGTTGATTGGAAGATGAACGCTGCTTATTTTTTAACAAGAGAAAAGGAGAATTTAAAGAATAGTAAATCGTGAAGAAATAGCATTCTTTTTTTTTTTTTAAGCGATTTTGTTTCTTTTAAGGGATTATTATCGCCTCACAGTGACTGGAAGGGCAAGTCGGTGTTTAGAATCGTAGTGATAATTGAATTGACTGTTCTGTTTATCGAAGATGTCCTCCTCCCCCCTTTTTTTAAGATTCAATGATTTGACAATTCTAATGAATGAAATTCTTATTTCATTTTCTTTTTACCTTTCATTTTTTTTAATTAAAACATTTTTTTCAATGAGCGAAGTACACCAAAAAAAAAAAAAAAAAAGAAATCATTAAAAAAAAATCGTGACTTTGAAATAGAAATCTTTATTAAAACAAAAAAATGTTTTCTTTTCTTTATCCTTATCATTAATCTCAGTTATCGATTCTCTAAGATGATAAACACTAGAAAATGACACAATGCAATGTTTTCAGGAGTTAAACGTTGATTTGAAACTCGTGGATCAGCAGATGGATTTAAGATCAAATAAAAAGACAAGAAAAAGCATTATTTAAAAAAAACAAAAAGTGATAGTAGAAGAAAGTTATTTGTCTATGACGTCATTAAGTCAAATGCACGATCGACAATAGAATGTCATTGTCTGCAAAAACTATAATTGACGGCAAAACTAACATCAAATTACGTAAACAAATCTTATTTAACAGATTGACTAGTGTTACTTAAAGAGATTGACAGACATGCAGACTAGGTACAAATTCCGAAACACGCACACACTCACGTGTAAGAACTCCCACCTAATAATAAAACCATTTATTTGTTTATAAGTAAATATAAATAGTCCAGTCACAGCAAAGTCAGATCACAAAAAACAAAACAAAAAAAAAAAGAGTGTCCTTTTCTAGCATTTCAAGTGGTGAAGAGAAAGAGGAAACTAAATAGCAATTCAGACAGATTCCGTTGCCTGAACTAAATTTTGAAAAAATCACCCACCCTAAAAAGTTGTGCGTGATTATTTTTTCTTTAGACCATCAACAACGATACTACTACTACTACTACTACTACTACTACTACAACTACAACTAATAATAATAATAATATGAAAAATTAAATAAGGGACACAATTCTATATGAATATTAATGTAAACACTGGTAGAGTATAAATTATTTCCCACAATTTTGACGTAATTTGTGCATTTACTTAGACTTAGAAACTCTCGCGTCTTGCGACTCATCGTTTTCGATTTAAAGCTAGACACACAGCGTCCTTTCAGTTTCTTTCCGGTTACAATCAAATCTCTCTCGATTGTCTATTTGCAGTTCATTTTTTGGTCAACTTGTCCTTTTTCTATCAGGTGTCAAGTGAAGCACTTGATTATCGATTCTCTCTGGGGCCAATCATAGACGTCGTTTGCAGATTATTGACGATACCGTCTGCTGGTTAGCGCGATCTCTGACTGCTCGGTTAGTAATTTGATTACTCCAGCTAGTTACAAGAATCTTGCTTAGGCACTTGGAATCAAACGCATCTAATTTCGTCTCTTTACTGATTTTGAAATGCCAAGTTTCACTTCAATAAAGCAGTGTGGACAAGACGTTACTGTTATAAAATCTTAATTTGCATATGAGGGTAATTTTTTTATTAAAATCTCAATTTACATCTGAAGGTAAATTTGTTGTTTGTCCAGATCTTGTAGAGTTGATTAAATGCTAATGAAGCCTTACTTATCCTGCACGGCAACTCATAGTCCATCCGTCTTATTTATGGATCTTCTTGTATATAAGTAAAATGAAAGATAGAAAGAACTCGTACGAGCTGTGAACGGTAAAAAAACCTCAATGACAATGTTGCAGATATTGACCGTGTTAAACTCTAAGAAAGCCACTTTCTTAGAGTTTCACACGGTCAATATCTGCAACAGAGAGATGAAAATTTCAGGTGTTGAAATAATCTGTCTGTCTGTCTATCTGTTTGTCTCTCTCTCTCTCTCTCTCTCTCTCTCTCTCTCTCTCTCTATATATATATATATATATATATATATGAATGTTTCGTCAAATAGTAGGGATGATTCCTGTTTGTTTTTCTTGTAATCTTTTTTTCAATTTGGCGGGTTAATGTTCGAACGTTCTGTTTACGTTTAAAAAGAAATTCGCCATAGACGCGAACAGCAATTTTTTCAAAACTCTAACGCCAAAAAAAAAAAAAAAAAAAAAAAATGCAAGAAAAATTAGAATTATCCCTTCTGGTAAACGGAACATGAATAAGAAAAAAAAAGATGCTGCTTATATATATATATATATATATATATATATATATATATATATATATATATATATAGTAATTTATAAAATATATATGGCGATTAAGCTACACTGAATATTCTGCGTTTCATCCACTGTAGGATTCGTCAGGTTTATTTTATAAATTACTAACTAGCTCTACCTACGTATTGAGCACTTTTGAAGCAAATACTTAAAGTTTACGCATAAATCTATACTTTCGTATATTAAATTTGTGTGAGTAAATGAAGTAGTTATATATATATATATATATATATATATATATGTGTGTGTGTGTGTGTGTGTGTATGTGTGTTTGTGTGTGTTTGTGTGTATCTGCTAACAACTCTCACTCTCTTTCTGTGCCTAAAACTAAACAGAAAATTCCACAGCAGAGTTTATTTCCTAAAACTGACCTATCTGTGGAACACAATACCATGTGGCTGACTTCCGGCTGACTATAGCATGGTCGCTTTCTAATCTCATATGAATAAATTCCCGCTGAGCCGTTCCCTTAAATACTCTAGTCCTACTCAAATTCGACTATTGCTGATCATGTTGTGTTACCACCTACCTAACCCTAACCCAAACCCTTATACTAGAATGGCCTCCAAGTAAAGACAAAACACTAATTGCGCCTTTGCATGATTTTATTATTAAGTTTAGAAAATATTCCGAATTTTAGTTACTCAAAAGTACATAAAATAAAACTACAGACAGGTTCCTTAAGTCTTTAACAGACTGTGGATACCCACGAAGAGGTGCCTGCGTGTGAAATTTTCGTGGCAGGAGGTGCGCAATCTCCAACCACACCTCTCCTGGGTCAACATTGTTAAATACCAGTAGCAAATGAAGTGTATCTACAGGACGACTGAAAACAAATGCCGAGATAAGCGGAGAGCACATACAGCGCATAGAATTCCTAAATGGTCACCCATTTGGTACTAACCAGGCTCAACGTTGCTTAACTTCGGTGATCTGACAAGAGCCGGTATGTCAACGAGATTATGCTATATATAATGAAATAATACTAACACATTACGAAATACATTTTTTCAGCGGAGGAAAGACAATTAGAAGAATTCTAAAACCTTATCTTATATTCTTATAATTTTATTCATAACGAAGAAGTGGCCCTGTCGGTGGGGCATTACAATACGCCGACTGCCCCCCTGCAGAGGGTAAAAGTCCCCCAATGGGGGTCCTCGATATGACCTTAAACTATATCCAATGGTGAGGCCCCAGCTTGTGGGCTTTGGGGAGTGTGGAGCCGCCCTTTAATTACCATTGCTCCCAGGTCCACTCTGACCCGGAGTGGTAGTACCTGTTAGGGTCCCAACTATGGGTTAAATAGAAACTGGCGTGAAAACAACAAATATATTCTATTAAAAATTTTTCTTCAAAATCTTTGGATTCGGCATTAAATAATCCGAAAAGGGTTGATATGCCGTAAAACAAAAACAAGCAACCATAACGAAGAAGTATTCGCTGCTCTTTTCTCTTTCATGTAACCAAAATTCCCAAGATAAACTCATAAGAATGATGTAAATATGGTAAGTTCCTCCTTTGAAATGGTTTCAGAACAGCGGGACATCTTTTTAACTGGAGGCTTTTTACCCCGCCACAAAGAATTGTATTGTTCGTTGCTCAAAGACAAAAAAAAAAAAAAGAAAGAAAAAAGTATTCTTGAGAAGTTTAAGATATAGCATTTTTCTCTTGTATTTTCTTTTTCATTATTTTTTTTATATTTTTAATTATTTTATTTCGTTTGTGTTCAATTCTGTAGTTGTTCGCTAACTTTTGCTGCACGCATATGCAGCCTTAAAATGCGCTGAAGATCAGGGGCCAATTATCTGGGAGCGAAAATGTCTCATACGTTGGGTCAGAAAATGAATCCTTATCGGCCCCTTCCTTGAAAGCGGGCATTTTTTTTCTATTTAATTGTCTTGTTGTCGCTCGCAGGAAGGAAAACACGTCGTTTAAAGGTAGGAACGCGTGAAACGAATAAATTAAGACAAATATATAGGTGAAACGAGAAATGAAAGAGAGTTGTTCTACTTCTCACACTCTCTCTCTCTCTCTCACTCTCTATCAACACTCTCTACCACACTCTCTCTCTATCTTTATATTACTTTCTTTTTCCATCATTTCCCCTTTTTCCTCCTCCCCTTCTTCCTCTCCCCTGTCCCTTCCTCTCCCCTGCTTCTTTCTCCATCTATATCGTCTTTTTTCTTTTTTCTCTCTTTCTCTCTCCCAATCTATCTATCTATCTATCTATCTATCTATCTATCTATCTATCTATCTATCTATCTACTGTCCTTCTTTTTCTGATTCACTTCCTATGTGTCTTGCTCTCCCTATCTCTTTTCTTTTTTATTTCTTTCTCTTTTTTCCCGCCTTTGGGTTTTATCCTCTCTATTAAGCGTTTTGATTTTTCCCCTTTTCTTCATTTTCTCTTTCCTCCTCCTTTCTCCCTCTTCCTCTGTTTCTTTTCTTCCTTCTCTCTCGCCAGTCTTTTTTTTTTCTCTTTCTCTCTCTTATCTTCTATATTTTACTCCTGGTCTTAAATGGAACACATACATCAAATCTGTTGCCAAGATTGCTGGAAAAATGGTTGGATCACTCTACCGCTCCACAATTATCTCACAATTATCTCACTGCCGATGCAATCCTCTACCTGTATAAGAACCAGGTGCTCCCTGAAATCGAGTGCTGTTGCCATACCTGGGCAGGAACTGCTCGGCACGCCTATTCTGCCTTGATAGAGTTCAAAACTGATTTCAAAACCTATAAAGTAATGCCCTTTTCTTTTCTCTGCAACCTCTTTCTCACAGAAGAGACGTCGCGAGCTGTCTCTGCTCTATCGTTATTTGCATAGCAAGTGTTCGACTGAACTCTAATCTATGCCTCCCATTTGCCAAACTTTCACATAAAACACTCGACCAGTTACAACTATATATGATTTTCCCCACTCTATCCGCACCTTAATGTTAACGAAGATTCCATGAACAAAGCTTCTTTCCTAGAACTGCCCGGTTTTAGAACACTGTTCTGCTGGAATGCTTTCTGGATGAATACAACATGATAGCCTTCAAATCTAATGTAAACAAATTCCTCTTAATCCCTCCTCATAAATAATCAAATTCAACCCAATTTACATCATTAGTGATTACTACACCACCACCTTACATTCACTAACCCTTATGCTCGAGTGGCCTTCGGGCCTTGAGTAATGGTGACCCCAAGTAAAAAAAATCTATCTATCTATCTATCTATCTATCTATCTATCTATCTATCTATCTATCTTTATCTTTCTGTCTATGTTTGTTTCACGTCCTATGTGTCTCGTTCTCCCTTTCTCTTTTCTCCTTTTCTTTCTTTCTCTTTTTTTTCTGTCTTTGCCTTTTATCCTCGCCATCGTCCTTCTTCCTTTTTCCTTTCTTCTTTTCTTTTTATTTCTCATTCTAACTCCTCACTTTTTATCCCCTCTTTTTCACTTTCTCTCACTCATCTTTTTCTATCTCTTTTTTCTTTTTCTAACTCCCTTTCTTTCACTCACACACACTCCCCTCCTCTCTCTCTCTCTCTCGCTTTCTCTATCACGCACATAATTTCCATCCGTTGGATTTTTTATTTATTGTATCAGGTTGACAAGAAGGTTCTTGCGGTTTTTAACTTTTAAATTCAGATGAACATATCTCGGCTCAAACAAAAATTTATTGATCAAAATAAGCACAATCAGAATCAACATAATTTTGTCAACGAAAAACAAGTGCATTTATGCCTGTAACGTAACATTTTGTTCTCTGGTGACGATGAAGTTGCTGAAGACGTTTTTTTTATCGCTTGAGCATTTGTAAGCATTTATCACGCAGAAAGTTGTCGAAATGCTTTAAAAAGTGTAAGTAGGTAGGTGAGAGGTCTAAAGAGTACGGCGGATGAGGCAAAGTTTTGCAGCCCAATTCGTTCAACTTCTGCAGGATCGGTTTAGCAACAGGCATTGCCGTAGGGGAGAATTGGGCATTTTCTGTTGACTAATGCTGGGTCTTGTCGAAGTTTCTGATGAATTTCATCCATATGTTGACAGTATTTTTCCGTCGTAATGGTTTCGCCTGCATAAAAAAATAAACTGTAGTGGATGAGACCGCTCGCAGACCACAAAGCAGTCGGCATTACCTTCTTTTGGTCCAACTCTGGCTTCGGGAAGTATTGTGGAACTTTGTCGGCGTCTAACCACTGAGCTGAGCGTCGCCGGTTGTCGTAAAGAGCTATATTTTCTCTCTCGCTTTTTCTCCGACTCTCTTTCTCCACCTGTTTTTAGTCCGCCTTAACATTTATGATGTGTCTGGGACTGTTCTCTCTTTTTTCTTCCTCCTTTCTCTCAACAACACTCTTTCAACGTAAGGTATAGTACCTCATAAAAGAACTGAGCTCTCTAGTTAGTCAATAATGCGAATGCAACATTATATGTACCTTATTCATATAGAGGTTGATAGTTTAGGAGTGAGCGGTCTCGACTGTCCGCAAAATGGTTTGGCTCGAATTTCCTATTGAAACAATAACTCGTCTAGCTATTCTAACGAGTCATGATACGTCGAGACACCCGTATGCCGCTGTTTATCTTTTCCTTCATGAATTTACCGCTCAACTCAGGCAATAGGTACCTACTATTTATAATAAGGTGGTATCTCTCCGTTACAGTATTGAGCTTTTTTGGCAGTCGATAATGGAAATGTAAACATATTTACTGTCATCTAAGCTTTAACCTCTGCCCCATCGACGAAATGTTTCATCCCTCTGCCTGTTATACAAGTATTTTAATGGTGGATGCTCCAACGAACTACACGCACTTGTATCTGCTGACGTAAAAACCTCCGACAAACCCGGCAAGCAGCAAAGTCCCACCCCTACACAGTAGAGACCCCTATATTTAAGAAAGCCTTCTACTCTTATAGTTTCTTCCTCAGAATTGCTAGACTTTGTAATTCCCTTCCGGTTTCCTGCTTCCTCAGCTGTACTGACATGCAAAAGTACAAGTGTAATGTAAACAGACATCTTGCTGCTCAACTTCCTACATGGTATCCCTGCAATAATAATATCCCCCTACATCAAAGTGGCAATGTATCTTGTTTGGGGCAAAAATGTAATAAAAATATATATGAACATTATAATGGCCCTTAGTTTGTAATGAGAGTATAGCAGCAAAAACTCGCTCCAACCACAGTCAGGAGCTAATTATCTCGACTCGAGATTTGGAATCCATTTTCTCTCTGGCTTGTCCAATCACAGGCCAGCTTTCGGTCACGTGACCGAGTACATAAAAGGCGAAATCTGAAACTCTCAACTCTCTTTCATCCTAACCCTGCCTGGGAGCAGACTTCACCTGGGGCTTCGGCCCCAGGCAGAACTTAAGTACTACAAGCTAGTCATAACTCTCTCAAAACTCACATTTATTTCCACGTGCGGTATCTACACAAATTTTATTCATCATGCTTAAGAATTGTTCTCGTCGATACAACTCACACTCACTTACGACAACACGCAAATACACTGAATAGCTTGCCCCTTTCTTTCTCCTGTAACCGACTTCCTTCGTCTCGACGACTACTAGTCATAAACACGTGTAAACGGAACTCAACTATTCTCTCTTTCAACCAGCCGGCATGATATTAATTCTATCTTTACACAAGAACCCTTTCATCTAGTGACCTGTTTCTTTTTTCTACTAACGCTACTAACGAAGATGACAAATAAAGCTGTCTATCAAATGTTAAAATGCGATTCCTTTCATTGTCTTCATTATTAACTAAAACTTTTCGTAATTTTTGGATATATTACTATTTTCGACATGACCATGAGGGTTATCGGTTTGTAGTAAGCGATTACAAACAGAGCAAATGACTTATGTTCACCTGATTGGTTTGTAAAGTTGTTGCATAACGTACTTTAATTTAACTTTTCATCTTTATTTCCTGCTAAGATATATTAAATAAAAATTAAATATAAATTTCCAAAATTCCACAAAAAAATCCCCCCTGCTGAAGTACTGACCACAGGTTGAACACAAATAGAAACCTAGGTGAACACAACATGTAGTCGAAACTTTCATGGAAAGAAAGCATTTTACATTTTTTTCCACGTGCGGTACCAAAACGAAAATTCTTTATCGTGCTAAAGAACATACACCGACACACACGCACGCACACACACACACACACACACACACACACACACACACACACACACACACACACACACACACATACACACACACACACACACACACACACACACACACACACACACACACACACACACACACACACACACACCACTACAAACAGGCAGAAGCTAATTCTCTCGATTCGAGATTTGAAATCCATTTCCTCCTGGCTTGTCCAATCACAAACCAGCTCTCAATCACATAACAGAGTATATGGAAGGCGAAATCTGAAACTCTCAACCCTCTTTCAACCTGACCCTTCCTGTGAGCAGACTTCACCTGGGCTTCGGCCCCAGGCTGAACGTGAGTACTACAAGCTAACAATGGCTTTTCTCAAACTCATATTTGTTTCCACGTGTGGTACCAGCCGGCATGATATTAATTGCATCCTTACACAAGAACACTTCAACCTACTAACCTGTTTCACTCTTCTACTAACGCTACTAATGAAGATGACAAATAAAGTTATTTATTAAATTTTGAAATGAGACTTCCTTTCGTTGTCATCATTATTAACTAAAAGAGGGTTGTCGGTTTGAGTAAGCAGTTACAACTGTTGACAAAGCAGTTTCGAATCTCAGCTTGAAGTATTTGCTCGTCTAGCCGCATTGAAAAGACGTGACACGGCAAAAAAAATGGTTGTCCGTTAATGACTAGATATACCCATCCTGCTAAATAAATAAATGCGAAACTATTTTTTCCGATTTATCCAAACTACATTTATATCAAAACGCCTTACACTTATTTCACCCAATTATACGTTTAAATGTTTTCAAATACTCGAACACATTCATCTGGGTATTTTATTAGGATAATAATTTTATCAACAGTTTCTAATGAATTACGATTCTGTGCAGTTCATTTCTAATTCGTATCTTCTTTATTTTTTAAGCTTAACGGTATTTTTTATTAAACATTTTATGCAAAAGATTATTTACTTATTTTATCCTCTAAATAGGCATTAGCATAATAGTGAAGTAAAATAAATATAACCCACATTTGAAGCATCTACGCTTATTGGTTATGGTTCAAAATTCATAATAATCGGTTTATTAGTGTGAAAAGTGGCTAATTCCCATGCAAATATATAAATATATCAACAACCTAATTACTTATATATATACCGTGTGTGCAAAATCAACACTTCAAGACAAGGTGTTGATGGCAATGAAAATGTATTTCATTTTTTGTTACAATTGTTTCAATGTCCAGTTCGACAGTTTCAAACATTATATCGTTTGAAAATTTTCAAAAACCCGCATTTCTTCAGACTTTATGAATAAACACACTTTTGGCAATGTAGTATTTTTTGAATAGAAAGAAAAAAAAGGGGGGGTCCCTAACGGGATAAACATGTCAAACATTTACCTTAGTTGTGGTTACGGAAAATGTATATATGTATATGTATATATATATAACACTTTCCGTGTGTGTGCAGCGTATATGTGTGTGTGAGAGAAAGAGTGAGTGAGTGAGAGAGAGAGAGAGAGAGAGAGAGAGAGAGAGAGACTTTCCTATGGACTCCAAAACTACTGAATCGATGTTTTTGAAATTTCATAGAAAGGTATTTGATGTGTTTGGGAGTCTTCCTGCGTAAGTTTGGATCGGAATGCGTCTGATAAGTATCGATAATCGATAATCGAATAAATCCAATTAAAGAAGGAAATCCGATTTCGACTAAAGTTAGCACTTTTATACAACCTAACATCACAAGTGTATTTGATAAATTTATAATCGCAAAAGCAAAAAGGCTCAGCCTATGAAATCACCTATTGATTCTCTTATATATATATATATATATATATATATATATATATATATATATATATATATATGAAATAGAATGGAGGTGGAAGGACCTGAATACTTGCTTCGCCCGATTCATGCGGAATTTTTCAATAGGGATGGTTGAATGACCATCCCTCTTGAAAAAGCCCGCATAAATCGGGCGAAACGTTGAGTATTCAGGTCCTTCCACCCCCATTCTATTTCATATGATCGGATTTAATCCAACTCAACAATATATATATATATATATATATATATATATATATTTACTAATGTGACTGATAATTTAAAATTCAAATTAGAATTAAAAATTAAAAATCTGTTTCATAGGAAGGAACAATAGCAAAGTCAATAATTTGTACGATCGTTTCGGAAACCATGTTTTTATTTTGATAGACATTAGGCCACGGACAATAATTTTGACATATATATTTTTTTAAAACAAAGTCTCCTCATCAGCAAAAGTATTGGGTGTTTTTTTTAATATATGTAAAAGACACCATAAATAAACCTAGCAATTTTTAAGTAAGGGCGATGTATCTGGAAAAAATTAAAATAAAAAGGAAAATATTTACTTGATAAGAAAATTATTATGGGTTGAGAATAAAAAATAGAATAAAATTATAAATCTGAATTTGGTTTAAGTATAAGGTTATAATAATATGTTTTTAATAAAAGTTAAGAATTATATATATATATATATATATATATATATATATATATATATACCTTTTAATTATTGTCAAAGCATTCATTTGGATGATGTTTATTGTAGCTAAATGCCAGACAGCTTTCTATTCTAGTAGTTTCTTCCCTCGAACAGGTAGACCTTGGAATTCCCTTCCTGCTGCCTGCTTCCCTTGCTATACTGATATGCAGAGGTTTAAATGTAATATAAACAAATATCTTGTTAGTCCTTCCTAGACATGGCCCCAAATAGTAGCACCTTATGTCCAAGTGGCGATATGCTTTGCAAAGGTGAACATGAGTAAAGAAAAAAAAACTAGATCCCTCGGATTACCACTTTATTCAAGGGCACAAATCCATTTTGATGGCCCTAGTTTAATGATCCATTTTTCATATCAAAAGCTAAAGAATTTTACACTCGAGATATTTATAAGTTCGTTGACAGATGGAATCAGGTTACAGGCAGTAAAGGTAATTCTTGTTATTAATGAAGATTGTCAAAAACACAGTTGTTCATTTTTTAGATGATATTTTAAATAGACCAAAACCTTTGCACCGACCTAATCATTCAAACACTACCATGTTTGAATATATGGTTAAGTGCTAGTTTTATTCATTTCGAACTGCATAAAAACTTCACCGCTCACTCATTTTGCGACCAAATTTCAAACAATTTTTACAATTCATAGGTCACCTTCTCGGCTATATTTTGAAAAAAAAAAAAATTAATTTTCGTCCACTAAAACAAAACTTATAATAAAATTATTGGTGTTTAAAAGTTCTCAGAATCTGTAAGGAACAGGGAGACGGTTTTTCAGATTAGTTATTGGTCATTATAGTAACCAAATCTGTTACGCTACCTTCAATCGGCTGGGAACAGCGGAGATAATGACGTCACAAGATATAAAAAAGGAATGGTCCCCCGGGTTTGAAGCAAAGTGCTTGCGTAGAAGAAAATGGGAATACCCAGTTCTCAAAGACAACAATATATATATTTGTCTCTTATATTTTATCCTTCTTGCAATGTTTTCATTCGTTGCGCACCCGCGTTGTTCGCCTTGTCGCGACGATTACGTCAATTCAGCTACTAATGTCGCTAATAATTCACCGCTGTCCCGATCTGTCGCTCATCTGTACTGTCGCTGATAATTCACCATCGTTGCGCTAAAACTGATTGCTGACTATTTACTTAATTACGACTTTTATTTGATTTTTTTTATTTAGTCAGTTTAAGAAGTTGGTAATATATTTTTCATGAAGTGTTGACAAAGCAAAGTCTGGAAAAATCATGGATGACATAGAAAAATGCGAGCATGAAAGGTAAAACTGGATAAGAAAAGGACAAGATATTTTCGTAAAAAATATGATAAATTTATAACTTAAAATATTGCAGTATTAAGATTTAAAAAAAATAAATTAAACATTATATATAAATTTTTAATGCTGCAATATTTTAAGTTATAAATTTATTATATTTTTTGCATGAATATATTGTCTTTTTCTTTTCCAGTTTTAATAACTAGTCTTTTTATTTTTCTAAGTTTAATGTTAAACATATTATTTTTCATGCTCGCATTTTTCTATGTAATAAATATGTTTAAGCAAAACTAAAAGCAGCAAACACCCAAGTTATTTGATGAATAACAATTGAATAAATCGTTTTAAAGTCAGCACAGTATTGTTTCTTTCCACAAGTGTTAGGTTTTAAAGATTAAAAAAAAATTACGTTTTTCTTTATGCCATTCTTTGAACTGAAGCTTTAAAAACACTATTTGGTCTTTAATTGGGATCACCAGAGGCTGGATCACATTAAAAATAACTTTGTTTATTTGTTATTGTTTGCTTGACCCTCCCCTCTTTTATAAAACGGTCAAGAAAGGAGATTGCGAAATTAGATGTATTGGCGAATCAAGGAATTTGGCGCGCATAATTAACGAGCCGAATTTATAGTCAGCCATTTTGAAATGCTTCGTGAAAATCAATGAATCATCTAAACGCAATTGAATAAACAGCGAACATGTCTTCCCTTACCCAGCACTCTTATCGCGGTAGATTAACAAATGGTTGATTTATTCAAACCAGTGGTGTCCGTGCGGGAGCAACGGGACAGGGAGATCAAATTTTCCTCATCGATTGATTTGTGGTGAGTTGAGTCTCTCTTCACACCAAAGTAAAATAATGAAATTCGTGTCACTTTCTCTCGAAAAGCGTAAACGTCTTTTGCAAAGGGGAAATGGTGGAGGGGGGAAGGTGTAGATTCTTTGGAATATTCACTGCAAAACATGGCTGCCGATTTGATGCACGACTGCGCATGTGCAGTGCGTTTGTCAACGTCACTTTTTCATACAGCTCCTTCTCCATCTAATAGCGTCGTCTAATTTACACTTGGGCAACAAAAATGTTGCGGACTTTTCCTAACTATTCGTTTTGAAAACGAATGGCCGAACGAAAGCTTCGCGAAACGACGCATGCATCAGTTTCCATTATCACATGGCGGAGGTGGAAATCTCGTGGGATCTCGTATAAGAGCTGAATGTAGCTAGGGGAAAGAACGAGAGAGAGAAAGAGAGAGAGAGTGAGAGAGAGAGAGAGAGAGGCAAGAAAAATGACGTTTAATACGTTGTAAAAGTAGAATTGGACAAAATGGCCGCCAGCCGTTTACTCAATAACGATGTCACTTTTAATAAAACAATTGTGATTTATCTCCCCTTTATTTAGAAAGTAACTCAAGTTTCTCATTTTTTTTTCTCTCTTTAATCTTCCTGTATCTCAATCCTTACAAAACGTTCGCCGTCATTTTTTTTACTCAATATTAACAAATAAAGGAGACACTGCCAAAATGTTTCACCTCCCAGCTGTTCACACTTCCCCTCTCCCTGATTGCTACTTATTGTAAATGTTCACCGAGTGCAGCTAACAGGACCGGATGGACTGGTAGCCTCACGGACGCCATCTTGAATGTACGCTGACTGGTGCGGCCGACCGGAGAGCCCCTAAGGGCTTCCATTTGAATATGCAAATGTTGAGATCGAACGTGCTTCGAATACTAAATAAGCAGAAAAATGCAAACGTGGCAATACCATTTCCGACCACGCAGGTTCCTGACAAAATTGATTGCCAAGTGTAAAGCTATATATATATATATATATATATATATATATATATATATATATATATATATATATATGTGTGTGTGTGTGTGTGTGTGTGTGTGTGTGCATACTTGTGGGGTGCTTATATAAAAGGTTCCAAGGTAAATACACAGTGACAACTATTAGAGAGAACTTAGTTATTCAAACATGTCTCTCTAAGATTCGACCTTAAGTTGATTAAATGTACAAATGGTATTTTATATAGAGTACTGGTGTATGAGAATATATATATATATATATATATATATATAAACGAACGCACCAGATTTATCATGTACAAAGTTAGCTTTTTGTTGGTAATATCGAATGGAAATCGCATCTGACGAGTTGATGAGAAAGGAAATTTTTATGAAAACATAAAACATAAAATTGCCATTCCATTAACGAAACAGCTATAAATGAAATAAACAAGAGTTATTTAAAAGAAAAACTGTAAGTCTTTGAATCTCAACAAAATTTTGCCCAATATATATATATATATATCGTCTATAGAATCGTCTGTAGTGGTTGTAGCTTGTTGATTTTGTTTTTCGTGAAAGTTTGGTAAGGGGACCCATTTGCTATAAGTATGTTTTGGCATTTGGCATCAAATATAAAGAGGATGGCGATAATTTGCTCGGCAAGATGATAAAAAATTCTCCTACTCATTTAACATTACGTTTGAGAATTTTATTTTGTTTTCCTTAAAGTTATAGTAAAATTGACATAGCTATATACAATTGGTTACCATTAGTATTATTAGATCCGTCGGACTACTGCTCTTATCTTGAGTGTCATTTTCTCAACATTTCGGTCGATGTAACCTTCGACTCTCTTCCGGTGTATCTTGTCAAACTCGAAAATGTTGCTATCGAACCCGGGAATTTAGACGGAATTTCCACGGAACCCTTTATTTACTTCACAGGAATATCATGCTCTCGTTCCGTCAGCCATAATTGGATAGAGGTCCTTAGTAATTCGGAATTGAATCTTTGGTTGCCCACACTGAGAATTGAACCTTCAACCTTCAGAAAAATATTACTTTCACAACTGATTTTTCTGTATACCCTAGCCACAGTGCCACTGATCATTGCGGACAGTTCTAGTACGAATTTTGGGAGCCGTAAACCTATTTTTATTTCAAGTTGTAAATATCACTATTTTATTACTAATTATTATTACTACATATTACTGCATATATTACTGTACACACACACACACACACACACACACACACACATATTAATGTTTGTTTATCGTGCAGTCTATATATTATCTATTATTTATAATTAACGGTTCTCATATCGTGTTAAATTGGTCTACTTAGTAATTGATTGTTGCCCAGAAAATGTAGAGTTTGTGTTGCCCAGTATATGTGGATGTTATGTCGACCGGAAAGTTGTGAGAACCATACTCAAGATGAGAACAGAATCCAAATAATACGAATAACCAATCATCTAAAAAATTCAGAAACGCAATTGTTTACCAACACGTGCTTTTTCAAAACGAATATGCAAATTATTTAACCTTGCGGCTGGTATCGCATATACATAAGCAGTATATGATTAGTTATTGTTTCGCCCAGCTCCACTTTAAATATGAACTGATAGTACATGTTAGCGTTCTGTTTGTGTGTCAAACATGGTTTGTTTAAAATACAGTTTGCACTTATATACAGCCCAAAACGTGATGCAATCGAGGAAACGGAGAGCAGGAAGGGAATTCCAAAAGAAAGCAATTTGAGCACAGAAGGTAGATTAGAATGTTTTCTCGCATCTGGAGACCTATATATAGAATGGATTGGATTTAACGGCTAACAACTAAATCACATTTTTTCCGCAACTCCAAATCCCCTATATATCAAGTTACAAATTTGTAGAATAGGAATTGACAGAGTAGTTTGGTTGAGACCGTTCACCACACCGACAGACAGACAGACAGACACTTATATATACACAAGCACATACATACACATATATATTATATAAAAGGAACTTTGTGTATCTGTGTGTCCATGTGTCTGTGAGTTCGTTCCCTATGGACTCAAAAACAGCTGTGTCGATTTTTATGAAATTTCACACGAAGGTCCATTATGTTCTTGGCAGTGTTCTTTGATAGGTTTTGTGTCGGAATGTCTTCGATAAGTATCGATTATCAATAATCAAAATACTCCGATGAAATAAGGAACAGACGATTTTGAATAAAGTTAGAATTTTACACGGTCTAACATCACAAGTGAATTTTAGAAGTTTTATTACCACACAAGCCGAAAGGCCCAACAGATAAAATCAACAGTACGTCCTTCGATATGACAGGGGCGCGTTAGGAATGAATGCTTCTGTTTGAAGCACAATTTCATAATGATACTTGACCTTTTCATTTTAGACTTTAATGCAAGCCATTATATATAAAAATAATTTTATAAAATCAACAGTAGGTTCTCTACGGTGCAATGTAGATTACAATATACCGTGAAATGTGTCACTGCGAGACGCATGTGAAGCTTTCTCAAGGTGCATCGCGATGGGTCCCCAATTAGAGCAGACAATCAATCAATTTGATTTAAAAAAATATGGTTATTTTATCGATTTCGATGGCAATAAAATAATGAGAGTATAAAACATTCGTTGATATATATATATATATATATATATATATATATATATATATATATATATATATATATATATATATATATATATATACTGAGTGGAACGATAAATTTATCGCCCTAAAGAAAACATCACCACAGCTTTATTATAAAACTGTTATTGAAAAAATCAATTCAGGTAACTTAAATTATTAAACTTTAACACGGCAGTTTATTCATTTATAATTCTATTCCAAATCGAGAAATCACGTTTTAAAGGTTTGAATATTGAGACGCTTAATATTCAAATTTAAAATTGACATGCTTTAAATAGTTATATATATATTATTTTTTTATTGGCATCTTTTAAGATGAGTAATTTATATATTTTTATTTATTTATTTGCGGACGGTTATCCTCATCTTCATGGTTGTTATTTTACGACGTTTCAGTTAACTATTTCTTTGGCCTTCGTCAGGTTGGTTCACCGCTACGGGATAGGAATGCCGAGTTTCCTATCTGTATCCTCAGTAATTACTGCCTTCCATAGTTGTCGTCTCACGCGTTATTGGTCAACTAATCCTCCGGCCTGCTTTGGGTAGGATTGCTACCGCTAAACGAAAACTTGGATTTATCAGACCAAAAAAATCTAAGCTTGATTTTCGGGGCCCATGATGCAATGGATAGGGGCGTTGACTCTCTACGGTTCCAGGTAAGTATTGTCTGAAGATAGCGGTTTCAGTCCTATCCAAAATAGGCCAGAGAATTAGTTGGTCAAAAGGTGTTAAGACAACAACAACTGTGGAAAGTAGTAATTACTGAGGATACAATTTAGAGAGTCAGCATTCCAATCCCGTCACGATGAACACCTGACAAAGGCCAGAAGAATAATTGGCCGAAACGTCGTGAAATAAAAATAATTTGAAGATAAGGATAACGTCCATAATTAAAGAAAAATAGTTACACACACATACGCACGCACGCACACACACACACATAAACACGCACAAACACACACACACACACACACACACACACACACACACACACATATATATATTCTTCATTTTGCTCTGGAATTTAATTCCAATAAGAATTAATCCATCTATATAGAATAAATTTGTATACACTAAGTTAAAAGTGACTTTGCAATTCGGTTCGAATCTTTCGATTTGCAGTAATTGTCACTTTATATTTCTGATTGCGTAATCATAAAATACTAGTGTCTGTAAGTAAAAATAATTAACATCAATTTATAAAAAATATTCTAACAAACTGTTTAAAACTAGGATTGTGCCCCTTTAGTGGAGTAATAATAAGCTGCCAACTTTAGCGTAATGCTCGTCTGGTGTTGAAAACGGTCTCACTATTTTTCTGTATTTGTCCGTTTGCTTCAGCATTAACTACCGAACTTTATTCTCTTTACTTCCCCAAGATAATTCTTGATGGTTTAGAGGATGAATACCAGACTGCAGAATTAAGAATGACCTAACAACCGAGTTCGAATCCTTCTACCGACAGTAAGTATCACTTTTTACACTGATGATTTTTATACATGAAACACTTTTGCCTTTAGATAATATCTGTATATATATATATATATATATACATACATATATGTATATATATATGCATATATATATATGCATAGCTATACAGATATTATCCTTAGTCTTTAGATAATATCTGTGTATATATATATATATATATGTATGTATATATATATACATATATATGTATATATATATAGAGAGAGAGATAGATGTACAGATATTATCCTTAGTCGTTAGATAATATCTGTATATCTATCTATATATATATACATATATATATATATGTATATATAAATATATATAGATAGATATACAGATATTATCCTTAGTCTTAAGATAATATCTGTATATCTATCTATATATATACACATATGTATATATATATATATATAGATATACATATATTATCCTTAGTCTTTAGATAATATTTTTATATCTATCTATAAATATACACATATATATGTATACATACAGATAGATATACAGATATTATCCTTAGTCTTTAGATAATATCTGTATATCTATCTATCTATCTTTATATATATACATATATATGTATAGATATACAGATATTATCCTTAATCTTAAGATAATATATATATATATATATATATATATATATATACACACACATGTATGTATAGATATACAAATATTATCCTTCGTCTTTAGATAATATTTGTATATCTATCTATATATGCATATATATATATATATATATATATATAGATAGATAGATAGATATACATTTATTATCTAAAGACTAAGGATAATATCTGTTTATTCATCTATCTATATATACATATATATGCGTATATATATAGATAGATATACAGATATTATCCTTAGTCTTTAGATAATATCTGTATATTTATCTATATATATATATACACACACACACACACATATATATATATATATATAAAGAGAGAGAGAGAGAGAGAGAGAGAGAGAGAGAGAGAGAGAGAGAGAGAGAGAGAGAGAGATAGAGATAGATATATAGATATTATCAAAGACAAAAGTGTTTCATGCTTTATATTAATCTAAAAAAGAGACGGGAGCGACAGCAATCGTATGGGGATGAATTTTACGATTGCTGTTGCTTCCGTTCCTTTTTTTTTTTTTTAGATTTTATCATTAAGGAAAACAAATTACTAAAAAATAAATCCCTCGATTCCATTTTTGATGAGTGATGGCGAAACATGTCAATGGACTCGTTTTGATTTTCCCCCCTCTATTTCCCTACTTTTATTTTTTAGTCGCTATCTATTTTCCTTTTCTCCTCGGCCGTTTTTTAATATAAAATGAATTCCGAAGGAATACGTCTTCCCTTCATGATTGCCTTAATAAAGTTTTGTACCCCCATGAAAATCATGAAATATACATATATATATATATATATATATATATATATATATATATATATATACATTCGTATTCCTGTCTGTTTGTTTGTTTATTTGTTTGTTTGTTTGTCCACAATTTGATTAATATATACAAATGTCCATTACTTTAATTCCTCATTCATTCCTATACAAAGTATGATTCGTGTAAAATTGACGATTGCGAGATACGATCATTTGCATATTACATTAAGGAAAATCGATTTATTAAATAGCGGTGTATTAGTTATTGTTTATAGTGAGAGAATGGTTTTAAGTGTTCTATTTAAGTTTATTATTTAAATTTGATTTATATTGATAACATATTTGATTTAATTTATTTTTACCAACATCGATTTTTTTATAAAACAGTTTGAGTTATTTTAATTTAGTTATTTCCCTTTCTTATTTTTGTTTTTGTTTTCTTTTTCAAGCATTATTTTTTGAATCAGTTCAGATAAAATGATTTCCGTGATTTCGCAATTAACGTTTTGGTCCAGTGGATTTTTATTTAAAAATAAACAAACAATCCAATTCAACTATGATTCTTTATTTAAAACAAAAACAAAAAAATCTTTCATTTACGTTTTTTTACAAGATTCTTTTCTTCACATTTTTTTTTTTTGACAACGTAACAGCTAATTATTTTTTCTTTTAATAACAAAATAAGTCATAACTCATCATTTTTATAACATAAAAAACGTGTATTTCGGTTTACACAATTTCTATTTTGTTTCTTCAAACCGAATTATTTACAGTTTGTTTTCGTTGCAACAAACCGTAATGACAAATCTTTCTAGACTGAGGGAGCATAAAAGAAATTCGCTTAAACTGGAATATAGTCATAAAAAGGTGCTCAACATCCGGAGAATAGCTTCTCTTCGTATCCCTTCTGCCGAAATATCTGGTGGAGAGTTTGTCACGTACTTCTGCTTTTTTCGGTGTGGAGGGTTACATTTTCGTGTTTGCATTCGTTCTTTTATTTTTGAAATTTTTGTTGGGGTAACGATGGAGTTGACATATAATAATGAAAAACTGATCAATATTCTTAGTATAGCAACCGAACTTTATGTCGACCCTGGCAACACTGGGTATCCATGCTAGTATATATATATATATATATATATATATATATATATATATATATATATATATGTATATGTATATATATATATATAAGCAAGCCATCCGGCATTGTCCGGTCGTAAAATACGCTTAAATATCATATTTTGATTAATGCCGACGTTGTATTTATAATTGCATTATATTGGACCCAATATAGTAATGATTTAAAAAGTTAAATAAATGACTCGTGCAACACCACCGAGAATCGAACCCGAAACGTTTAGCTTATAATTTACTTTTTCCTTTGACGTTAATGCTTGAGACATGTTTGCTGCAACCCTAAAAATTAAAACATGAACCGATAGCTATTACGTTACGTTATTCATAGTGTCACCGTTCGATCTTCACCTGGCAAATTCCATTTCTTTAATTTTCACACTTTTGCACCGATTTTCCCCGTCTAAAACTTAAATATAAAGTTTCGCATGGGTTCGAATACCCTATATATTAAGTTTCATGCCTGTAGACCAAAAACTGACAGAGGTGTTTGGTAGGCAAAATGTTTTAAACGAATATATATACGCATGCATAAATATATATAGAAAGAGGTTTATGTTTACTATAAGCTTTTTGCGCGAATATTATGCAAGTATAAATCATGTAGAATACCTGCTTGAATATAATTACACGTAGTTAACTAAAGATGATCATCCCATAAGAA
Source organism: Euprymna scolopes (assembly GCF_053919585.1). Lineage (NCBI taxonomy): Eukaryota > Metazoa > Mollusca > Cephalopoda > Sepiida > Sepiolidae > Euprymna > Euprymna scolopes. The sequence continues at coordinate 23,768,885 of NC_136517.1, forward strand.
AACCGACAAAAAACTAATACTGAATTAATTAAAATGAATGTTTAAAAGAATATGCAAATTAACTAGATCTTTTGCAGATAAATGCAATTCCACGACCCATATATAACAAAGTTATATTTTCTTTTTTAATAAATAGAAAAAAAGGGGTTTTAATATGAATATTAATACACACCTAAAAAATAACGAATTCATAGGACTATAGATAATAGATCTAGATAGATATAGATATTAGTCTGCTAACAAATCTACGAACATATTACTTTGTTTCTATTTGCCTGTACATTTACAGACTTGTCTCTCTTCCTGCTTGTAAACTAACCGCAATCATATTAAAAAGCCCATAATAAAGAAAATATCTCTTTACAGATGTAAAATCCATGTCCATTATCGCCCGGCATTAAAATATGATGATTAATGTATCTTCGCCAAGCTTTATGTCAACCAATAAATATTTTACAGACGTCATCGTCGACCAGCCGATGGGTGGGGTCACTCGGTGTATCCCGTGATCACGACGAATGGGGATGGGGGCTAGAGATTTGCAAAGTAAATATTTCAAGTAGAATTTCAATCCTTCTTCATCTGCAATTTTTTGCTTCCATCTGACATATTTAAAAATAAAAAAATTCTTTGTGAATTTTAAAGAAAAGCTTCCTTACCGCCATATTTTCTCATTTTTGATCGCCATTTTAATGAAAACAAATGTCATTTTTATTCACGTCGACTCACGAAGTGATCACTTCTCACTTGTAAAAGTTTTTCTTTTGCTTCGCACAAGTTTTTAGCGGCCATTTGTAATTTGTATTATTTTGCCCTTCCCACGTCATTCTCAGTCGAGTTCCAACCATTTATCATATTTAAAATTAAATACCCCTTTTTTAAAGAACATATTTCTTTTCATAAATTTATTATTGACGAAATAAAACTTTAATGATATTTTTTGAGAAAAAAAAAACAACAAAAAACAAAAACAAATGTGTTGAATATTCGGCCATTTAATCAACTCTTTTAGCGACAATGATCCTATTTCAAACAATAACAAAATCTTTTGTAGAAGACCCCCGCCAAAGGTACCGTCTGACATCGTTTTATTATTTATAAATAAGAAGATAGAAGCTTGTCATATCATTTAGTATGTACATAGAAATGCTCGTTTTCATAGTCACACATACACCTATTCATATTCCGCGATGCGTTCAACAGTGGCATTTATTTTACGTTTTAGTCATCCTTAGCTTACTACTTTAGATACTGCTTGCTGATCTTAGCTCAAAACCAGGGAAAATGTCTTTCATGCATTCAAATTTTTCTAGAGGGACCTGTGGAAATTCCACAGCGGCATCTTTCAGATGTAATATATTGCTTTTGGATATTCTGTGGACGTTCAGCGTGAACAGACACCCCACGATATTATTCTAGCCCTTTTGTTAAAACTGTAAAAGGATTTATCTTAGTAATCTGATTAATGTAATGTCAGAATATATCCGGTTATTACGTTTTATCTCCAATATCCTTGTAGAAGTCTGTGACATATTTCCATTGTATAGACACTCGGCGCAAATGGAAACCCCATGATATCATTATATCACCTTCAGCCAGAACAGATACTACTCTTGGATCCTAGCCAGAAGACAAGAAGATATATTTTAATTTCCTGTACAGTCCAAAACTACATCATTTTTTTAATTATTTTTTTTTACATTGCGTATTCGGTGATCGGGATATCCTATTTATTAAAAATGGAGGATATAAGCTGATAACATACTACAAACATTAAATTAGCGTATGTATATCCTAACTTATTTCTGGTAGTAAGTTGGTTATAACATTCTGTCCTTTTTAATAAATAGAATACCCCTATCGAATAATTTAGAACCTGGAAAGCGTGACACACGTACGTATGTATGTACATACGTTAGAGGTACTACGGTATTAATATATACATAAACCTAATCTAACATTCAACAAACGTTGGATTCTACATTATGAAACGGTCTGTAGAGAACAGATGATAGCACACCATACTCGATTGAGATGTAGGTTTTGAACTGTAGTGGGTTGGTCATATATAAGGAAATGCGTGTTCATCTCACGTCGGGTCACCAATTTGTAGAGGTGCAAAATAGGAATAATGAATTGTTTTGAGGAAGGTACGAACAACGTGTTTATTGAATTAAACGAACTAGGATTTATTTCGCGAGAAAACAATTGAAAGAAAAGGGCACAGCACGTGTTTAGTTTGGTGTGCGTCTCTCGCTGTTAACTGGTGAGAAGGAAAGTCTATTTTTGTAGAGAGTGAGAAAGTCAATCCAGTTTGGCGTGTGTCTCTCGCTGTTAACTGGTGAGAAGGAAAGTCTATTGTTGTAGAGTGAGAGAGAGAGAGTGAGTGAGAGAGAGAGAAAGTCAATCCAGTTCATGGAGATAGAAAGCGTGTAAGGTGTACGTACTGTCTGTTGACTCTTGCCCCCACACATAGTAGCAGGGGAAGTGAGGCGCGCGGGCGCACGCGCGCGCCCGGAAGCCGAATTGAAAAGGGGGAAACAGCTTATGTCTCTTGCTTTTATAGTTGTTTCCGGTGGTCTTTTGCACATGTGTGGATTTCCTTTAAAGGGGAAGTGACGTTGCCCATGTGTGCGTGCGTGTGCGCGTATGTGTGCGTACATGTGCGTAGTTTAGCGTGTGTGTGTATGCACGTGAATGTGAGTGTATGTACGCGAACGTGAATATATCTACGTGTGTGTACGTGCGCGCGTATGTTTGTGTGCGCGTATGTGTATGATAAGAAAAATGGCTTGAGATGTGAACGCGTGTTTTTGTGCGAGACCAGAAAAGGCTCGCACAGAACTTAAACAAAAACGTGTTTTGAGTCGCACGTCTCAATTTTTGTTGACAATACTCCATTTTAGGAACAGTGCTCAAATTTCTTGTCTTTAATTTATTACTAAATACACTATTATATTTGAGTAATAATAGTGATTTTTACCTTTAGTCGGAAACCTGTTGGGCTGTGATTTCATTATGAAAATATAACTTGAACTTTCAATGACTTTAAAATTGACTCATCTTAACACGTTTGGTTACTCTCATTTAAACAGCCGATTTTTCTTGGCCTTCGGGACAAGATCAAAGTGTAGTATCTGTTCTTCAGATGCTGCACTTCTATTTCTTGTTCTCTTTCGGTGGAGGAGAAATCCTTCACGGCTGAGACAATTTTTATTTTTGTACCTTTTCTCCACGTTAAAAAACGACCCTGGTGTCTAACTCTGTCCCGTGGGGAGACATAGTAAATAGGTACTCTCATTTAAACAGCCATTGGGATGCTTATTTTTATTTTGTTTTCTTCCTGTAATATTGGATTTGGACATGTAATCCAGAACTATCAGTGACCTTCCTTTCTCATCACCATTGGGTTTTTTTTATTGTTCTTTTCTTTTTATATTCTTTGTTATTTGTTATTTGATTTAGTTTACAATAAAATAAAACACAACAAAAATTGGCCCTGGATATGACCTTAAACTATATCCGATGGTGAGGCCCCAGCTTGCGGCCTTTGGGGAGTGTGGAGCAACCCTTTAATTACCATTGCTCCCAGGTCCACTCTGACCTGGACTAGTAGTACCCGTTAGGGTCCCAACTATTGGTTAAATAGAAACCAACTAAAATATATTTATTATACTATAGTATTAGACCTAACTGAATGGTTAATTGTAGGTATTGACCATTTCATACCCTCTAAAAAGTTTCAGAAAAAACCTAACAGCCAGCCATGGTTCTCTCCAGAATGTGCTGCTGCCATTGCGCACAGAAATCACTTTTTCCACTGCTTCAAACGTAATAGATGTATGGAAACTAAAGCCGTTTTCAGGACTGCCAGCAACCATTGTAAGAAAGTAATAAGGAACGCAAGAGTGTTGTATGCTCAATCTGTTAAGTCCAAAGTAGCTGAGCAGCGGCTTGGTTCCCACCAGTTTTGGCAAATAGCAAACAGAATCCTGAACAGAAGCGTGTGCTCCATCCCAACTATTATCAATGGACCTGAGGTAATCTCGTCAGCATCAGACAAAGCCAAACTCTTTGTCAAGAACTTTGCAGCTAATTCTACCCTCTTGAGTGGCCTCTGGGCCTTGATAATGTGGTGATGCCTTTGTAAAAAAAAAAAAAAAAAAGAATACTCTATTAAAAAACTGTTCTTCAAAATTAAATAACCTGAATAGGGTTGATATGCTGTAAAACAAAAACAACCAACCAACCAACCAACAAAAATTATAAAATGCATGTTTGTCTTCGGATTCGTATTCTTATTTTATTTGTTTCCGTCTTATATTTGTGCATACGTCTATAAAACTGTCATTAACACTTTCAGTCCCAACTCAGTAAATATAATGTCATTATCCCATAATAATTTACTTGACTTAAAGCAGTCATATATAGCTAGACTAGTTCTGGTCATACTAATATTTTTCTTCAATGCAAAGGAGATAGAATCAGAAAGAAACCTAGAGAAAACAACATCATCACAGGTTAACATAAACATGACTATTCATAATAATTCCATCAAATAGATCACCCGATTCATTTATTTAGGGCATAAACTGACTTTCTCCAGTGATCACGAGACGACATTGAAACACATAACCGAGCTGGGTTGGTGGCTTTCCAAAAAAACAGTGCCGATAACTGTTAAAGTAAAAGTTTATTTAATTTATGTCATCCAAGTAGTTTTATATGGCCGTGATTTTTTTTTTACACAGTAATCACCACTTATCAAGGCCCAGAAGCCACTCAGGGATAAGGGTTATTGCAAGTACATTAGCTTAGTGTGGAGATTTGATGAAGTGTTTACTTAAGGGGGCGGTTCATTAGGAATTTGCTATGTACCACATGGACTAAACAATTAGCCTATCGTATGGAGGTATTTCAAAATCACGTAATGTATTTCATAACAGGACATTGCCTGATCGAAAAAAAAATTATGCTCCGTCAAATTATTACCCCCTCTCCTCTATTTGATAAAATCAAAAGTAAAACCCTTAAGACGTTTTGGCCATGTCAATTGATTAACCACTCGCCTGTAAAAGTTTTGAGGATATATTAGAAGGCAAACGAGGCAGAGGAAAGCAAAAGAGAAGGCGGAGAGAAACTGCTTTTAATTTCAACAGTTGGGCGTCCATCAACCAACTAGCCCTAGATCCAAATGGATGGCGAAAAAAAAGGTCACGTGAATTCGCAATCTGCACCAAGCGGAAGATCCGACTTATGATGATGCAATTGACCACGTGATCAAATTATAATAGAAACAAATTAAAATTGCATAAAATGATTTATAAAAAAAAAATAGATTACTGGAGTGCCATCAGTTATAATCGAAACTGAAACAAAAACAAATGAAGAATTCTTGGTAAATTTATTTATAACAAGAAATAGAAGTACATAAGAATTAAACGACCCGGATATAAGCGTGACACAAAAAATAACACACACGCTATAGTCTTAACATATAGATTATCTAAAAATAGACACTATAATGTGGGGAAGATAGTACACTGTGAACTATGGGATTTGAAAAATGAAGAAAGCTAACTAATAGTAGGAGCACTAGGAAATAACCACCCAAAAACTTAAAAAAACAAACAATGGGAGAGATTAGAATCAAAGGCATGATTTAGAAGATACAACGGATAACTAATGAAAATGGTTGAAATATTAAGGAAAACCCTTGAATGTGGAGATTAATACACAGTTACAGGCCGGCCATATATAAACGGCTACAGAAATAAAACACACACAAAAAAGTCGCTGAAAGATGTCACGTAACACAAAAGGTGTAAACGTTGAAAGTCGTCACATAACAGACGGTGTAAATATGTCAGCAATTCTAAACAAATAAAGAGAAAAAAAGAGAAAGAAACAGATTTTTTGTGTAAATTCGATTGAAGTGTTCTAATTGTCAAAAGAGAAAAATGGGTTTTTATCAAATTAGATTTCCAACTGTTTAAATATTTTTTCCGATAAATGTTTTTATTTTAAAGTGCCTAATCATAGTGTTATGATTTTGTGGTAATAAAGCAGCTCTTTCCGTTAGACCCTGCAGCCAAGATAGCCGAGGGTAAATTTAACTCTCACCGGGATTACGGTTAAAAAAATAAAATGCATTGGGTTGCGTGTACCAAAATCCAGAAAGTGTGATATTAGAATGTGTTTTAATCGGAGCCTTGAAGAATGCATTAAGTAATGCGACAATAGTTTTGAAACGTATACAAGTGTAAACCTATGTAGGTCTTACTTTCTCTCTCTCTGAATCTCTCCTGTTACTTCTAAATCTATCTGGGTCCCTCTTTTGCGCGCCCTCTATTTCTCTCTCGTTCTCTGTCTATTTCTGAATCAATCTGAGACACTTTCTCTCTTTCTCTATCAATCTCTCTCTCTCTCTCTGTCTGTCTTTCTTTCTATTTCTGAATCTGAATACTTTTCACGCGTCTTCTCTCTCTCTCTCTCTCTTTCCAAGTATCTCTCTGTCTCTCTTTCTCTGAGACTGTTGATATTTCTATTTTCGAATCTTTGTCCCTCTTTTTAGGCCTCCTTATTTCCTTCCTCACGGAGTGCCGTTTAACCGTATACGTGTATCTCTGATTCTCTCAGTGTCTTTCTCCTTGATTCTCTCTTTATATTTTTGAATCAAAGTCTTCTTCTGACTTCCCCTCTCCCTCTCTGAATGAATATCTCTGAATGTCTATTTCTGAGTTTCTCTGCTAGTTTTTTTCTCTGTTAGTCCATCTGTCAGTCTCCTTGTTGGCACACAGCCAACGCAACCTGCGAAAATGCCCGCCAAGTTTACTAAAATGACCCTGTTAAGGACAGCTGACCCTTCTCCTACCGCTTCAGGATAATCGACTAAACAGTATTCCGGCGAATAGAAACAGACAGAAAGATGCAAATCGAGTCTTTTCTTCAAACCGGCTAACCTAACTATTTCTTTTTCAAGCGTCTCATCTACTGCAATGTTGTTAATGAGCTGGTCGAATTATGCAAACGAGTAAAAGTATTAAAGAACGAAACTCGTTAGAGTGCTGCATATCCTGGTTCTTCCATATACAGAAAATACAGATTCATTACATGTAGAACACATTCAGTTCAAAGTGTCCTGTTTACCCTTTCTTTTCTAAACTTTACCGGAAATGACATCAGAGTTTGAACAGCGATGAGGTGTTCTCTGATTCCTCTTACAATCTCTATTTTGCTGCTAGATTATCTGTTCCAACGTACACGAGTCTCGCCAGTAAACGTATCAACTAGAATTAAAGTTCAAATCCAGAAAAGACACTCATTGTAAGTTAAGTTTCATATTTATGTTATTTGGAATAGCAGACAGCTAATTGCAAACTAAAATAATATTTTTATGTGATTTTTTCGTAAACCACTCGGATGATTCCGATAATTCTCCCTCATCTATAATATAAATCTCACCTGTCTGGTTAAATGTATGTATGTAAGTATGCATGTATGTATGTATGTATGTATGTATGTACGCCTAAAACTATCGACAGAGGCGACAGATTTTCACGAGATCGGTATTGTTTTGAAGCGTGACCCGTCGGACGACAAATATCGTAAAATTGGCTAAAAACATTTATTTCTTCACCCTCAACTGGGCACTTTTATACAAGAAGGGGTCGCTCGCTGTTTTTCGCCGATATTTTCGAAAGTCATCCCCTCTTTTCGATTAACTAGCCTTAATTTAAACCTTCGTAACTTCCGGTTTGGCGATGACGCAAAGCAAAGCGTCACATTTTTGTTCACATTTTTTTTTCCTCCTTCGCGGTACGGGTTCGAGCCTGCCTGTCTACTACCACTTTGTTTTTGTTCAACACACACCTCCAAACACCCGGGAAACGCCGGGTGCCCAATCTAGTATTGCATAAGTGTCGAACAGTCTTCAAATTAATTTGTACACGAGATATTTTACACGATGAAATGCTGTGATACACTTCTACAATGCCTGCATCTGATATTCTCACTTACCAGAACAGACGATTGTACATTTTTTATGATTAGTGGTTTTCACTTAAGACGCGCTATAATATTTCAATTACATAATATTTTCTTTAGTAAAACTAGTATTCGGCAGGTTTTCACTCGAGCTCACATTTTATGAAACCCCTTTCTGTAATACACATTTGTAGCACCGTTTTTATTATTTCACATTTCAATCTTGCTGTTGTACATTAGATATTCTACACGATCAAATACATTTGTACATTGCCTGCATTTGATATTCTCACTTATCAGAACAAACGATTAACAGATTTATATTTATCCAGCATTATTTGTCTCATGCAATTCTGAACAAATTCTATTTATACTAAATTCGAACACAGTAGACATATTTTGTTTTCTATAAATTTAATTCATACACTTAAAAGAAATATGTTACTTTATTATCATTGGTGGTTTTCACTTATACGCGCTGTAATATTTCAATTGCATAATATTTTCTTTTGTAAAACTAGTATTCGGTAGGTCTTTACTCGAACACACATTCTATGATGTTTTTACATAATTTATCATATTAATTTACGCATTAATTTTTATGCGAAATACAATATTCAATAATAAAAATGTAACAAAACATGAATTTTTAGATGAAGTCAGTCAATTTCAGTAATCTAAATTAGTTACAACCGTTTATTCTTCGACAAAATTAATTATCACAATAAAAAATTAGAAAAACAAACAAACAAAATTAAATTATCACAATTTATATATAATGAAATATAATTTTAGAGAACCCGCTGATTAGAAAGTTGAACACCATAAGAAATATCAAATGTAGCAAATGGAAAATAGAGTCGAAGAAATTTTGAGATGAGGAGTTATATTTTGTATTATTTAGATTATCAGGAGTACTGATCTTTTTTTTATTACATTTTCACCCCAAACAAGGCACATTGCCACTTTGGTGTAGGGGGCTACTATCAGGGGCAGCAACTACTGGGGCACTATGTTGGGATTTAGGCAGCAAGATGTCGGTTCACGTTACACTTGAACTTCTGCATGTCAGTACAGTTAGGGAAGCAGGGACCTGGAATGGAATTCCAGAGTCTAGCGGTTTTGGGGAAGAAACTACTGGAGTAGAAAGATCTTTTACATCTAGGGATCTCTACTGTGTGGGGGTGGGATTTAGCTGCCTGTCGGGTTTGTCGAGGGTGTCTACGTCGTGGGGGCATAATGTCTGCAGTGTTATTTTCACATTTTATATTCTTTAAGTGCCTTTTGTCGAACTCGGGAATCTTTATGTCGAACTCATAGATTTGTACGTGATTTCGAACTGAACCCTTTATCAAATCAACGGGAATCCTCTTGTGATTTTGTTAGGTAATTCTAAATAAAAGTCTTTTAGAGGTTGATAGTTCAGTCATTACAGGCGATAGTAGAATTAAAGCTGATGAAAGAGGAACATAACTCTTATACACGAGTGGCTTCTGGACCTTGATAAGTGGTGACCACCATGTAAAAAAAAACAACAAAAAAACAATTAATTTTGTAGATATAATAAAACGTTCGGTCCGAAATTCCCTAAAAATTCCCGAGTCAGCATAAGCATGACCTATTTCAGCAAGACACACATGAGAAACGTTATGAGGTTAACATACATGATAAGAACGGAAGTCCAAAATTTTTAAGTAATACAAAATTCGCAATCAAAAACGTCGGAAGTTCTATTTGTGAAAAATTGAATTTGCTTCTTAAAATATCTAAGCCGTCAATACTTGCTAGCTGATGTCAATTCCCTCTACTTCTTTTGAGGAGGAAGTTTCTAAGGAATGTTATATTAACAAACTGTCCTCAGTCACATTGTATATCGCGGCCAGGAGAGTTGACGATATTAGTTTTTGCAGATATTTTGTTGTTTTTTTCCCTAGACGTAGCGTATGGTATTTCCAAATGGTCACCCAGCTGGTACTTACCAAACTTAACGTCGCTTAACTTCTGTGAGCGAATAAGAACTTTTGTATGGACGTGATTGACTATCCGTATTCAAAACAGAAATGGATAAGCTGTGTCCGCTCAATCTGCATGATTAATGATGCTAATGTCATTTCAAACTCAAAGAAATGGAAAAGTGGATCTCAGGTTTAGTCTCGGTTTTATTTGTCCTTTAATCCTCACATTCTATAAGCGATATTTCTGACAAAGTAGGAAGAATCACTGTTTTCTGGATCAGAATCTATTCCACCTAACACAAGTTTTTGACCGTAAAGTAGTATTCTTTTGAGCTACTTAGATCAAGTGGCTTCATATCTTGTCTGGAGCGATTTCCGTAAAGAACAACATGTCCTAAGCGTAAGAGTGAAATGATTACGGGTAGACAATGCCTCTAATAGAGATGCATGAGCGCATTTTAAAAATAAGATGCGTCTATTCAAGCCTTTAATAGCAATGTATAGACAAATCTAAAATAATATACGTCTACTCAATGTGTGTGTTTTCTTTGTGATTCATTCATATCTTGTCGCTCCATCTCTTCAACCAGCGGCGTGCGGTTTCATTACCAACACTGAGGTCTTCGTCCGTGCAGTTGGGCTCCAGTGGGCAAGATGTTAAAATGTGCTCGATGGTCTGAACTTGGGCACCACAGGGGCATTCAGCAGTTGTAGAGTAACCCCACATGAGGAGGTTGTCGCCAGTTTTTGCAACTTTTGCCCTTGCCCTATTCAGAGTGATCCACTCTGAACGGGACAGGTGTGTACCAGGTGGTAAGATTTCACTGGGCTCTGGCAGTGCTATATTTTTAGACTGAGGGTCTACCTCTCTCCACATCTGCAGCCGGTAAGAGGATGTAGGAGTGTCCGGTAGTTCCTCCACTGCGGCAAAGCTTCGCCGGTACACAAGTCGTCTAGCAACCTCCGAGTAGCCATAGTGTCTGGGGTCTTCGAGTTGTTTAGTACGCTCAACTCTCGCAATTATATCCCGGCGGACTTTAGGTGGTGGTATGCCACTTAATCGGTATAGGGCTGGTAGAGGTGTGCTTTTTAAGTTTCCGGTCATGAACCGGCAAGCTTTGTGGAGATCTGCGTCAATGCGGTGAGCATGGGCTGAGCGAGACCATACTGCAGCGCCATATTCAGCCGTGGAGTAACATAGGGCTAATGATGTTATCCTTAGCGTGTGTGAGTCTGCTCCCCAACTCGAGTTAGCCAGTATGTTGACTAAGTTAATTCGAGGCGCGATCTTCTTTCGGAGCTTGTCTATGTTTGTCTTGAAGGAGAGAGTTCGGTCCAGTGTGATGCCAAGATACACTGGATATGGTTCATTTACTAGCTCCTTACCTTCCCATTGGATCTTCGGCTTCCTGTTGTTAAGGTTGAAACTACAAACTTTTGTTTTCCCAGGATTGGGATTGAGGAACCATTTCATATAGTAGGAGGCTAGGGTTTTTAAGGCACTGGAGATTCTTTTCTCAATTGCTTCAAAGCTCTTGTCTTGTGTCACAAGACACGTGTCATCCGCATAGATGAATCTACGGATGTCTGTAAATTCTGGTAGGTCATTTGTATAGATGTTAAACAAAGTCGGCGCCAAGACAGAACCCTGGGGCAGACCATTCTTCTGTGACCTCCACCGACTCTGCCTACCATCCATTTCGACAAAGAATCTTCAATTCCGAAGAAGTGATTCTATAATGGAAACCATTTTTCTGTTCTTCAAGCTCTGGCCAACTTTCAGCAGAAGTGCTCGGCGGTTGATGGTGTCATAGGCTGCCGTGAGGTCGATAAATACAGCCCCTGTGATTTTTTTCTTTCATACCCATCCTCTATGTACTGAGTCAAGTTCAGAACCTGACCAACACATGAACGCCCCTCCCTGAACCCAGACTGGTCGTCCGTAAGCTGGTCTTCAACTATTGGTGATATCCTGGCCAGAATGAGGCGTTCATAGAACTTGTACAGTACACACAACAAGGATATAGGGCGATAGCTAGATGGTAGTTGGGGATCTTTCGCTGGTTTAAGAAGAGCTATAACTTTTGCCCGTCGCCAGATCTTGGGAATGTTGTATACGGCAGCACAGGAGTTGAACAGTGATAGGATCCATTCACAAGATCTTGGCCAAAAATTCTGGATCATCTTTGTTGAGATACCATCGAGTCCTGATGCCTTTCTAGACTTGAGATGTTTAATTCCAGTCTTCAATTCCTCTTCAGTAAATGGGAGGAACATGTCATCAGACTCTTTGTGGGTTTCGCCCATTTTCTCTTTCATCTGTTTAACGTAACCTCGTTCTCTGTGCAGTGGTTTCCCATTTATAAGTAGTTGGTGAGCAACTTGGTTTGGTGAGACTGCTGCTGCTGTAGTGTCCGGTTTTTTTATCGCTGTTTAGCTTCTTTGTTTTCCATGCATTTTTGCTATTGTGGGTCATGTCCAGATCTGCAACGGTCTCCATCCATCGCTCCTTACGGGCTGCAAATAGGGAGGCCAACAGTTTGTTGCCCAGCTCAGTGGTAAGTTCTCCGAATGGGTCTCTGTTATATGCTTATACATAATTTTCATAGATAGTCTTACTTGTCTCATCCAAGCCAGTTATGTATTGCTTTCTACAGCCCCTTGGGATGTTCTTCTTGGCAATGTGTCACACAAGAGCTTGGAAGGCTTCATATCCTGATGCTACGGGGGGTACATCATTAATTGTATTCTCTAAGTTGTCCGTGAAACCCTCCCAGTTAGCCCTCCGATAGTTGAATCTGGCCATAGGTTTAGTAGGCACAGGTCCAACTACTGGTTGCATCTCAAAAATGATGGGTCGGTGTTGGGATTTTGGGATCGGTTGGCCAGTGGACTTGCTGAACTTGTGTTGATGCCTTGCTGATGAAAATGCGAGGTCGGGGTTATAGCCTTTTCGCCATCGAGCGCTTAAGAAGGATGGTTTATCCTTAGGCCTATTGAGAATGGCAAGGTTTTGGTGTAAGGCCCATTCTTCAACAAAATCTCCGTCCTGGTTGTTCTTAACATAGCCCCACATCATGTTGTGGCTGTTGAAGTCGCCAATTATGATATTGGCATTATTGTCAATTTGGATGTTGTCAGGCCAACTGAATGGTACAGGTGGTGGCTTGTAGACGGAGGTGATTGTTACGTGAATTGTTTTCACCTGCAAAATTTCGATACCCCTTGAGGTAAAGTCAGTACATCCTTTGAGTATTGATTTGTCACGAATATAAACAGCACTCCCGTGCACAACACTTTGATGAGAGATAGCGAGGTGCATTCCAGGTATTTTTGGTGGGTTGTCCAATTTATGGGTCTCCTGGATGCAGAGGACATCTGCTTTCAGGTTAGATAAAATGTCAGATTTGGGTAGGGACATACCTTCAGCATTGAAGCTGATGATCTTGAATTTGGCCGACATGTTGTTTCCGGGGCCGATGGTCTATCCTTTTACCGCCACCGGAGATATGCAGAGATGTTTCGTAATGTAGCAATTTGTTCTCCCGAAGGATTAACAGAGGGCACCACGTGAAGGTTTGCTATTTTCCCCCCTTCTTTGTGATGAACATTTATTATTATACTAAAGCTGAGTCAATCAACGTTTGCTTTTCCTATAAACTTGAATGCCACAAAGCAACAACATATCATTTTTTTAATCCCAGTCTAGCCTATTTAAAGTCCCACTTTTATCTCTTTAATTTCCCGGATATCTCTCCCACTTCTCTAATATATACTTTCTAAACAAGATACCCTGAGATGCCTTTTGCTGGATGTCGCATTCATAATTTGCTGCCTCAAATTATTCCTGGTCATCTAATGAAAAGCATTAGGCCTCAAAATGTCTGGCATAAAGAGTTTGAATAACCCCTACGCCATTGAATATATTTCCTTGTTTTGTAATTGATGCATAAATTTATATGCAAGAGTATATATTTTTCATCAATATTGTTTCCTCTTATATATATATATATATATATATATATATATATATATGCACACACACACACATATATATATATCTATATATATATACGTAATAAGAACATACTTATATAAAACATACGTAAGTATTTTTATTCCTATTTCAGTCGTTTAGTTAAGTTTTCATTTAATTATTTTTTGTGTATTCTAAAGTAAAATTTATTCTGTGTATACAGTTGTTTCTTATTTCACTTTCACAGTTTAATAGTTTTTGGTGTCTTTAAAGTTTCTCGGTTTTAAGATTGAGTTGTGCTTGGAAATTTCCATTTCCTGTCACGTAAAGTTATTTCTATTATCCTCCCTCTCTCTCTCTCTTTTGCTGTATTTTGTTTGACCTTTGCACTTATTCTATAGGGTGTCTATTACTCTCGCTTCCATCGTTCTTCATCTACCTGTTTATTGTGTGTTAAAAGTAATGAAGCTAAAACAAAAGATCAGAATAGTTCATTTAAAATATCACCAGAATATTAATGTTATTAAACCTATACAAGAAATAAAGAGATAAAAACATGGCAGAGAAAGAGAGACGAGATATAGCGAAAGGAAAAATGCTCACTTTTCTTGATTCAACCAATCCAATCTTAAATAAATGGGTGACCCAACGGTTGATAGTTTTCCTACTTATTATATTACAGTTGACTTATAATCATTGCTTGTTTCCCTAAAACTTTGTTCATTATATTTTAGCAATTATACATACTAAAGTATCTACTATTATTATTATTATACTACATACTAAAATGTCTATTGGTTTTGGGATTGAGTTATGTATGAAAAAAATCCATTTATTATTCTATCTAACAACGATTTTCAGTTAACTTGCCAAATCACTAATCTTTTATTAAACTTCTGTCTATTACTCTCGCCCTCTCGCAGAATATTTTTGACTGCCCCGCTCTCATTTCTTGCAGCGTATATCAGTTCTGCTTCCGTCTTCCTCTCTCCCTTTCTCTCTTTCTTCTTACTTAAAAATAGAAAATAATCAAACATTACTATATAAATGAAGATTATAAAAAATGAGAATATCACCATACGTATTAACAATATTTAACTTATGTCTAGGGAGAAACGAGAAATAAAAATATAAAGAAAACGACAGAGAGAGATAGAGAGAGAGACAGAGACAGAGACAGAGAAACAGAGAGAGACGGAAAGATTACATATACATATATATATATATATATATATATATATATAGAGAGAGAGAGAGAGAGAGAGAGAGAAAGAGAGAGAGAAAGAGAGAGAGAGAGATTTTATATAACAAAGAGAAATATTTCCGAATGTATTGGATAAAGCTTCATCATTTAGATTTTTCGGACTATTGTTTTCATCTCGAATGTTATTCTGTCAACGTTTCGGTTGATGTAACCTCCAACCTTCTTCAAGTTTATCTTTTCGAAATCGGTCATATTTCTGTTGAATTCGTGGCATAACTGACAAAATAATAAGTATAATTCAGTTGTAAGTGACACTCTTCTAGATGTTGATGGCTTAATCCTCAATGCAAGGGATGCTAAAAATAAAAGTACAAATTGCTTAATAATTTTACTTGGTCACTACTCCTGTAGTTCTGTTTGAAATCTCGTGTAGATTTTTGACTTTGCACGATTGATTCCCGAGTTCAACAAAGTTTACCTGAAGAATGTTCGAGTTTAATTGGTCGAAACGTTGTGAGAATAACTCTGAAGATGGGAACAGAATTTCGAATTATCCAAATAATATAAGCAATCGACTAATTTTGTATTTCTTTTTATACTTCTCCTGCACCTTTATAAAAGTCATATGCACATGGACATGTGGTATTTTAACAGAGCGCGTATGGACGCTTGTGAGAGAATCTGCAACAGCGAAGGTATTAGCAGCAGCAGCCATTAAAATACCTATGCAAATTAACAAGTGTGCACGAGCTTACGTCACAAGAAAAGGAAGAAAAATACACCATGTGGTCGAAGAGAGAAGCAAGGGTCGGGCAAGATGGACGTGTGAACGTCGAGGTCGAGAAAGCGCTTGTTAGTGCCGGCGTGGGGTGGCAGCGACAGAGACTTTATATGTATGTGCGCAAACACTTTGAAAATATAATGAAATGCGCTGTTTTGGAAGAACCACGAAGTAAATGCATTTCATTTACACTTTTACAAAAATGCCGAGTCGGTTTTTATTTATATTTTTTTCCTATTTATTTTTGTTTGTTGGTTCCTGCGATCGTACAATATCGCTATCACATCTTGTCACTCAGAGCACTCGTTCCTTCTTCTATGAAGTTAAAAATGTACTTCGAAATCTAGTGGGAGAGCAGCTTAGAAGAAACAGAGATGTAAGTCTTTTTCTATTCTATCGTTACTTTCATGGAAGATACTCGACTGAGCTCCAATCTCTTATTCACTCTCGTAAAACATTCACACCAAGAATTCTTCTTTGTATTATCTGGATGCTTCGCACGGCTGTTCTCATCTTTAATGTAATTTGCACAAAGTTTCGGCTGATGTAACCTCTAACGTACTCCAGATATATCTTGCCCACAAAAACCCGTGGTGTACTGGATAAAGTACTTGGTCAAATTCAGTTACAAAGATGCACATATTTGGAGGTTAAAACTTCAATCCTAAGTGCGGGCGACACTAAAATACAATTGCAAACCACTTGGGATTTCTATCCGGTCATGGCTGACGGAACGAGAACATGCTACCCCTTGGATTAAATAAAGCGTTCTGTTTGAAATTCTATGCAGATTCCCGGGTTCGACATAAAACTTTCCGACAAAATATACCTGAAGAAAGTCGAAGGTTACACCAACCGAAACTTTTTGAAAATCACACTCAAGATGAGAACTGTAGTTCGAATAATCCAAATAATACGAGTTATCGATACTCATCTAAAAAAATTCAGAA
Organism: Euprymna scolopes; assembly: GCF_053919585.1. NCBI lineage: Eukaryota > Metazoa > Mollusca > Cephalopoda > Sepiida > Sepiolidae > Euprymna > Euprymna scolopes. The sequence continues at coordinate 23,785,737 of NC_136517.1, forward strand.
ACGATTGCATGAAACTCTTTTCTTCCCCTGTGTTACTGAAATTAAACATAACTTTAGAAGATCTTTCTATATGTGAAATACGTTATCTCGCGACTACTACACGACTGTCTTCAGCATGATAGGTTTTAAAGTCTAATAGCAACACTAGCGTGTTCAATTCTTTCATAGTATTGTTGGTGCCTCGACAAAAGGAGGATGAACCTATAAATTCACTCTTGTCCGTTCGTCTGTCCGCACTTTTCTCAATAACTACGTCTTGGATTTTTTGGAAATTTTGAGTAAAAAAGTAACAGAACGGATTTTCCGGGGAAACTCCGCCCCCCCCGGGGGTACCTTTCGGATTAAAATGGCTAAAATTGACACTTTTGTGCTTATTAAAAAAAAAAAAAAATTGATGCCTTGGATTTTTATAAAACTTTCTGAAAAGTTATAACTAACTGATTTCTATATAATTTTGTTTGTCTATACTTAACGATAACTCTTTGGTGTTCGCCAGGGGCTCTTTTAGGGCTAATAAAACACTATTTTTGGGACTATTTTACCATATTTGTTCAAAATTTTCTGTGTATGTCTATTTAGCAGTTTTGCATGGTGCTGAACTCAAATTATATTAAGGCTTTGGGGACTTTTGGGACTAAATGGAAGAGGAGCAAATGGTGGACTTAGCCATTTTTTTTGTATGATGCAAAACTTAAATTTACATATGTTAAGGCTTAAAACTGCACCGTTTGTTCATTTTCACCAGGATTTTTTATGACTCGTTCACTGTGCACTCACGGGGAACCATGTATGCTTCACTTGTATTATTATTCAAATTACAATGTCAAGTACTTTTACCCTCAAGTGGTTTTTGGCCTATATAAGAAGTTAACCATTAGTTTAAAATTATGTTTTGCAAATAAACCTTTTCCTTGTGCAAACAAGGTAACCCGAGCTCAGTGAGTGCCCCAACTGTTCACATTCCTTTTAGTGTCATTTAAAGCTCAAACACGACAGACTGACCACGCCTATCATAGCGATGCTAGGAAGTGTCTATTAAAAGCACTAACAACGCAGCCTATTCTTTAACGATCAGTCAAGACGTGTTTAAAGATGTTTTTATCAGTTGTTAATATTCTATCGTTTTCGCGTGTGCTTTTTCTCCTTCTATCGCGAAGAGTTCCGAATCAGATTGCTTCCCCTTTTGACCTACCTCGTAAATCATACGGTAGACCGTTTTTATCTTCGAGATCTGCTTGCTTAATTAAATATTGGCAACTGTCTTGCTGTGACCCCGTCTCGCAGGTGGGTAGGCGTGCAGAAAGGGAATATCCCAAGCAGGAGACGTCAGTCGTCAGTTCAAATTGGATCAGATTTGAAAAAGAAAATCTAATAATGTGAGGAAACAGTAGGATTATGCGCCCATTTTGTGGAAACTCTGCCATCTTGAAAAAAAAAAGAAAGAAAGAACAACAACAACAAAAAACAAAGATATAATAAAACATAAAAAAAACAACAGATAATTTGAATAATGCCATCTGATCTCCATGTCGGTTGGAGATGAAGTGGGAATCTACTGGACACAAGGGAATTCTCTTTTTTCCCTTATAAGAATTAATTTACTTTTAATATTTCCTGTATTAAATTGTATCGCGTTGTTATGGTGTACTTTATGTGTATGGGAGTGTTCTTAGGTTTTGTATCGGAATGTCTCCAATATAATTACCGAAAATAGATAATCCAAAAATTGAATTAAAAAAGAAATAATCCGATTTGGACCCAAACACCACACAAGCAAAAGGGCCCGATGTATAAAATCAGCAGTAGGTTCTTTGATTAAACATGAATGCACTCAAAATGAATTTTTTCTATTTTGAGCACAACTGAATCATGATACTTGACTTTTTCATTTCTATATGTACTTAAAGCCGTTATACGAAAATAATTTCATAAAATCAACAGTAGTTTCTCTACAGTGCAATGTAGACTACAATATATATGAATTATGTCACTGCTGGAAGCATGTGAAGCTTCTTACCGGTACATCGCCGTTGGTCCCCGACTAAAGCAGGCAATCAATAGATTTTATTGAAAACAGGCACTTTCATCGATTTCAATGACAATAAAAGTATTGAAAGTGTGGAGAATTCATTGTTTCTCATTCGATCCCAAATAATTTTGGGTTTCCCTGCTAGTTGACTGTATAAATAGGTGTGAAATTGTTCTTTTTAAGCAAGGACGGTTAATAAAACTGTAATGGAAGATTTTCGATTATCGATTTTTGATTATCGATTTTCGATTATCGATTTTCGATTATCGATTTCCAATACTTGTCTTAGGCATTCCTATGCAAAACCTAGCTAAGAACATCCCCCCCAAAAGAAATACATTTGCCTAGATTAAAAAAAAATCGGTAATATATATATATATATAATCGAACTTATATATCGATTATATATATATATATATCGATTATATATATATATATCGATTATATATATATATATATATATATATATAATCGAACTTACTACCTAGTATATATATATATATATATATAAAATATCTATTTATCTATATATATATATACATATATATATACATAGGTAGAACTAGGTAATCGAACTTACTACCTAGTTCTACCTATGTATTGAGCACTTAATCCAACTTACTACCTAGTTCTACCTATGTATTGAGCACTGTTGAAGTAAGTACTTAAACTTTACGGATAAAATTATACTTTCGTTTATTAATTTATTTAATTATATGGAGCAGATATATATATATATATATATATATATATATATATATACAGATAAATAGACATATATATATATATATATATATATATATATATATATATATATATACATAAGGGAATTAGAACAACAGTCTAAAAATCGGAGTTTATTTTAATGTATTAGTAAATGCATTAATACAATTAAAAGAAAACAGCGTTCGTTGTAATGCAGATATATAATAAGCTCGATAGGCATAGATATCCTAGAGCTATTTTAATATTGAGTAAAATGATTCATAATTTATAAGTAAAATCGGTTTCAAAAGGAAAAACAAATAAAATCAATAACTTGTACGATCGTTTCGGAAACGATGTTTTTATTGAGATAGACAATATGTCTCGAACAATAATTTATCATTTGATTTTATAAAACAAAGTCTCCTCATCAGCAAAAACAGGGCGCGGGGTTTTAAAGACACCAAAAATAAAACTAGCATTTTTTAAGTAAGGCAGATATATCTTTTATTCGCCCGCCTTTAAAGCCCGTAAGTATCATAGTGAATACATTCATTGGCATGTTGTTAAATGTAGTTTGTGAATGGTGGAAATGTTATATACAAACTATATATATGGCATGCATATATATATATATATATATATATATATATATATATATATATATATATATATATATATATATATGCATGCCATGAAAATTTTTAAACCATGACCGCCAGGTCAAAAGATATAAAATGAATTAAAGAAAGAAAAAGGAATAAATATAAATGGAAAATGGAGATAAAACAAATAAAAGATAAAAACAAAATGGACGTACTAGAAAATTGAATCGACGTCCTCATTAAGCGAAATTGCGCCAATAAATAAGACGAGTATGAATTGCGACATCGTTGTTGGCGGCAAAACAGCCGAGCGAGCAAGAGAGAGAGGGAGAGAGAGAGAGAGAGAGAGAGAGAGAGAGAGAGAGAGAGAGAGAGAGAGAGGCGTAAACAATGGAGTCTAGGGGAGAAAAAAGAAAGAAAGAGGGAGCCGAAACCAGGAGACGAGCGAAGGAAGTGAATGAGGGAGAGGGTAGTTATGTGGGGTTGTGGAGGTGGACTGGTAGGTAGACGGGGATTGGAAGGGTCGGTGAGGGGGAGGTGTTCGGAAGAGAGACTTGTTTAACACCCGAGACGTGAGTTGATAAGGCGAAAGGTGGGAATAGAAATCCAGTTTGCGTTTTTGGTCGGGGGTAAGTTTCGACAAGATGTTATGGGAGTCTGAGATATGGACACGAGATAAAGGCAGGGGTAGGCAAGATGAAAGTAAGAAAAATATCACTAGATGGGAGGAGAATATGCGAGAAATATAACGCTTCCTCTGGTCCCCAACCTGCACCTTTAGGGCCCCCGCACAATGACAATAGCGACAACAACCAAACCCTTGTAGGGAGTTCGTGATGGATGCGGGGAGTTAAAAACGTGGCAGGAACAGGCGGAAGGACTTGTCGTTTGAAAACGAAGAGGATAAAGAACTGAAATTGGTGGGGAAAGGTATGGTGGGTTAGGTTTCGGGATGCGAGGTTCGTGTTAAGAATGAAGGTTGTTAAGGACTTTATTTCTTTTTTGGAAAATCCATGGAGTCGCCTTGAAGTTATTGTTGAGTTTGTTAGCTTTTTCTGTTCATAATATTTCTGTCCTCCAAAAAGAAAACAGTGCAATCGCTTTCTACATCCTCGTTTCCACCATCCTCAAGTCCCGAAGCCGACACCCATTCCTCATCTCCCGCCACGTTTTCGTCGATCTCAACCTTAATTGAGATGGACTCTGCTGTGAGTGCAACTGCGGAATAGTGAAGAAACGCGGGGGGATAGAGAGAGAGAGAGAGAGAGAGAGAGAGAGAGAGAGAGAGAGAGAGAGAGAGAACAAAAGGGAAGAGGGGTTTTTGAAGGGTTGCCGATGTGCACGTGAAACTCGAAACCGCGTCTCTTCAAGTGCACATATTTGCGCTTAAGTGTGGGAGTCAGCATTTCTAGATGCCCCACCCTCCCTTTATGGGAGTCGAAGATGGCCACGGTTTTATGGCTTTCATACAACAAATCAATTGGTAATCACATTTGAGTGCAAATATTATTGTGCAATTAAAAGTTAATCCCTTTCTCTTTCTCGTTCCCGCTCGCCTTTTCTTTCTCTATATATAAACAAAGCCACACGCGCACACAACCACGCACACACACGCACACACATACCCATGTACTCGTATATATTTTTCATATTAAAAAAAGTAACATTTCCCAATTTTATATTCAAATATAAATATCAATAACACAAAATCATTAAGATAGTTCGATGCAGTACAATCCTAGCACTGCACATATTTTTATCATTCAAGCACGGTACTATTTGAATATATGATTAAGTGGCAGTTTTAGTCATTTAGAACTGCTTTAAAACTTCACCGCTCACTCATCTTTTGACCAAATTTCAAACAATCATTGCAGTTTATAGATAACCTTCATAGCTATATAGGGGAAATTTATTTTTTCAATTTTCGTTCAGTAAAACAAAAGTTATGATTAATTTACTGCTGTGCAAAATCATACAAAAAACGTAAGGAGGTAGGCGACTCCTTTTATGACTGGTTTCCATAGCAACTACGTCGCTTCAGCGACTACTGTTGCTATCAGTTTACCGATCTCACGAAAAGGAAAGTAACAAGTGAAACAGAGAAAATTAAAGAATGAAAAGGAGATAATCGGGGAGATTTTATTGAAAGCACACGAGTACCGTACATTGTAATTACATATGTGCGTGTTATGTTTATGGGGGCAAAAAATTAAGACTGAAATTAAACAAAGAACAAGTGAATCTATTTGAAAAATAAAAAAATCATGGATTACAATAGAAAAATGCGAGCATGAAAAGTAATATGGTTAAGACTAGTTGTTAAAACTGGGGGAAAAAAGGACAAGATATTCTAGTAAAAAATATAATAAATTTATAACTTAAAATATTGCAGTATTAAGAATTAAAAAAAGAATTAAATTTATAACATTATATAATACGACTAAAACTGCCACTTGGACATATTTTCAAACACTACGGTGCTTGAATTATCTATCTATCTATCTATCTATCTATCTATCTATCTATCTATCTATCTATATATATATATATATATATATATATATATATATATATATATATATATTAAGTAATGTGATTGATAATTTAAAATTTAAAAATCAAATTATAATTAAATTAAAAATCCGTTTCATAAGAAGGAACAACAACAAAATCAATTATCTGTACGATCGTTTCGGAAAACAATGCTTTTTATTGTGGTATACATCAAGTTACGTACAATAATTACATATAGTTTTTTAATAAGCAAGGTCTCCTCGTCAGCAAATTTTAAAGGGTTTTTATTGAATTTAAAAGACACCATAAATAAACCTAGCATTAAAAGTGAGGCAGATGAATCTGAAAAAATTGAAATAAAAGGTCTGGATTTAGAATTTATAAGAAAATTAATATGGGTTAGAGATAGAAATGAATAGAGAAAATATAGATTTGAATTTACATTATAAGTTTGCTTTAAAAATATATAGAGATATTTACCTTTTAATTTTTCGCTTTTTGAAATCAGGAACTATGGTTAAAATACTCATTTAGATGTTTGCTATAGCTTGATGTATACCACAATAAAAAGCATTGTTTTCCGAAACGATCGTACAGATAATTGATTTTGTTGTTGTTCCTTCTTATGAAACGGATTTTTAATTTAATTATAATTTGATTTTTAAATTTTAAATTATCAATCACATTACTTAATATTGAATTAGCTCTAGGACATTTAACTATCGAGCTTATTATATATCTAAATTACAACGAGCACTTTCTCTTTCCTGTATTTTAATTAAACTAGTAATTTCACTGTTACATTAAAATACACTCAGCTCTTTAGACTATTGTTCTAATCTCCTTTAAACTATATATATATATATACATTTGTCTTTACATAAGCATTAGTGTTTTGCTACACAGTCATGAGCATGTTTCGGTTTACTAGTATTTACTAACTAGAAACATCATCAGGCAACAATCCTAATTTTCGAAAACAGAATTCCGTTTTCGAAAATAAGGGTTGTTGCCTGATGAGGTCTCTAGTTAGTAAATACAAGTAGACCGAAAAATGCTCATGACTGTGTAGCAACAAACTACTACTTATATAAAGACAAATGTAACCTGCTCTACTTCTGTATTGAGCACTCTTGTATGAACCTCGTTATATTTCACTGGTTACCCTACCTTTGGAAAATAGCAACGTCAAATTATATATATATACATACATATATATATATATATATATATATATATATATATATATATATATATATATATATATATATTAGTCATGGGACGATTCCAATATTTTCTCGATCTCAATACAATTATCAATTCCGCCTTAAATTACAGATTCCGATGCAGTTACCGATTCCGATTCTGATTTTTTAATAAATCTCTAAATATTATATATATATATATATATATATATATATATATATATATATATATATATATATATATATATATATATTTTCAATCACCGTAAAAACACGTAAAATGTGCTGATATTTTCTCAAACGTAAAAACACAGTTATGATGGGATGATCAATAGATTTCAGTTTTACTATTAATTTAAAATCAATAAATATTTATTAATTTATTATGACTACCAGCAGTGGAACATATTATTTTACTCAATAATATATAATTGTTGTAATGATGAATATATATATTTGATACACTTTACACTACTTGTGGTTTCTTTCATTTGTAACCCCTAGCACAGATCTACAACAATAATCAATATGTAATAACATAATCCCACCCCCACACCGTAGATATCCCTAGATGTAAAAGATCTTTTTACTCCAGTAGTTTCTTTCCCAGAACCGCTAGACTCTGGAATTCTATTCCAGGTCCCTGCTTCCCTAACATTACGCGATATACACTGTGACTGAGGACAGTTTGTTAATATAAAATTCCTTAGAAACTTCCTCCTGCAAAAGAAGTAGAGGGAATTAACACCAGCTAGCAAGTATTGTATTACTTCAAAATTTAGGACTTCTGTTCTTATCATGTATGTTAACCTCATAACGTTTCTCATGTGTGTCTTGCTGAAATAGGTCATGCTTATGCTGACTCGGGAATTTTTAGGGAATTTCGGACCGAACGTTTTATTATATCTACAAAATTAATTGTTTTTTTGTTTTTTTTTTTTACATAGTGGTCACCACTTATCAAGGTCCAGAAGCCACTCGGGTATAAGGGTTATGTTCCTCTTTCATCAGCCTGAATTCTACTATCGCCTGTAATGAGTGAACTATCAACCTCTAAAAGACTGTTATTAAGAATTACCTAACAAAATCACAAGAGGATTCCCGTTGATTTGATAAAGGGTTCAGTTCGAAATCCCGTACAAATCTATGAGTTCGACATAAAGATTCCCGAGTTCGACAAAACGCACTTAAAGAATATAAAGTTTACATCAACCGAAACGATGTGAAAATAACACTGCAGACACTTATGCCCCCACGACGTAGACACCCTCGACAAACCCGACAGGCAGCTAAATCCCACCCCCACACAGTAGAGATCCCTAGATGTAAAAGATCTTTCTACTCCAGTAGTTTCTTCCCCAGAACCGCTAGACTCTGGAATTCCATTCCAGGTCCCTGATTCCCCAACAATACTGACGTGCAGAAGTTCAAGTGTAACGCGAACTGACATCTTGCTGCCCAAATAGTTGTTGCCCCTGATAGTAGCCCCCTACACCAAAGTGGCAATGTGCCTTGTTTGGGGTGAAAATGTAAAAAAAAAAAAAAAAAAAAATATATCACTGCTAACAAAATCTGATTTTTATGTTTGATTTACTGCAGTTGTTTCGGCCCTTCCAAGTATAAATGTAGCTACAAGGTGGACTATCTCTTCGTAAATCTGGTTTTTGTCGTTTGGTTTTTATTTATCAGGTTGTTGCATGAGTTCCCGTCGTTTCATAAAAAATTTATTCTAAAACATGTTTTGATATTTGGCAGTGTTATATATCCTTAGAAAGCACGTATTCTGTTCTACAAGATAATGGTCATCATTTATAGCTTATATAATTTCTTCTCGCTTTTCAAAAGCGTGAAATATATTGTTAAGTACATAAAAATTACATTTTGGACACCTCCTTCTTTTCGCCTTTAATCGAGGCTAAAAGCGAGTGAAGTGACCAAGTATATGGAGAAAACGCTATAGCTGAAAGAAATGTCCGAGATTTTGAACTCAATGACGCTCGTCGTTCCGGAAGATCAAACAAGATAGATGAAGACCAACTCAGGGTTCTTTTGAAGGAAGATGGCCATCAGACATGTAGAGAATTTGGTGAAAATATGAATTGTGTGATTTAGTGATCAGGACACCTTCAGTCGATGGGATTCACACAAAAAATTTGGAGCTTGGGTTTCACACGAACTTACTTTTGCTGTAAAAATTCTTTGATTTTCTAAAAGAACAAAAAAAAAAAAACATAAAAAAAACGGCGGGAACTTATGGAACAACCTAATATATTTCTAGCGCCGATATAAGAATAATAAAAAAAAATTGTTTTGCATAAAAATATAAATCATACGCTGTATTAAAAATAAAATTGAACCTTTTTTTTTTAATTACATTTTCACCCAAAACAAGGCACATTGCCACTTTGGTGTAGGGGGCTACTATCATGGGAAACATCTACTGGGGTACTATGTAGGGATTAGGGCAGCGAGATGTTGGTTCACGTTGCACTTGAACTTATGCATGTCAGTACAGTTGGGGAAGCAGTGACCTGGAATGGAATTCCAAAGTCTAGCAGTTCTGGGGAAGAAACTACTGGAGTAGAAAGATCTTTTACATCTAGGGATCTCTACAGTGTGGGGGTGGGATTTTGCAGCTTGTCGGGTCTGTCGAGGGTGTTCACGTCGTGGGGGCACAAGTGTTTGCAGTTCATCAGAGCAATTACCATTATAATACTTGTAGAACAGGCAGAGGGATGCAACGTTTCGACGATGGGACAGAGGCTGAAGCTTAGATGCCAGTTTAGGGCCTATCAGATTTGCGACTCTCTTTGAAACCTGTCAAGGAGTGAGAGACTAGTAGCCGATGCACCAGCCCAAATATGACAGCAATACTCCATACATGGGCGAATAGTGGCCTTATAGAGGTACAGGATACTTTCGGGTGTTAGAAGTTTTCTAGCACGGTAGAGAGAGCCCACCTTCCTCGCAGCGGCCCTGGCAATGCCCTCGATGTAATTGTTCCAACTCATGTTTCCTGTGAACGTTAGGCCAAGGAGCTTGAGAGACGTACTCTCAGATAAAGAGTCGTTGGCCATTGCTATAGGTGGTAGAGAAGGTTTCTTGTAATTATTGAATGAAACCAGTTTTGTCTTGGCGGCATTGAACGTGACCATCCATTTTTGTCCCCCTTCCACTACTGATTGGAGGTCATCCTCTAGTGTTTCTGCCATTACTTTAGATATATGTTTATTTGTTTTCCTGTCGTGCCTGCTATAGAGTGTGGTGTCATCAGCATATATACCCATCTCAGAGGCAATTTTGTCGGGGAGGTCATTTATGAATATCAGGAACAGCAGAGGTCCAAGGATAGATCCCTGGGGCACTCCTGCATTTATATCATATTGTTTAGATGTACGACCGTCGAGGACAACCTGGATTTTTCTCTTATCTAAGAAGGATCTAATTATGTTAAGTATTCTACCAGTGATACCGTAAGATCTAATCTTCCTGAGGAGACCCTCATGCCGTGCCCTGTCAAAAGACTTAGATATATCTAGAGCTACCACTCTGCCCTCTCCCGCTTTGTCCAGTGAATGGTATATGCGTTCAGAGATTACAGTGAGGATGTCTGCCGTGGAACGGGCTTGTCTAAATCCATATTGTTGGTCGGTCAGAAGTTTAGCATCTGTAAGGTGCTGGACTAGAGCATGGTTAATTAAGGTCTCAAATATTTTGGCAAAAAGTGGGAGGGGGCTAATAGGGCGATAATTTAATGGGTCAGTTCTTTCGCCAGAATTCTTGAATACTGGTACCACAGAAGCAGTTTTCCAACAGCCCGGAAAGCAAGATTCATTAAGGCATTTGTTGTAGAGTTTGGAGAGAACTGGAGCTACTTCGGCTGAGCACTTTTTTAATAGCACAGCTGGGATGAGGTCGGGTCCACATGCTTTTGAAGTGTCAAGGTTTCTATGATAGCATGCACCTGAGCATGGGTGATTATCAGATCGTCTAGCGTGGCGTCTGTCCGCATAGGAAATTGAGGTAGGGGGTGGTTTAGAGGGTCCAGTGTGGAGTTTGAGGCAAACCGACTGGCAAGCATGTTAGCCTTCTCGGTTGCTGAGCAAACAACCTCGTGATTGTTGGTTAGTGGGGGAATTGTTGATTGCCCATTATTTACTACAGTGTTGTAGATTTTCCAGAAGTCACGAGTTCCTAGTTTTTGTGCTTCGATGCGTTTTTTAGTGGTTTCCGTAAATTCCCTCTTAGCTGTCGCTATTTCTTTCTTAACGTTACTTCTAGCTTCTATGTACTTCTGTCTGTTTGAACTGGACTTATGTCGGTTAAACCTGCGAAATGCATGCTGCCTTTGAGCAATGGCAGTTGCGCAAGTCGAAGTAAACCATTGGGGAGAGTGGGGCTTGCTATAGAATTTCCGCATGGGAACATGCGCTTCGATTGCAGTTTTGAACCATTCAGTGGTCTCGGTTGCACACTGTTCAGCAGGAAGAGAAAAAACATTTTCCCATGGGGCGTCTCTGATAAGATCTCTGATGGCTTCCCAGTCAGCCTTTTTATAATATCTCGTTGTTTTGAGCACTAGCTCTTCAGTTTTGAGTCTAGAGTTTAGGGCGATTTCAACTTTTATCAACGCATGATAAGCGTTCCCAAGTGGGCTGTCGGCGTTCGTTACACAATCATCAGGAACTGTGGTCAAAAACAGATCTAATAGTGATGCGTGTTGTTCTTCCTGATCAGGGAAACGGGTTGGAAAAGTAACAATTTGCGATAGGGAGTGAGATACAGAGAAGCTATGAGTTACTTTTCTTTGATAATAAAATTGAGTGTGTTCCAACTGAACCGATATATATATATATATATATATATATATATATATATATATATATATATATATGGCGATTAAACTACACTGAATATTCCGCGTTTCATCCACTTTAGGACTCCTTAGGCTTATGCGCATAAGCCTGAAGAGTCCTAGAGTGGATGAAACGCGGAATATTCAGTGTAGCTTAATCGCCATATATATTTTATAAATTACTAACTAGCTCTACCTACGTATTGACCACTTTTGAAGTAAATACTTAAAGTTTACGCATAAATCTATACTTTCGTATATTAATTTTATGTGAGTAAATTAAGTAGTTATATATATATATATATATATATATATATATATATATATATATAGTCTTTGAAGTTTTTAACCTTTAAAACTATACAAAAAATATTTTTTATCATCTAGTCAGTAAGTCATTTAATCACCTGCAATTACTGCATCAACTCGCTCTCGAATTTACTATAATACCAATAATTTATTTTTCAAGGGAACATCAGTTGTTTACTATGAAACACTGTTTCGGGGGATTTAATATATATATATATATATATATATATATATATATATATATATATATATATATATATATATATATATATATATATATATATCTACAGTCGTCCCGCTTCATATCTAGTTATTTACTTTTATCTCATTTTTATTTGAACTGTATATTATTTAAAAAAAAAGACCTCACATGCCTCTCTACAAAAGAACATTTAATTCAATGAATTAGATTTGCTCTCGCATTTCACTACAGGATTCGTCCACACGGGCTTCTCATCCCTTCTCAAACCCCGGATATTTTCTTAAAGAGATCCCAAAGAATATTTCACTGAAATTTCTTGAATTTACTAATCGCTTCACCTATTGCGAACTTTTGAATCTCACTGAATATTTGCAACCACACTTATTGAATTTTGTCGAGTATTCCTTTCTTTCCATTAATTTTTAAATATTTTATGCCAGCCTTTCTTTCTCAACTGTGTTCAAACATTGAGCTAACCAGCAAAAATATATATTTATCTGTACTTTTGCTAACGTTTTTTTTTTCTCTGAGGAGAAGAGCCTATTTTTGAAACTCCATTGAATCAGTTCTCTTTTATTTCGTATTCCTTGTTTCGAATAAAATATTTTAAATTCAAATATATATATATATATATATATATATATATATATATATATATATATATATATATATATATATATATATAATTCAATTCAAATATATATATATATATATATATATATTTGAATTTAAAATATTTTATTCAAAACAAGGAAAACGAAATAAAAGAGAATTATATTTTAAAAATAATATATATGCCGCTCCCCATTAAAGGGGGTACCAGATTGGTCAATGGGAAAATTATTCCCAACAAGAATTTAGGTAAAAACGCACTTTCGTATAAACACTTGAATTAATTCAAGAAAGTATCGCTAACAAAACCAAATAAAAACATCTACGTAAAAGTGATACACTTAGTCGTTCGGCGAGGTTAGCCGCGTGGTAGAGGTTTAAGCTTCTTATTACGAGGTGTCGATTTCTTAATATTCTCCTCAACCACACCCTTCCTTTTCATAACCTATCATACTTTCATAAATCAGAGTCCATTTTCTGTAGGCTGATTTTGAACCCAGCCAACGACGGGTAATTTTGCTAGTATATATATATATATATATATATATATATATATATATACGTTAATCCATTTTATTTTATCCTTTCCCTTTCTCTCTTCCCTGTACATATATTTTATTATAGAAAATCTACAATAGGGTAGTAAATAGTGGGTAATCAACAATACCCCACTATCCAACAATCGTGAGTTTGTTTGCACAACAACTGAGAAAGCTAACATGCTTGCCCGTCAGTTTGCCTCAAACTCTATCTTGCACTAGGAAACCATTCTCTCTGATTTTCATTTGCAGACAGAAACCACACTAGATGATCTGAAAATCACCCCTTCTGAAGTACATAAAAACCTAGACACCTCAAAAGCATGTGAAACTGATCTCATCCCGGCTGTGCTATTAAAAAAATGCTCCGCTCCGGTTGCTCCGATTCTCTCTTAACTCTTTAACGAATCTATCTTTCCTGACTGCTGAAAAACTGCTTCTGTAGTACCCGTTTACAAAACTCTGGCGAAAGAAATGACCCATTAAATTATCGCCCTATTAGCCTCTTCCTTCTTTTCGGCAAAATATTTGAGTCCTTAATTAATCAAGCTCTAGTCCACCACTTTACAGCTGCTAAACCTCTGTCTGACCACCAATATAGATTTAGGCAAGCCGGTTCTACGACAGATATTCTAACTGTAATCTCTGAACGTTTATACCAAACAATGGATAAGACAGGGAGCGCAGTAGCCCTAGATATATCTAAGGCGTTTGACAGGGTATGGCACGATGGTCTACTCATGAAAATAAAGTCCTATGGTATCACTGAACGAATGCTTAGCATAATTAAATCTTTCTTAAATGAGAGAAGAATCCAGTTTGCCCTCGATGGGCGTATGTCCAAAAGATTTGATATAAATGCGGATTTACCTCAGGGTTCGACCCTTGGACCTTTATTATTTCTGATATTCATAAATGACTTACCTAATAAAATTGTTTCTGAGATGAGTATATTTGCCGACGACATCACGCTCTATAGCAAGCACGTGGAGAAAACCTAGAGGAAGAACTTCAGTCTGTAGTGGAATGGGGTTATAAATGAATGGTAACGTTCAACGCTGCCAAGACTAAACTCGTTTCCTTTAATAATTACATGAAACATTATTAACCACAATTAGCTATGGCTAAAAATACATTACCTGAAAGTACTTCGTTCAAAATCCTGGGCTTAACGTTCACAGGAAACATGAGTTGGAATAGATACTTTGAGATCATTGTCAAGGCTGCTGTGAAGAAGGTGGGCTCTCTTTACCGTGCTAGAAAGTTACTTACGTCTGAAAGTATACTGTACCTCTACAAAGCCACCATTCGCCCATGTATGAAGTACTGTCGTCACATTTGGGGTAGTACATCCGCTACTAGTCTCTTGCTCCTGGACAGGGTTCAAAAGAGAGTCGCCAATCTGATAGCTCCTGAAATGTCATCTAAGCTTCAGCCCCTGTCCCATCGATAAAATGTTGCATCCCTCTGCCTATTTTACAAGTATTTTAATAGTGGATGCTCTGACGAACTATAAAACCTTGTACACTCTCGACGAAAATACTCTTGACAAACACGAAAAGCAGCGAAGTCCCACCCCTACACAGTTGATATCCCTAGATGTAAGAAAGCCTTTTACTCTAATAGCTTATTTCCCAGTATTGTAGACTTTGGAATTCTCTTCGGGTTCCTGCTTTCCCAACAGTACTGACATGCAGAAGTTCAAGTGTAATGTGAACAGACATTTTGCTACTAAACTCCCTATATATTACTCCTGAAACTTACTTCCCTGATAGTAATCCCCTACAGAAAAGTGGCAATGTGCTTTATTTGCGTGCGGTGAAAATGTGTATATATATATATATATATATATATATATATATATATATATATATATATATATTTGTAGTCATTGACATACAGTACTGCTTCGTTGTATCACAACTCATCAGTTCCGCTAGACTAGCACTCCTTCTGACGATTGAACCTGTCGCGTTGACAGTCGGTAGTTCTACCCATCGACCCTTGGGAGCGGTGCCCACAAATAACCTCGACAAATGTCCATTTAAAACAACCATTTGTCTATCACTTTTATAGTACTTAAACAACTTATTTACAAACAAACAGCGAGTATTTTTTTACGACAGCGCTCTACCCAAAGAGGTCCTACACTGATGATTAAGAAAGCATGAGACACTAGTGTTTTTAAATATAAAAATAATCATTTAAATTATATGTTTGTAAACATGTCCATGTTTATATATATATATATATATATATATATATATATATATATATATATATATATATATGTATACATAAATTAGTGCGTTAGAAGAAAAGAGTGAGCTCAATTCTATAAGAGGATACTTATCTGGACAATATAAAGCTCAACAAGTATCCTTGGAGCTTCTATAGAAGAACAAATAGGAAAGGGAAATGAAGTCACAAAAACTATATATTGGTAAATATAGAATGGGTCATTTACTTAATAAGGGAATACAAACAATTAGTTGGGGGATAGAAGGGACTCTTGCTATGCTATGCTATGCTATGCTATATATATATATATATATATATATATATATATATATATATATATATGACTACTTCGTTTAATCACATAAATTAATACACAAAAGTATAATTTTATGCTAAAACTTTAAGTATTTACTTCAACAGTGCTCAATACATAGGTAGAGCTTGGTAGTAAGTTATAAAAATATATATGGCAATTAAGCTACACAGAATATTTCGTGTTTCATCCGCGATAGGATTCGTCAGAAATATTCTGTGTAGCTTAATTATCATATATATTTTTATAAATTACTATATATATATATATATATATATATATATATATATATATATATATATATATATATATATATAGTAATTTATAAAATATATATGGCGATTAAGCTACACTGAATATTCTGCGTTTCATCCACTTACAGGATTCGTCAGGCTTATGCGCATAAGCCTGACGAATCCTATAAGTGGATAAAACGCAGAATATTCAGTGTAGCTTAATCGCCATATATATTTTATAAATTATTAACTAGCTCTACCTACGTATTGAGCACTTTTGAAGTAAATACTTAAAGTTTACGCCTAAATCTATACTTTCGTATATTAAATTTATGTGAGTAAATGAAGTAGTTATATATATATATATATACATTATTATTATTATTATTATTATTATTATTATTATTATTATTATTACAAAGCAATGAAAATGTATTATTTTGTATTAAGCCATCAGCGAGGATTTCGAAAGCTTTCCATAGAATCGACGACATCGTAAAGATTATAAAGGATGAAGTAAATATTACTTCAACATAGATAATGGTAACATTTTAAGGGAGGGCAATACATTTTTCTAATTTTATTAAATAAAATAGGGGGTATTACGTATGGAATTAATTTTACGAATTCTCTAACCAACACACGCAATGGAAATATAAAATATTAACGAAGTACTATAGAAAAATGTTGAAACCAACGTATTTGTGTTTTCTTTTTGCTATATATTAGAAACGTTCATTTTTCTAGGGACAAAGAGTTGTATGTTTTGACCCTATACAGTCTATTGTATCTGTGAGTAAAAAAATCTATACTAAAATACTTATATCTTTGTTCCACCCAAATGTCTCCCTTTTTTAGGAGCTGGATGTATTTCACATTAAAAACCGGCTTTTTTTTTGTCAAGATATGATCTTGTGCATAGGCAAGACCATGGTAAAATAATTACGTTATTATTAAAAACACTTAGATGTTCGTTTTTGTGACGATCTTATATTCAGAAAACAGCTAATACAAACATAATATGTATAGCGAGCTGGTAGGTTCAGACTAAACTGCTATTCTAGTGAATGATAAAGAATAAAGTAACTGTGATCGAAATGTGATCAAGATGTGATTCAGATGTGATCGAAATGTATGAAGTACTTTAAATAAGTTTCCAGACGTTTTTCGTATGGGCACATTTATTGATAGTAAATACATTGTGGGGTATATGGTTAGAAAGAAAGAAAAACAAACATACCGGGCGTATCTGCATCACTTTTTGGGAAAGAAGAAGGAAAGGATGGCTAGCACATTTATATACACGAAGGGCATCTTGGGAAGGCAGGGCATGATGGGAGAAGCTATTTTTTTCCCTGTCTCTTCCTTTTTTTTTTTATCTATATAGCATATAAAAGCTGGGAAACGAACGTACGGTAAATTTGCGTGTCAGTAGGAAGAAAGAAAGACGGATTTTCTACGAGCGTCGAAACTGGAAGAGAAAAAGTATTGTCGTGTTTTTTGTATGTGCAGAGAGCGTTGCAAGCTGAAGAAGAAAAACCTTTTTTTTTACATGAACATTTAACATTCGGCAGTTAAAAAGAAAACTTTAATTTCGATACTAGAAGCTATTTCGGCATATCAATCAGGTTAACATGGCTGACTGAAGACTCTCAACTCAGATGTTGAGACCCTTCACTGGGGAAGGTGACCTAATTAAATGGCTGGAAAAATTAAAGATGGTGGCAAGGTTGCAAAAAAATCGAAGATGTGGTTACCCTGCTGTCGCTCTACTTAGAGGGGGAAGCCCTCACTATTTACCAGCAGATGCGCGATGAATATAAGGGAAACCAGTGGAGCAAAGACTGAAATTGGCTTTCGCTGAGAGTCCATTTGAAGCACTCGGGAAGCTTGCAAGTTTGAGGTGGACTGGCGAGTCTGTTGACGTCTTTGCTGCGGAGATCAGGAGACTGGCAGGATTGGCTGGTTACGTGGGGAGGAGCCTGTAGATGACGGTAAGGCGATACCTAGTGAACGACTTTCCAGAAGAAATTTCCGCGAACAGGCAGAGAATCACTGAGATCAGATGGAAGTGGACGATCTCTTAGTCCACGCCAGAGTCCTAGTCAAGAATATCAAGGGCCCAATCGTGGCTGCAGCTGTGAGTGGAAATAAGTGCATGAGGCCCCACTTGAATGACGAGAGACAGGCAGCGAGGCGACAGGAGGGGAGACCTGCCATCAAGTGCTTCCGGTGCCAGGGTCCTCACCTGCTCAAGCACTGCAAAGATCCAAGACCGGGCGGTCACCTGCTACCGATGTGGACGAGTGGGGCACATTAGCCGCTATTGCGTTGCTACACGGGACCAGGGAAACGAGTAAAGGGGAGCCATTGCGCCAGTGGTTTCCCCTTCTATGTGGAAATGGCGCACAACGAAACGTTGCCTCAGTTACCGGTAGTAGTCAATGGGAAGAGAGCCATGGCCTTTGTTGACTCAGGCTGTACCACGACATTGGTAACGAAGAATGTCGCTAAATCATGGAGCGGAGCCAGGAGTATTAAGACCGTGGATGGCAGGGAGGTGAAATGCCTAGGAGAGACAACAGCGGACGTACTGATGCAAGGCGTGCCTATTAGACTACGATCCCTGGTGTTGGATCGTCTGGTTGGTGATGTTGATGTGGTTTTCGGTGTAAGTGCGATCAACTAACTGGGCGGCGCTACGTTGAGAGGGGCCCAAGAAACTTTCGGACGCATCGGCGCAGTAGGAATGGCAGGAGTGGAAGGTGATAGAAATATCAGAACGCAAAAACCGCAGGCTTGCTGCATCGAGGACGAGGATTTCCTGGCGAGGTTCGAAGGCGAGAGGTGGACAGTGGAATGGAAATGGATCTCCGGGCCTCCAGAACTACGAAACAAAGTAAGCTGCTACTAGAAAACACTGCGAGGAGATATAAGAAAAGGATTTGAGGAAGAAGTGGAGAGGTGGATAGAGGAGGGAATTCTGAAACCGTGGACAGGGGAAGAAAAAGGAGTGCTATCATTACTGGCGGTTGTTCAATCCACAAAGAACAAAGTTAGACCGGTACTGGATTTCAGAGAATTAAACAGATACGTAGCCAGCCACACTGGAAAGTTCAACAGATATGTCAATAGAAATAGTGAGGGACCACCATGAACGCCTACCCCAACAAACCTCAATCACAAAGCTTGCTGAAAAACTTTGGGGGTGTCATACTGGAAAATACTGCCGAGGTATATGATGAACCAGCAACACAGATTGCAAGAAAAAAGAGAGAGAAATACACCGAAATCGAGATAGACACACACACACACACACACACACACACACACACACACACACACACACACACACACACACACACAAAAAAAAAAAACAAGGATGGGAACAACATAAAAGAGTAGGAAAGTTCTAGAGGAGCTTAAACAGGAATATATAGACAAAGATGCTTCACTTCAATGGCTCAAGAGCGGGAAAATTCAATTTGATGTTGAAAGACTTATTATAGCCAGTAAAGATCAGGGCTTACTCACAAATGGATAAAAAAAAATGACGGGCCTACAAGCAAATGACCAATGCCGGTTTTGCCACTCAGCAATGAGAGCCCAAGCCACCTAATGTCTGCATGTCCAATCTTATTGGCAGATGACCTTTACACTGTCCGTCACAACAAAGTATGTAAGTACCTCCATTGGAAGATCTGTGGAGAGATGCAACTTGACAGAGCAACGAACACCTGGGAACATGAACCACCACCGATAACATAAAATGGAAAAGTGACCATGTTCTATGACAAAGACACACAGGTGGGCAGATACATAAAAGACAAAACTATCAAACCAGATATTGTAATATGGAACAAGCACGAAAGAACTGCACTCATTATCGACATCACAGTCCCAAATGATTTTGGCCTTAATAAAGCTGAACGGGAAAAGATAACAAAATATCAGGATCTAAAAACTGATCTAAAAACGACATGGTCTCTGAAAGAAATACACATTATACCGGTTGTGATGGGAACAACTGGTTTAATAGAAAAGAATCTTCAGAAATACTTAGAAGCAATCCGTGGAAGACCAAGCTGTAACGAGATACAAATAGCGGCCATAAAGGGAACAGCATCTATTCTTAAAAGAGCCCTCGGATATAAATTTAAATCATAACAGAATCAAGTGTTAGCTCCAGGAGGGAGCCCCTTGATATCTTAAAACTTATTAAATAAAAATAGAAAAAAAAGAAAGGGGATTGACGTATGCGAAGAGGTTATGAGGATGGAGCGGGCCACTAAGATTGCCGACCTTAAGTCGGCTTATTTCCAGATCAATTTAGATGAAAAACTCTGGCAACATCAATTGGTCCGGTATAAGGGGAAGATGTATTGCCTGACGAGGTTAGGCTTTGGGCTGAGCTCAGCCCCCCAAATTATGACTGCCGTGCTGAAGACGGTGCTGAGTAAAGACTGTACAGTGGACAAGGCCACTAGTTCGTACATTGACGACATTCTCGTGGAGGAAGCAGAGGTGACAGCGGAGAAAGTGAGAGGCCATGTAGCGAGGTAGGGATTCATTGCAAAAGTCCCTGGATGGAGGAGCGGCGTTGTGGTTGAAACTATGCCGAGATGGCAAAGGAAGCCATGTCTTTAGACGCGGGGATGCAATACCCGAAATCGGAACCGACCTGACAAAACGAGAACTCTTCTCGGTCTGCGGGAGACTGGTGGGACACTATCCAATCGCCGGCTGGCTCAGGATAGCGTGCAGCTTTATTAAACGACAAACGGGCACCGATGACTGGGAGCGCCGTGTGACGAAGGAGGTCACGAACATGCTACAGGAAATCATCGCGAGAGTGACGAAAGAAGACCCAGTAAAAGGGGAATGGTCCGTCAGCGGCGGAGTCGCGGGGGTGATTTGATGCGATGCCAGCAGTCTGGCATTGGGCGTCGTATTGTTAGTACTATATACGTGAGAACTCTTTCGACTGTTCTTTCTTTAATGGTTTCCAAATGTAGTGTAACAAATATGTGTTAGGAAAAATTCAAGATGGCGCCCGACTCTCTCTTTAACACGGCAAGTTCAGGAAAAGATGTTATAAATGTTGCAGCAATTCAATAACCGTATATACACCGGTTCTGCACGGAATCCAACAACGGTAAAATATCCTCACACGGCACGAGAAGCAACAGCCACACGATTCCCCGGCCCACTCGATCGTCGCTCTCCCCACGTCTTTCTCATCACCCGCTTTTATCGTCGTTCTAGGCCGGCTAAATTTGCATATTCCGAGAATTCGTATGACTTTGCGAGACATCATACTTTACAAAAGACGGCGGCCGCCATCTTGGTCTTTCTTTTCTATTTTTGGTCGGTAACGCTGAGCTGGTCTCGAGGTAAGTCTTTTCCCCTCATCCGTCTCTCCCACGTACCCACACAACACGCAAACACGCGGGCGCTTATCTCCTGGATGCACGTTACATGTAGTCTGTGTACTCACCTTCTTTAAAAGTTTCAATACCAACCTTTTCCAAATTTCCTAATTCCGAAATTCCAATGAAAAAAACACAACAAAAAACAACAAACAAAACCTTTCCATGTACGTGGACAACTTCGTCGGTCCCTCCAGTATGTAAATAAATACTCGTGATCAAGTAACTGAATCTCAGTACGAACCAATCAGCCTCCCATAGATGATGAATGTTTGAACCTGTTATAAAGTAAGCAATTACAAACCACTCCAGCAATATACTTAAACGAAATCCAAACTTAAACCTTAATCCTCTACTTCTAACATCGATCCCTTCCAATAAATCTCTTTTTCTAATCTCTGGGGTTTGCGCTTCAGCTTTCTAGAGGATGAAATCCTTATACCAGAGACTAAACCTGACTTAATGTTTCTGTGTGAAACCGTCATTGGCTCGTCAAGTTCAAATGATGATTTCAAAATCATTCTACGATAACCTCAATAGGCGACTCTAAAGACCACCATGTCATAGTATCTGCGTTTATATCACAGGTGATTTTAGATGGAGACAATGACTTGCTATTTATGATTTCGCCTAGACTTTATAAACAGTATCTCGTTTATCTTTGCTATTGACTGCCCCCACAACAAAAGCATGCATATCTCAAATGTTTAAAGGCAATGTGAAAAGACATCTTGCTGCTCAACTCCCCACAGTGCCCTGTTAGACATGATACCACATAGTAGTTTATTACATTGTTTTAATAAATTACATTGTTATAATAAATGAAATTATGCATTCATGACCTGAAAGTTTTATCTCTCTGTTTCAGATATTGACGGTGTGATACTTCAAGAAAACAACTTTAGTCATGGGCATGCGTCAGAAGCAGAGATGCGTCAATTAAATACTCGATGCATAAAAGATTGAACCAATGAACGTTCACTGGCTCATATACTACGTTCACGAAGCCGATGCCGTTGATGTAAACATAGTTTAGAGATGGGTTCGTCGATTTCAAAATAGGAACAGAGATGTGAGTGACAAAGCTTGCTTCAGACATTTACAGTATCCAAAGAGGCTGGCGAAAGTGAATTGAGAATGGTGTTGGCCACGTAGGAAAATAAATTCTGGAGAACAAAGATCGCTTGTTAAAACCAGCGACCTCCTTTGCTCCAGATTGTCTACCACCCTATCAATGTTACCAATAAAGAAACATTAACAATTGTAATTGGGGGTTAAAAGCTCACTGCAGTTTGACTATTTCTTTATAGCATGCGTATGTAATGTATATGAATAAAATACACAACCTTTCTTTCCTTCTCTCTCTCAGTCGAAACAAAAAGACGCCCTATGCCTATTTACCACGCCAGATTAACGGCATCCTGTCTCTGTGACGTAATGACTCTCTCTGCCTATTCGCCTCGTCAAGTTAACAGCGTCCTGTTTCTAAGATGTCATTGCCAGAACACCTAACTCTTACGATTTCTAATTGGAAAATACCACTCTACCTAATCTTTTAACCTTTGCAATACTGACATTATTTCTACACATTCGAATTTAAATATTACCCCAGACGTATCTCTCTGCAGAAGCGAACTTTAAAAAATACGCGACAGCCGCTTCTAAACTCGTATTATATATTTCAATTTAATCGGGGACAGAAATATTTAATAGATGAGGTCGCGAAGATGTCTGTAGTTGTGTCTATTTGTGTACGTGACAAGAGCGGTTTATTCGTACGCTTCAAAAATAAATCGCCCCACGCATCTGTCCTGATGCATGTGAAGCGCCACCTCTATCTGTGCCAATAGACTCACCCCAGGTGCACGTGTCGATGTGCCTACACGCGTTTCTCAATGATTTACTAGTCATTCATAAATTGGTGTCTGCATCTTCAATCTTATCAGTCCGTTTCCCCCCCCCCCACTCATTATCAAACGAATCACCTCCACCTTCTCCACTTCAATTTTTTCATCTTGTTTCCCGCTCTTATTTTTATCTCGTTTCCCGCCATTTTTCTACTTTCGCTTTTGCTATTGTCTTCAAACCAGATTTTAGTTTCCTTTTTTGGAGACTTCAAAAACACTCTCTTTCTCTTTCTCTCTCTTTCCCTCTCTCTTTCCCCCACTATCTCTCTCTCCCTCAATCTTTTCCGTCTTGTTCGATTTCTTTCTCGGCATTTTCTAACGTCTTTTTTCACTTTGTTCCGTCTAGAGTTGTTTTCCATTCACTTAAGGAAATTCTTCACCTCGCCTTTCCAAACCAACGCCTTAGTCCTCCCATTACGTCCCCTTTGCCACTAGCCTCACCTTCCTGCCACACCCTGCTTCGCGGCTTTCTAAACTTTATTCCCGCATCATATTTACCCATTTTTTGCTCCTGCCTTTTGTCTATTTTTCGCGCCTTTTTGCTTCCCCTCCCCCTTAAACAGCTTCAATCTTACCCCCTTCACCCCACCTACACACAGTGAACGCCCCCGCAAAACTGACATCATTAGGTCTGTCCTTTCTCTGCTCGCCGGTTTATTTCGGCGCTTCCTCGGGGCACCATCAGGTCTGCACTCGCATCATTATAACCGAATGACATGCAATAGCGAGGGAGACACATAGAGAACATGCTTTAGGGGACCCAGGGGGAGAATGGGCAGATGGGCAAAGGATGGGGGGGGGAGAAGATGACGGTAAGAGTGGTGACGTTTCTGGGATGAGATTGTCTGGGTTGTAGCGTAGCGAGAGAATCGCTCAGATGTACCCAGAGTGACAAAAAAGGGGCCAAAGGAAAGGTGTAACGCGTCTTTGCAGCGGCTTCTTATTGTCACTGATGGTCATCAAACAGGCACACACACACACACACACACACACACACGCATATATACACACACACGCATATAAACACACACACACGCATATGCACACATGCACACAAAACACTTATACATCTAAAATATGAGAACATACACACGCACATCAAACATACACATGTACACACATGCACACAAAAATCACACGCACACACATATATATACACACGCACACAAAAACACGGATACACACACGCACACACAAACCATGCGCACACGTACGCATATACGACACAAACTTGAACAAACTAATAGGAGAGAACTTGAATACGTACTAGACACTGTCCCCGAGTGTGTAAGGTCCCCCTGTATAAGGGGTTTCAGGAAAACCTGACATGCATGCGGACACTTTTTCCAACAAGTAAACCTTAGCACAATATTTAAAATAATATTGTATTCGCAGCCCAAATAAGATTTCATTGGCTAACGCACACTGGATTTTACGGGGAATAGTGCATCTTCTCTAAGTGATGTTACTTCAAGTAACAGCACGAAGCTGGATACTCCACCAAACCAGACACATTCTTGTCCTTGAATCCAGTAATGTTGGAAGATAGTATAATAATATGAATAATCCTAAACATTAATTTATTAAAGACCTTTTAAAAACATAGGAAGATAGTATAATAATATGAATAATCCTAAACATTAATTTATTAAAGACCTTTTAAAAATAGTTACACACATTAGACATCATAAAAGCTACCTTTAAGCCTTCCCCTTTATTATAGATAAATTATTTTACAACATTGAATGTTTAGTTTCAATGACAGTAATCCGTTTTAATGCCAGCACAGGATTTTTTTAAAAATTCAATTTTCATCCCAAACAAGGCACAGTGCCACTTTGAAGTAAGTGGCTACTATCGGGGACATAAGTTGCAGCGATATTATGACGGGATATCTTGTGAATGCAAAATTATATTCCCACCTTCTTTACTAATTTAGTGTTTGATAGGTAAGGACAAACTTTAATGGAATATTCAAATATCAAGTGTCTGTAGAAGGAAAGAGGGCCTTTGATTTCTGAAAACATCGACGGATGTAAAATGAAACAATAGGAAAATTAAAAAAAAAAATGGAGATGAGTTCCCGCGCTCGAAAACGATAGTAAACCTGCCAGTATCCTATGTATCTACAGAGCTACCATTCATTCATGCACTGTCTATTGTCACACCTGGGCTGGTGCACTAACTCCTTGCCTATATTCTGATAAGTGCCACACTAATTATACAATGCATAACATACTATAACTATACTGTAACATACTATAACTATACTCTAACATACTATACTATACATAACATAGTATAACCACACATACCATACTATACTATACATACTAACTCACTATAATTATACAAAACATACTCTAACTGCATAACATACTATACTATATGTAACATACTGTAACTATACATATACTATTCTATGCATAACATACTATAACTATACAAAACATACTATATTATACATAACATACTATAACTATACTGTAACATACTATCACCTAATAGGCCCAACACTATTTAACACTGTAGTTTGTCTCATCGTCGTACTGCCGCATTCATGTGTTTGTTTTAAAAGTACTGATGAATTTGCTACACTGGTACTCTTTAAACATAAACACTCTTAAAACAAGCTCGTCAGCGAACAAAACCTCACTCATTCACTGTAGCGGTCCCTAGATGAAGGAGGGCTTCTTACTATAACTACTTGTTTCCTCGAACTGTTAGCCTTTGGAATTCCGCCTTCCTCTGGTTTCCTGGTTGTATCAACATGCAAAAAGTTTAAATGTAACGCGAACAAACATCACGCTTCAAAATTCCCCACTTATAATATCTCTTATTTGATTTAGCCCTTAGGTCTTAGCGGCAATGTCCATTTTATTGTGGGAGGGGGTAGGGGGTAGGGATGAATGAAAATAAAAATAAAAATAAATATATGTTTGTGCGGGACAAATATTGATAACGATTGACAGTCCCATGAAAAATGTAGTTGGAAACATTTTTTTTTATTTTTTAGATGAGGACTGATTATTCGTATCATTTGAATTTTTCGGACTACTGTTCTCATATGAGTGCTTATTCCGCAACGATGAAAATCAGATGCAACCCCCACCCCCCACAAAGATACCTTACACCATGTTTGAAATTTCTCGAATAGTATCATTGTAAACTGATTTTTTCTTTGATTATTGGCATGGGTCCAACCAATATCTATTCTCTGAAGTCGGAAGCATAACGTCATTGAGCTTGTTATTTGAGTATCGTGCTCTATTGGACTGCTTTGAAATGAACTAGCATGTCTTTAATATTCGTGTACTGCCACACATTGCATGATTATTATATATTAGCGTCATTGATTCACCCAAGCGAGGTGATTGTTTTAATTATTGGTATATAAATTGAGCTGTTATGGAATAGAAATTATTCAGGAAAAATATTTCGATAACAAAAAATGAATGCTGGAAAAATAAAACAATTGAATTTTAAGTCGTAATGGAATGTACTATCATAATTAGTTAAGCCAGTTAGATATTTTAATCAATAAAATGTAGGAGGGTTTGTTATATAATGAAGATACATGTGGGTTTAAGCAAAATAAACATTTATTTAGAATATTATTTTTGTTCCTATTCAGATTGACCCTTTTTGGTTAACTGGATTTTTCCCACATTTAAAACCGACCCTGTGTCTAACTCTGCCCTCATGGGGATGCAAGTAAATAGGGACATTGAAATCTTAAATTATTCATAAATATTCTTATTTTATTCAAACATAATCTATACGATTCGCCTAAATTTCTACATCCATTGGCTTGTTGCATCCTTTTCCATTCAGCTATTGGCGAATGCTTACTTCCTTTGGACCTTCAGAAATGAATCGCTTGTGCTGTTTTTATTCTGCGTTTTGTTTTATATATTTGTTTTTTGTTTTGGTTGTATATTTGCCCTCTATCGCTCCCACAACAGCGGAGTTACTATATTTGAGAGTATATTTGAGAAAATTGACCACATCCTGTGTGCTCATCCTTCGGCTAATATCCACATTTGTGGTGACTTCAATGTCCACAATGTGGAATGGCTGACATTCACCCAAATTGTTCACGAACCCACCCGTGTGCTCGATACTTCCGGCCAGTACGCAAGCCTTCTAGACCTTTTTCTCACAATTTCCCTGGGCTATTTTCATGTTCCGTTCTGTCTCCTCTGGGATCTTCCGACCACTCGGTTGTATCAGTTAAGATAAAAATGAAATGTAATAAGTCTTCAGACGTACCTCTCCACCGTACAATATATCGATACTCTACGGCTGACTGGTATAGCTTCCGTACATTTATATATGATCTACCCTTGCATTCCATGTTTAAAAAGGATGTGTCCTCTTTTGGTATCAGGCGTGATCAAATGGTTAATTGTAGGCATAGACCGATTCATATCCAAAAAAAATTCCAACAAAAACCTAACAGCCAGCCATGGTTCTCCCCAGAATGTGCTGCTCCCATCGGGCACAGAAATGACTTTTTCCATAGCTACCAACGTAATAGATGTACCGAGACTAAAGCTGCTTTCAGGACTGCCAGCAAGTGTAAAAGAGTAATAAAAAATGCAAGGGAGCTATAGCTCAGTCCGTTTAATCCAAAGTAACTGAGTAGCAGCTTGGCTCCCACCAGTTTTGGAAAATAGTAAACAGGATCCCGAACAGAAGCGTGCGTTCTATCCCAATCATCATCAATGGACCAGAGGTCATCTCGTCAGTATAAGACAAGGCCAAACTATTTGCCAAGAACTTTTCAGCTAATTCTACCCTATGCGACGAAGGCCATCAACTCCCCGTATTTCCACCTATAACAGACAACACACTATGCAACATTCAAATATCTGTGCGTGAGGTCGCCAAGCTAATCAAGAATCTTGATTCCAGTAAAGTAACTGGCCCTGACGGCATTTCAATTATAGTGTTGAAAAAGCTTCAATCAGAACTGGCCCCCATACTTACAAAACTGTTTAAGCGTTGTCTTAAGGAGAAGTACTTCCCAACACCCTGGAAAACCTCATCAGTATAATCTTTTATTAAGAATTCAGGTGATAAGTTATCTCCCTCTAAATACAGACCAATAAGTCTTCTGTGTGCCATGAGTAAGTTGCTGGAAGCAATATTAAATAGAGAAGTAATCAACCACTTCAGCAGAAATAACCTTCTTAGTGACATGCAATATGGTTTCCGTTCTGCCAGATCTACAGCAGATGTGCTAACGGTTATATCTCGTAGGATTAGCGAATCTCCCGACAAAGGCTTCTTTTCTAGGGCAATTGCTCTTGACATATAAAATGCCTTCGATAAGGTATGGCATAAAGGCCTACTTCACAAGGTTTCCAGGTACGATATAACTGGAAATGTTTTCTCAATCATTAAATCATTTCTCTCTGATAGGCTCATAAGAGTAGTGATTGATGGGCAGAAATCAGAGGCCCAGAGTATTATTGCTGGAGTCCCTCAGAGGTCCATCCTGGGCCCAATTCTCTTCCTGATCTTCATCAATGATCTCCCAAAACACACACTTAAATCATTCGTTGGCATCTATGCTGATTACACGACTATTTATGGCAACATATCTAAGGCCATAAATGACAAAGTTCTCTTTGGGTTTTTTCTCCTAGGATCTTAAGCGCACGGTACAGTGGGAGAAAAGGTGGATGGTTAATTTTAATGCATCCAAAACCAAGCTCCTATCTTTACATCATCAACGCTCCTATCTCCATCTGGTATCAATTGAAATGGATGGGTCTCCTCTTTGGGGGGCTCCATGTTTTGATAAGCTTCTGGGATTGACCTTTACTCCTGATCTGAAATGGAACTCGTACATGAAGTCTGTTGCCAAGGTCGCTGGAAAAATGGTAGGATCCTTCTACCGCTCCAGAAGATATCTTACTGCTGATGCAATTCTCTATATAAAAGCCAAGTACGTCCAAGAATGCAGTACTGCTGTCACATCTGGGCGGGAGCTGCTAAAAGCAGCCTACCCTGCCTTGACAGAGTACAAAATATACTTCGTGGTTTAGTGGGGGATGCCCTTTTCTCTTCCCTGCAACCTCTCTCCCATAGAAGAGACGTTGCGAGCCTGTTTTTGTTTTATCGTTACTTCCATGGTAAGTGCTCGTCTGAGCTCTAATCTCTGGTCCCTCCTCGCCAATCTTTCACGATAACACCCGTAACCACTGTAAAAAATTTTCCCCACTCTTTATCTGTGCCAAAATCAAAACGTAGATTCCATTAACAAAACTTCTTTCTTAGAAGTGCACGTCAGTGGAACTCTCTTCCGTCTGCCTGTTTCCAACCTTACTACGACTTGGATGTCTTCAAGTTCAACATAAACAAATTCCTAATGAACCGCTCCCTTAAGTAAGACATTTTATCAAATCTCCAATACTAACGATTACTACGATATTATTCCATTGATTACTGTACACGCAATAGCGCTTATCAACAAGTGGCTTCCGGCTCTTGATAGGTGGTGACTCCATGTAAATAAATGTGCTTATTTAATCGTAATATATGGTTTACAAACTATTAGCAACTTTTATTTTGTAGATCGTATCGCAATATAAATGTTTACATCAACAAACCTGAAATTTTACAGGAATTGAAGAAGAATATCAAGAATGAAGGGAATTAACTCGTTCGTGATCGTGTTATCGTCGTGGATTATGTTTAGGAAAAGGGGACGGAATTGTGAAACTGAGGATTGAAACCATTTAAAAGATATTATTTTTATAAATTCTTTTTTATTATTATTTTTGTGCATTTTTGCAAACAAATGATGATGATGATGATGATCATCATCATCATCATCATCCTATGCATCCGGAGATTCTATTGTTGGTATTGGTTTCTCCGATATTTTGCTATTCAGATTATTTCTAGAAATACAACATTGGGTACTTACGCAAGTCACCTACATCCGAAGTGAAAATAATTTTTGTGGAACGAACTGGATTCGAACTTGGAATGGCTAGGTCGTCGTTAACCACCAGGCCACCGTAACCTCCCGGGAGAGATTTCTGAAGCTGAGAATTAACTCTGTTACGTGACATCAAGTGAGAGTGAACTAAAATAAAAAGGATTTTTATATATTAACCGAAAGACCAGTTAGAGTGGAGTTCTAGTCAGAGAGTTTTAGTCCGAGAGCTGAAGCCGACAGACGTGAAAGCATTCATATGGGAAGTAAACGGGATGTAATCAACAAAAATAAGTTGCAACCATGAAAATACGCGTTAAATGTGTGAAATATAATTTGATTGTCATGAATTTTCGGATGTAAAAATGGTTTACATTTTCAGGAATACATCCAGAAAGATATGCCAATATGTTGCGACTACAAATAGGTATGTTTCTCATTTGACTGATGCTAAACCGACAATGAGGATTATAAACTGTTTTGTCGCGCTGAAACTGTACCTGTATGTGTAAATGTATATGTGTAAACAGTCATACACCCGTAGCGAACATGAAACACACTAGATAATCACGCGTATAGACTTGTATTGACACGTACTATACAACCATAAACACTAGACGATCACAGCTGCACATAAATATTTACAGGCACACGCGTTATACACCCAACGATACAACACGGTACTATCATCCAGTGGCGAGCACTGACGGTTGTTACAATATTTTTTATTGTAATGGAGTATGATCCAGCACAGACGGGAGATTCTGTTTATAAACGATGCTGCTAGGAACTGACGAATCGAATTAATTTACGTTCTGCTACCAACCAATCAGAAACCAGAATTGCTCCATAAATATTAAATATTTTTGTAACAACTTCGCATATGTTTTCTTCGTGTCAACACGGGAAGAATCTTTTGAAGTGTGGATTCCCACTCGAGAACTGTCTACTGCGAACCAGTCATCTCCCAGGACTTGTGTAGAACAACGAACCATCATGGCTTGCACTTCTAGATTGACAGTGATTTTCAGTAGATCACTGTCACTATTGGACAGTGGCAGAGAGTGAAGGGCATTGGTGGGTAATGCAATGTGTTATTCCAAGCCTGAGCAAAGCAAAAAGCACCCTATTCTCTGTTCTGAGCAATCCTGATTTTCTGTACCGGTAACGATATGTATTTTTACTTATGCAGAATACAGACTTTGAATACTAGTTACAGAAAAAAAAACGTTAAGTTTATTTTTTTCATTGGGTCAGCTGTACGAAACAAAGACTACCTTTACATAATTTGACTGGAAATCGGTATCGCTGTATAAAATCGTTCAGTGGAAATGCAAAGTAGGATGAAATCACACAGTCTGTAAATAAAAGTTTTTGTGTGACCAACGACATCGACGACGCCACTGCCACCGTTGACGATGACGACGACGACGACGACGACGACGACGACGACGACGACGACGACGACGACGGATTGTAAATGTAAGCAAATCGGAAAAGTTGTAACTGTTAGGTGAAAATGCATAGTAAGATGAAAGGACGCAGTGTGTAAATAAATGCTTTCACGTGTTAGAAGTTTGATCAAAAGTTGATCTCATGAGGTCACACACCCGTTCTGAAAAGAAGTACACAATTTGAACCGGCATATTCTGTATGGCGTTAAATGTCGGTGTCGTTGTATTAAATCGCTAGGTGCAAATGCAAAGTAGAATTCATTTACGCAATGTGTAAATAAAAGCTCTTGCGTGACTAATTACATACATGCAAAAAAAGAATAACAATAGAAATAGGAACATCAGAAGAATTGTTTGTTAGGTTAGACAACTCGAAAGTGACACTGCTTAGTTTGTTTTCCTTTTTGGTCATCTGTATGAAATCTAGTACAGGAATCGTACCGGATTAGTCTATATAACTGATAATGTAAAACCATCGAAAATTAAGTGTAGTTTTTATTACGAAAATGGTCGGTTCTGTTCGAGTCAAATGATCTAATTTTTTGTTGATGGACGACGACATTTAGTTTGTGATGATTTTTTAACCGTTCGGATGTCACTTAATCGGTTATTAAATAAATCCGATGAACGTGTGCAAATTGACCGAAAGGGTCCTTATTTCAAGCATTGTTGAAGAAGGGAGTAACGTTAAAAAGAATTTGTAAAAAGAAATAAACCCGGACGGCGCTGTTCTAAAAAACGTTTTAAATCTAGATCAGTTCCCTGTTATGTAAGGGAGTAACAGGAGTAAATAATTAGTTTTCAAAATTCCTGCTATCACCGTTAACTATGACTTATTTTATAATGTGAATCTCCTATGAATTAATATAAGATTGTATGATAAAAGATGAGAGCGATTGATAATAGCTGTAAAACATACATCAAATATTCGTTATATCGATTTTGTATGAATGGGGAAAACGAATTGCATACTCTCTCCAGAAAGCTTCGGCACATGGTTGAGTATAGAACTCTCACCTAGAGGCTGATTATTTATTTTCAACACGTGTGTGTATTAGTGGGTAATACTGATGTACTTGCTAAAATCATCTTCAAGACTGTAATATTTAACGCGAACTTTCATTGTTTACCCACATACTGTGCCCGGTATTCCCAAAGAGTCACAGCCCCAACTTTGCTTAACTTCATTAATCCAAAAACAACCAGTGCCATTATGTTATAGCAATTTACAGACATACTGTTTCGCTTTATCTATTCAGCGTGGCTGATAAAGCAAGTATTTACAACAGAGATTGAAACCCGGCTTTCTTGAAAACAGGCTGATGTGTTACTTTTTACGATATCTATACATGCTTACTATAGTAAAGGAAATATAAATATTAATTTAAAAATGTTTGGCATCCGGCTAACTGCACCATCCCAAGCTAGAACAAACTAAGAAAATTAATATATACTAGCGGGACCTGTGGAAGTTCCACAGAAGACTCATTCATATGTGATATACTAATGTTTAAATTCTGTAGATGTTCAGTGTAAATGGAGACGCTCTGATATTGTTGTACCTATTTACTATGCCTCCCCACGGGACAGAGTTAGACACCAGGGTCGTTGTTTAACGTGGAGAAAAGGTAAAAAAATAAAAATTGTCTCAGTCGTGAAGGATTTCTCCTCCACCGAAAGAGAACAAGAAAATGAAGTGCAGCACCTGAAGAACAGATACTACACTTTGATCTTGGCCTGTGATATACTAATGTTTAAATTCTGTAGATGTTGAGTGTAAATGGAGACGCTCTGGTATTGTTGTAGCTTTTTTGTTAAAACTGCAAAAGTATTTATCTAAGCTAGCACAAACGCCCAGCAAAGCATGGTCGTAAAGTACGTTTAAATATGATATTTTAATTCTTGCAGATTTCGTATATATTATTATAAAGTTAATGTTCTATCGGTTTTTATATATTATAAAGTTGCGATTTCAATATATATATATATATATATATATATATATATATATATGAATTGGGTGCATTGGCTTGGATCGAAACTGAATTAAAACCATATGAAAAATATATATGTATGTATACATAACTTGAGTTCCTCCATTTATAATCGTAACCGAAACCCAAACCAAAACCTCTTGATAAAATTATTTATGACAAGAAATGGAAGTACATAACAATTAAACGACCCGGATATAAACCTGACACAGAAAATATCACACACGCTATCGTCTATCGTATTCACACACACACACACACACACACACACACACACACACACACACACACAAACGTTCTAAATCTAGATCAGTTCACACACACACACACACACACACAAACGTTCTAAATCTAGATCAGTTCACACACACACACACACACACACACACACACACAAACGTTCTAAATCTAGATTAGTTCACACACACACACACACACACATATATATATATATTTATATAAATACATAGGTCTTTATTCAGGAATATAGGATATTATATAGGTTGGTCACATTTTCAATTATTATCTATGGCGATATGTTAGCTTGATTGATTGAAAAATCTTAAACCATCACTTTATATTCACAAACCAGATTGAATTAGCCGAACGCCTAAATGGAGGCCGCCATTTTCTTCAGCAAATCATTTCATTTTTTTTTATTCTTACCTTTTTACCTACCCAACAATTTTCTTTACCATTTGTCAATTCTCAGAAGACGATAATTTTAGTTGCATTTGCAAATTGACTTTTTGAAATGGTTTCTGTTTTCTTTCGCTACTAACACAGTCATTTTGTCTTCACCGGAATCAGTATTGCCTGCCGAAGCGTTCTGTGTATTCATCCATTTTAAAGGTTTCACCGTTTTAAAGGTCGCCTTTAACTATAAAAAGAACTATTGAAAATACATATATTAAGACAAGAAGGAAAAAAAAAACTAGACTAAAATTCCAACACAGTTAAAATTTTAGTTACAAATAAAAACCAGTTATATAAATAGGACTGTGAAACATATTGATCGCTTCGATTTTTTATTCAGACATTTTGAAAAGAAATGCACTGAACGAAATCGGTGTCTGCTTCCGATGTAAAATTATAGGCAGGAAACGCATCCGGCGTCTATTTAGAACACGCAGTTGAGGTCATTTAATAAATGGCTTCGTAAAGATAGTAGCAGAAAAAAATGAATGCAATGGCAGAAGGAAGGGGTCAAGGTGTAAGTATTAAACGAATGCGTTGAGTGAGAAGACATTAATGGATGGCAGTCATTTTTTGGTTGGCATTGTTTTTGCTTTACTTTTGTTTTTCGCGCGTTTTTCGATGCGGTCGTAAAAGTCAACAGTTGAAAGAGATCTTTTTTATTGAGTGGTGCGAAATGGAAGCGATTAGCGAATCAGTCATGTAATCAAATCGTCATTTCATCGCATTTGTAATGATATACTCGGCTTTATCATTATGGGGAAAAAGGTGGGAGATGGGTTTAATGATGGGGAAGAGAAGAGGAAGAAACTGTCATGCTTGTGAGATCACCGAAGTGAATCTGGCCAGTGCAAAAATGGATGACCATTTGGGAATACCTGGCGAAGCTTCGCTGAATTAATTACAGCTGCAGAGCTGTATTTCGCATATACTTCAGGCCGAGTTGCTGATGCGCACAGGCAATGAGACAACAGGGCATCGCTCCCTAATGTTACGAAATCTTCGGGAGAGAGTATGCAATTTTTTTATTTAGTAATTAGCATTTAAACCCGACGTTGCCCGGGTGTTTGGAGGTGTGTGTTGAGCAAAAAAAAAAAAAAAAAAAAAAAGTGGTAGTAGAAAGTCAGTCTCGAAGCCATACCACGAAGGAGGAAAAGATCGGGAAACAAACCTGACGTCTTTGCTGTTACGACCACTGCCAAACCGGAAGTGAAGTAAGTTTAAATTAAGGCTAGAAAATCGAAAAGAGTGGATGACTTTCGAAAATATCGGTGAGAAAAGCGACCCCTCCCTGTAGAAAAGTGCGCAACTGAGGGTGAAGAAATTAATGATTTTAGCCAATGTTTCGGTATTTGTCGTCTGAAGGGTCGAACTTCAAAACGATACTCATCTTGTGAAAATCCATCATCACTTCTGTCGAAAGTTTTAGGCAGACATGCAAACATACCTACATAAATACATTTATATATTGGTAGCTCAAATTTTCGATCCTAACCGATTAAAAAGCTTGCCCTATCTCTGAATAGCCTTTATGTAAAATTTCAAATGTTTGGACCAGAAAATGTCTGAGTAATTTGGTAGAGACCGCAGAGGTCAATTTTTTAACTTTGACCCCTATTATGACTCCTTAACATTT
Source organism: Euprymna scolopes (assembly GCF_053919585.1). Taxonomy (NCBI): domain Eukaryota; kingdom Metazoa; phylum Mollusca; class Cephalopoda; order Sepiida; family Sepiolidae; genus Euprymna; species Euprymna scolopes. Next base: position 23,822,173 of record NC_136517.1, read on the forward strand.
ATTGTTTTAGGCTCAAATCAAGTTATTAAGTTAGATCCACGAAACCCATATAAAAAATTTCAAGTGTTTATACCCAAAATTGGCGGAGAAGTTTGGTAGAGTCTTCAAATGTCAAATGGCTGAACTTAGACCCCTTAACAGCTTAATTTCTGGCCGAAAACGGATTACAAATATTTCTCCAGATCTCAGTATCCTGTATATCAAATTACGAGTGTGTAGACTAAAAATTGACAGAGTTATTGTGTAGGGAAATGTACACAGACACACAGACAGACACACAGACAGACCCTTTCAATTGTATATATAAATATATATATATATATATATATATATATATATATATTTATATAGTTCAAAATTTTGTTGAAAATTCAAAGACTCACGTTTTCTTTTTATAACCTTCGTTTATTTCCTGGATTATTCCATTACAGCTGTTTCATTAATGAGTTGGCAATTTTACAATTTATGTTTCCGTAAAAATATCCTGTCCCCACCAACTTCTTCAGATGTTTATCCATTAGATTTTTACAACAAATGGTATATTTTTAACATGCTGGACATCGTATTCGGGTAAAAGGATTTCCACAGACATGCTTCCTCACTTCCACCATCTTTTGGTGTTATGTAAAGATAGTTTTCCGTTTTAACCCGTACTTTCGTATTTTTATTTTTTATTTATTAATTATTTATTTTTGTTTTAATTTTCCCTGTTTTTCCTATTTGCTTTTTTCCAATTAACATAAATTTTATATAATTTTATTCCTATATTTATGCGTGTTTATTTTAATATTGTTTTTTTTTGCTTAGTGTTTGAATTCGTATTATATTACCCGATGCAGGGGAGGTCACTCTCGTGGTATAATTTTTTTAAATCTAGGATTACCTCCCTTGCATTTTTTTCTAATCTGCTCTAGTGCGTGAAATTAAATATTTGTTTCTGTGCAGACACCCGTGGATTACATCTAGTCTTTTGTTTAACAATTTTAAAAAATAATTTTTAGTATATATATATATATATGTATATATATATATATATATATATATATATATATATATATATATATATATATATATACATATTACTATACTATTTTTTAATACCTATAGACACTAGTAATCTTTTCGTGAATAATCAGTACAGGGAGTTACGATTACAGCCGGTCGGGAGATTCGAACCCGGACATAAAGCCATTTTGGACTCGATTAACAACGAACAAATAGCACGGCCAACGTTAACCGTGAAAAATCCAGTTGAAATTTATATTTATGTAAAACGTAAATGTCTAGACGGCGAGAGTGATCTTTTTATCATAACATCATGGTCTGCGTATTAGTTCTTAAAGGGTATGATATATATATATATATATATATATATATATATGTGTGTGTGTGTGTGTGTGTGTGTGCATGTATGTTTGTGTATAATTCAACATAAAGTTTTTATCCAAACACATGTTAAAAGAACAAAAATAACTATCTCATTACAAATATATTTTAACCGGAAGAGGCCTTATTAAATGAGAAGAGCTAGTTGGAGGTTAGCATCCGACTCGAATATTTAAACAAATTTACAATGGCTTTGTATTTATTTATTTATTTATTCCACTAACCCTTACCTTTTTTTAATTAATACAAAATGATTGTAAAACGCCGACTAACTTCTCATTTGATAATGTTCTTTCAGGTTGAAATGAATTTATAATGAAATCCAAATAAGTTGATTTTTTAAAGTTCTTTTAACTTATACTTTTGCTCTACAACGCATTGACTACTCTGACTTAAGCAATCACTAACATCTACAGTACTGCTTCGCTGTATCACAGCTCATCAGTGCGGCTAGACTAGCCATTATCTCAAGCCAGGTTTAAAATAACTGGGTAGGCGACAGTCAGCGCTTCTAACCGTTATGCTATTCGGCCGCTACTAAGATGAGTATGTGAATTAACAATGTTCATTGTCCAAGTACGTAAGCTCAATTCGTTTATACAAAGGGTATTTCTTTATACGCTAGTGCCAGTTTGTTATCATTTAAACCCAAGATAGGGAGAACGCCCACACACACACATACACACATGCACACAGACATAGAATAAAACTTCTCAACTCACAACCCTACCTACTTCATCCCCTAACCCCATAATAAAATAAATAAATTAATTAATAAAATTTAAAAATAAATGAATAAATCCACACCCAACCAACCAACCTTCTTTTGCTGAAAGTTTGATTTCCGTTTTTCATTTTCTGCTTTTGAAAATAAGCGTTGTTGCCTGAAGAGGTCTCTATTTACTAAATACTAGCAGCCTGAAACATGCTGTGTAGCAGCACATTACTGCTGATGTAAAGACAAAATGAAAGTGTAACTTGCTCTATTCCAGTATTGAGCACCCTTGCATAAACCTCTTTATATTTCACTGGCTAACTTAACGTTAAAAAATAACAACCTCAATTTATATATATATATACTAGCAAAAATACCCGTCGTTGACTGGGTTCAAAAACAGCCTACAGAAAATGGACTCTGATTTATGAAAGTATGATAGGTTATGAAAAGGAAGGGTTGTAATGAGATAGCTTCGAATTTGGGGGTATCAAAACCAAAGCAAAATATGATGAAAGTAAAAATAAAATGGATTAACCCCATAATTTATTATACCATACCTGTTCACACTGAAACACTTATCACAATATTCTATGGATCTATATTAAAAAAACCTTGTTAAACTTTGTGACATATTTCCATTCTATGGAGGTTAGGCGCGAACGAACACCCCATAATTTTTATATTTCTTCAAACTGAAACATAATTATCAAAGTATACTTACGCAGATAGATATGAAAAGTATTTATTAAAGTTTGTGCCTATTTTCATTCTATGGAGGCCAGACGAAAACGCAACCCCCACAATTTTATTATACCATCCCTATTTAAGTTAAAGCATATTTATCAAAGTATTCTTATGTACATCTATATCAAAAACACTTGTAAACGTTTTTTTAAAATTTTTTATTTCCATACTTTGTGGACCAGACCCCACAATTTTAATGAACCACTGTTCTGCCAGATCAAACATACCCATTCCTGTGTCTCGATACATCTTCTATCATTATATGCAATCAGTTTTTTTAAAATAGTCAACCATATAGAAGCCTATTCGTGACAAGACACACACACATACACACACAGACATTCAGCTTTATATATATATATATAATTTCAGCCCGGCGTTGCCTGGGTGTTTGGAGGTGTATGTTGAGCAAAAAAAAAAAAAAAAAGTGGTAGTAGGAAGGTAGGCTCGAAACCGTACTCTGAAGGAGGAAAAGAACGGGTAAAAACGTGCCGCCTTTGGTGGTACGACCACCGTCCAACCGGGAGTGACGGAGGTTTTAATTAAGGCTAGACAATCGGAAAGAGGGGGTGGCTTTATTGTGTTGGGAAATGTACACAGACACACAGACACAGACAGACAGACTGACAGACAGATAGATACGTTCACTTTTGTAGATATATAGATAGAAGATAAGACAGAGTTCGTACCTAAGAATAACACTCACAGGCGCGCATAACACATTCACACACACACACACATTTATATATATTTAGCAAATGTCCCCGGCGTTAAATTATTTTTTAAAAATGTAGCAAAAAACAAACAAACAAACAAACAAAAAAACGAAAAGAAACTGAGACACGTGCATGCGGGTATAATGTTTTTTTCTAAACAGTTCATTTTTTGTGAGTAAAAAAAAATACTCGAGCTGAGATCGAAACCAAAACAGTGAGTCAAGTACGAAAACTAGCTAGACGCGATCTTTAAAAAGTTTTAAAAAATTAAAAATGTTTTAAAAAAATTTTTAAATTAAAAACATTCTTATATTTTATAAACAGAAATACCGGAAGTAGTAAACGTTACGTAAAGTTCCTTAAAAAGATGAAGTAAAAAAAACAAAAAAACGGAACGAAACTGAGACATTATTATGTTTTTTCTTAACAGTTCGCTATTTGTAAGTAAAAAAAAAAGTAGGCGAGCTGAGATCGAAACCAAAACCTAGAGATGGTAAGTCAAGTACGATAACCATTAGGCCAGCTTGGCATGATCTTTGATGCGTTTAAAAAATTAAAAATGTTTTAAAAATTTAAAAAATTAAAAAAATTCTTATTCATTTTTAATATTTAATTGCAGAAATGCATATCTGGATCAAAGTACTGTAGGTTTGCGACAACAGCTGCCCCACACAAATTTGATACATCTACCCTTACGACTACCATTTCTGCTACATTCACTTGTGATAATAAAATGCTACATTAAATCCGATGAGCAACATCATCACAATCGCCACATCTACAGAGGAAGAAGTTCCTATTTTTCTTCCTAAATATGTAGTGCTCCGACCACTATCAGTTAAAACCGGGTCAAATTCTATTTTTCCCTATGATATTGTGCTTGCATCGCCATTAACTAGTTAATCCATAAATACACATAACATTTCTTTTTTCAACAAATAATAAATTCACCTTCTCAAATTCCGCCAATTTTGATTGGCTGATACCTGACTATTCGCATATTCCGGAATCCACAAACGCTCCAGAAATGATACAATATGGCGTCGCTCTCTATAGAAAAAAAAAACTTATGCTAAAAGTTTTCATATAAGCCGATTGTCGTCGCTCTCTACAATCGTGCTGAGAAAAAAAACCCAAACAAATTTAACATATTTACAGATTAGCATCGCTACCCCCCAAAAAAAATCAACAACAACAACAACAACAACAACAACAACAACAACAACAACAACAACAACAACAACAACACCAACAACAACAACAAAAACAACAACAACAAAATTAAACATATTAACCGATTGTCGTCGCTAAATAAACAAAACAAAGTTGAACATATTAATTTTTGTTTTGTTTATTGCGGACTATTATTCTCTATTAGTTCTTGTTTCACGACGTTTCGACCAACTATTCCTCTGGCCTTCGTCAGGTAACCGCAATGAAAAAATTAATATAAATAATACTCATCTCAATAATGAATTCCAATTAAAATAAAGTTAAACATATTAACCGATTGTCGTCGCACTCTACAGATTACAATCGTACTGAAAAAAAAAATCAAACATATTGATCAATTGGCGCCGCTAAAAAAATACAACACATTAAACATATTAACCGATTGTGGTTCACTCTCAAATTACAATCGTGCTAGAACCCCCCCCATAAAAAAACAACAACATTAAACATATTAACTGATTAGCGTCAGAGGACAATAAGTTTGCTTCCTTTCTTGAGGGGAGGGAAATGTTTACATTAGCTCCATCTCCAAACTTTTCTTTAACATGAGCATTTTTATAAGTTTTCGACTATGCTGATTACGATAGCCATATTTAAATTATAAGTTTTCGACTATGCTGATTACGATAGCCATATTTAAATTATAAGTTTTCGACTATGCTGATTACGATAGCCATATTTAAATTATAAGTTTTCGACTATGCTGATTACGATAGCCATATTTAAATTATAAGTTTTCGACTATGCTGATTACGATAGCCATATTTAAATTATAAGTTTTCGACTATGCTGATTACGATAGCCATATTTAAATTATAAGTTTTCGACTATGCTGATTACGATAGCCATATTTAAATTATAAGTTTTCGACTATGCTGATTACGATAGCCATATTTAAATTATAAGTTTTCGACTATGCTGATTACGATAGCCATATTTAAATTATAAGTTTTCGACTATGCTGATTACGATAGCCATATTTAAATTATAAGTTTTCGACTATGCTGATTACGATAGCCATATTTAAATTATAAGTTTTCGACTATGCTGATTACGATAGCCATATTTAAATTATAAGTTTTCGACTATGCTGATTACGATAGCCATATTTAAATTATAAGTTTTCGACTATGCTGATTACGATAGCCATATTTAAATTATAAGTTTTCGACTATGCTGATTACGATAGCCATATTTAAATTATAAGTTTTCGACTATGCTGATTACGATAGCCATATTTAAATTATAAGTTTTCGACTATGCTGATTACGATAGCCATATTTAAATTATAAGTTTTCGACTATGCTGATTACGATAGCCATATTTAAATTATAAGTTTTCGACTATGCTGATTACGATAGCCATATTTAAATTATAAGTTTTCGACTATGCTGATTACGATAGCCATATTTAAATTATAAGTTTTCGACTATGCTGATTACGATAGCCATATTTAAATTATAAGTTTTCGACTATGCTGATTACGATAGCCATATTTAAATTATAAGTTTTCGACTATGCTGATTACGATAGCCATATTTAAATTTGGCAGAGATTAGTAATTTTCGATGGATGGGGGTGTTTATTCCGAAATCCATTCTAAACATGAGGCAGTGAGGGTAAAGTTGGGGCTGTCTATTCAGAAAGCCGTTTTTAACATGAGGAGGTTGGGGGTTTGCCACAAAAACAACCGTAATTAAATTTTTACGAGGCAACGCCGGTTAACGGGTCCTGCTAATTTATCATAAACAGTAATACCGCAAGTATTGAACGTAACGTTAAATTCCTTTAAAAAAAGTTGAAGTAAAAAAGAAACAAACAAATAAACGGAAAGAAACTGAGGAATGTGCATGTGAGTATTATGTTTTTTTTTTCTAAACAGTTCATTTCTTGTAAGTAAAAAAAAATACTCGAATTGAGATCGAAACTAAAACCTAATAGCAGTGAATGAAGCAGGATTAGCATTTGGCGAACGTAACACCCTCTTTAAAATATGTTTTTAAACAAACTTATACTTAACATAAGGAATCTGTAATATGAACCATATATGCATACAACAATCGTGAAACAGTTAGCAAACAGAGAAAAATCGACGAAGCCTACGTACCAATTTTTCAATTTTGTCCACATAGAAGCCCTTTTTCCGGATGAAAACCGATTTAAAAATTTTCCACATCTGAATATCCTATATACCAAATTTCAGGTTTGTAGATCAAAAATTCGTTGAGTATATCGGTTGAGTAGTGTGTGCTTCTAATTTTTATAGAATACAAGATAAAAGCAGCAGCAATTGTTATTAAACCCCTTGTCGGCAAGTGATCTAAATGAAAGCAGCCAATTTGATCCAGTATATATGCAAACTATGAGAGATGGACGGCACCGCTTTATTCTTCACTATATATATATATATATATATATATATATATATATATATATATATATATATGTATATATATATATATATATTTAAGATGATTGATAATTTATAATTAAAAATTAAAATTTAAAATTAAAAACCGGTTTCATAAGGAAGAACAAACAAATCAATAAATTGTACGATCGTTTCAGAAACGATATTTTTATTGAGATAGACAATAAGTCTTGGACAATAATTTTATCATATATTGCATGATATGAAATGTATTAATTTACTAATAAATTAAAATATACTCTGCTCTTCAGACTGTTGTTCTAATCCCTTTAATCTCTCTCTCTCTCTCTCTCTCTCTCTCTATATATATATATATATATATATATATATATAGAGAGAGAGAGAGAGAGAGAGATAGAGATAGAGAGAGATTCCATGTTATTTGTCTAATGGAATCAAATCACGATTCAGAGGTTACTCGTCAGCTTCTATTCAATTATTTGTATATAGGTGCATCCAATATCCTTCTGTTTGACAATAGTCATGGAATAGACAATTCCACAGTTTGAGTATAATATATATATATATATATATATATATATATATATATATATATATATACATATATATATATGTGTGTGTGTGTGTGTGTGTTTATATATATATGTATATATATATATAGAGAGAGAGAAATAAAAAGGAACAAACCGTATTATGTGTTCATCAACGTTTCGTCTTTATTTCGAGACTTCCTCTCGAAATAAAGACGAAACGTTGATGAACACATAATACGGTTTGTTCCTTTTTATTTCTCTATTTTGTCGGAATACTATTTCCATTATTTTCATCATATATATATATATATATATATATATATGTATATATATATATATAAGTCTGAAGAGTCCTAGAGTGGATGAAACGCGGAATATTCAGTGTAGCTTAATCGCGATATATATTTTATAACTTACTAACTAACTCTACCTACGTATTGAGCTCTTTTGAAGTAAATACTTAAAGTTTACGCATAAATTTATACTTTCGTATATTAATTTTATGTGAGTAAATGAAGTAGTTATATATATATACACGAGGGGCGTGCAATAAGTAATGCCCCTGACCCACTTCCAGTTGTCTGATCTAGCTGAAGTTTTGCATGTGCAATGACGTATATCTCTACGGGTTATGTAGCAAATTACAGCTCTGAACTAATTGTGGTTTCTGTTTTACAGGTGTTTGAACTGAGTCAGGTGTGAAATGGAGCCTGTTGAATGTCGAGCAGTGATCTGCTTTTTGTATTTGAAAGGACGCACACCACGAGATTTTTGATGAGATGAAAGAAACTTATGATGATAATGCCCCATCATATGACCTTGTAAAACGCGGGAGTCCTGAATTCAAACATGGCCGGAAATCTGTGGAAACTTGACAGACTTGGTCGCCTCCCTTCTGTCATTGATGAGGAACTTATCCGTCAAGCTGAGGCTGTATTTTGGAAGATCGGCGCATTACTATTCGCCAA
>NC_136517.1:23833362-23835862 GCF_053919585.1 Euprymna scolopes
CCAATTTCACGTGGCTCTACATATGTTTGTTCAAACACACTTTTGACAAACAAAAGAATCCTCAATTCTAATCTAACATATTTAAAAAAATATATAATTTAATTTACTGACATATTTAATATTCAGATTTCTAAAAAAAAAAAATTAACAATAAACTTAATTTCTAACATTCCATTTAACTTTGCCTACAGGGTTCGATTCTAGGCTTATCCTAATCTCATTTTTACTTATCTAATATTCTTCTTATTTACATGGAAAGGAGACAGCCCTTTTTCATGTAACATATATATATATATATATATATATATATATAAAGTCAAAGGAAATATTAAACAATAGTCAATATATAAATACTATATTACACATTCTTGGGAAAACGTGTTTATATCAATCGTCACAACAGAAAGCGGAGCAATCATTCGCAGACCGAGAAGAAGTTGACACATTCTTAACCGCCAAACATCCACAAAACTCCCACGCGCTATCAATGATGTAAACACCCGTCATAACTGTAAAATCCAAAAGTGCTGTCGGTTTGAAATAAAAGAAATATTATTTTATAGATCAGCTGTGTTGTGTTTTACACGTTGTCAGTATGTATGCATTCGTGGACCAGTGACAAAAGTAGATTTAACAATTATATAGACAGAAAAGAACATATGAACAACAAGCTGCTGCGAATATATACCATATATTACTATTATAGTTTAAAAAATTAAAACACGAACAGAACTTATGGGATGACGTAATATGTATGGAAAGATAAAATTTTGCAATCCAATTAATAGCGAGTAATTGTTAACAGCTTATTCCAACAGCCGTAATCTGAGACCATCAATCATGTTGTCAGCCATATTTATTTTTTTATACATTGGAAATGAAAACGAGGCTTTGTTCCTTTATGAACATGTCCTTATCTCTCATAATACAACCGTGACATTCTCACTCGCCCGAAAACTTTTAGTTTACCAATGATAGTTTACGCACCAATAAGATTCCTTTTTGCTCTCAGAGCGCAGATCATGAACAACGTTAAACACCCGCGTCAAAATGATGATAAATGTGTCCGCGGTTAGAGACGGTGCCCTTTCAAGGGAGATAATCGATTTTTTTTTTTACCTTATAATTCCATTTGCGGAAACCTCGGCGGGTGCCAAAATGTTATTATAACTAAACAAATATGGTAAAATAGGTTTCTTTTATAAACATTTTTTATTTTGTTTTGTTCCGTCCTATTTGGAACCATGTTTTTCTTTTTTTTTCGATTTTAAATATTATTTTGTTCTTATAGGCATAAAAAAAGGACAACAAAAATGAAAACTGGAGATCATCGTTTAGAGTTCGAAGGTTATAAGCTGTTTTCGAATAGATAATTGCAAATAATTTGCGAAACAATCTACTGGGAATCGATAGCTGAACAGGGTATGGTGATATCGGTGACAGATTTCGAATAAATGTCCATTGCCTTTGCTTTTACTTTATATATATATATATATATATATATATATATATATATATATATATATATATATATATATATTAAGAACAAGTTGGAATTATCGAAGCAAAGAACTAGCTGAATGATTCGCAAATGAAAAGGGCCAAAGCTAATATGTACTTTCAAGACAAACACTGATAGGTTAAAATGTCATCGCCGGCTAAATCATCCTATATATAAAAAAATAACAAACATATCCGTGTAGCAAACTGATAAAAGCGAGAAAAATGGTAACGTCTTAACAGCAATGCTTTTTTGTTCGTTTTACGTCATATCAACCCTTTTCAGGTTATTTAATGGCGAAACCAGTGATTTTGGAGAAAAAAATGTTAATAGAGTATATTTGGGGTATTTTTTAAATCAGTTTCATTTTTAACCCATAGTTGGGACCCTAACAGGTACTACCACTCCGGGTCAGAGTGGACATGGAAGCAATGGCAATTAAAGCGTGGCTCCATATTTCCCAAAGCCCACAAGCTGGGGCCTCACCATCCGATATAGTTTAAGGTCATATCCAGGTCTCTTAACAGTAATAACTTACTTTTATAATATATATATATATATATATATATTAGTGATATATATAATATAATATATTAGTGATATATATAATATAATATATTAGTGATATATATATAAACTTTTGGGAAATAACTAACCTTAAAGCAGTCATTTTATTAGACAATTTTTATTTTTTTGTGACATATATTTAGTGAAATATTTATATTTTACTAATCTGCAATAAAGCGATTGACGCAGTTTATATATATATATATATATATATATATATATATATATATATATATATATATATATATATATATGAGAAAATCGAATGAAAAGACGAGTAAGGATTACCATGGTTTTAAAAATCGCGATTCGGCACCACATATCGACGAATTGGATGCTTTGAAGCAGACACTATGGACCTTATTGGAAGCCTGTCTTTCTATATGAAAAAGAATCATTTTCAAAAACAGTTGGATATTACCATTAAGAAAA
>NC_136517.1:23840862-23853362 GCF_053919585.1 Euprymna scolopes
GTTTGTTGTCATGGTTTTGTGAGTTGCGACAGGTGTTTCACTATAGAAATAATTATATAATCTCTCGAATTCTGAATATATATATATATATACATATATATATATATATACATATATATATATATATATGTATATATATATATATATATATATATATATATATATATACTTGATTCCAGTAAAGTTACTGGCCCTGACGGTATTCCAATTATAGTGTTAAAAATAACTACAACCAGAACTTGCCCCCATATTACAAAACTGTTTAAGCGTTGCCTTAATGAGAAGTGCTTTCCAACACCCTGGAAAACCTCATCAGTATGCCCCTTTTTTTAAGAATTCAGGTGATAAGTCATCTCCCTCTCAATACAGACCAATAAGTCTCCCGTGTGTCATGAGTAAGTTGCTGGAATCCATATTAAATAGAGAAATAGTCAACCACCTCAGCAGAAATAACCTTCTTAGTGACACGCAATATGGTTTCCGTTCTGCTAGATCTACAGCAGACGTGCTAACGGTTATATCTCATAGAATTAACGACAAAGGCTTCATTTCTAGGGCAATTGCTCTGGACATATCAAAGGCCTTCGATAGGTTATGGCATAAAGACTTACTTCACAAGATTTCCAGCTACGGTATAAATGGAAATGTTTTCTCAATCATTAAATCATTTCTCTCTGATAGGCTCATAAGAGTAGTGGTTGATAGGCAGAAATCAAAAGCCCACAGTATTAATGCTGGAGTTCCTCAGGGGTCCATCCTGAGCCCAACTCTCTTCTTGATCTACATTAATGATGTCCCAAAACACATACTAAAATCGTTCGTTGACATCTATGCTGATGACACGACTATCTATGGCAACACATCAAAGGATGTGAGTGACGATATTCTCTCTAATTCTCTTTCCTCAGATCTTGAGCGCGTGGTACAGTGGGGGAAGAGGTGGTTGGTTATCTTTAATGCATCTAAAACCAAGCTCCTATCATTGCATCATAAACGCTCTGATCCCCATCTGGCATCGATTGAAATGAATGGCTCTCGTCTAGGGGAGGTCCCATGTTTTGATAAGCTTATGGGTTTGACCTTTACTCCTGATCTGAAATGGAACACATACATCAAGTCGGTGGCCAAGGTCGCTGGGAAAATGGTGGGATCCTTCTACCGCTCCAGAAGATATCTCACTACTGATGCAATTCTCTATATAAAAGCCAAGTACGTCCAAAGATGGAGTATTGCTGCCACATCTAAAAACAAACCTATCCTGCCTTGACAGAGTACAAAATAGACTTCGTGGCTTGGTGGGGGATGTCCTTTTCTCTTCCCTGCAACCTCTCTTCCACAGAAGAGACGTTGCGAGCCTGTCTTTGTTTTATCGTTATTTCCATGGCAAGTGCTCGTCTGAGCTCCAATCTCTTGTCCCCCCTCGCCAATCTTTCACGATAAACACCCGTCTAACTGAAACTACTGTCAATAATTCCCCCCCCTCTTTATCTGTGCCTAAATCAAAACGTAGATTCCATGAAAAAAGCTTCTTAGAAGTGCACGTCAGTGGAACTCTCTTCCGTTTGCCTGTTTCCCACCTGACTACAACTTGGATTTATTCAAGTCCAGCACAAATAAATTCCTGATGAACCGCTTCCTTACGTAAGACTCCTTATCAAATCTCCAATACTAACGATTACTACGGCACTATCCCATTGATTATTGTACACGCAATAACCCTTATCCCCGAGTGGCTTTCAGGTCTTGATAAGTGGTGGTGACCTCTATATAAAAAACAAAAAAAACAAGCTAATTACAATGTGTGAAATTTACATAATTATATTATGCATGTTCACTAGCTAAACTTGCTCTATTTTTATGAAGAGCTACGCATACTCACGAATTATCATTAAACTACTTATGCAAAATAAGGATCGTGCTATCATCGGAATTTTCTGGTCAGTTTACATAAAACGCAAAAAGATGCCGAACAAAAATTCTGTGATATTTTTCGCGCAAAACCGAGTATTATTTTAATCAGGCCTTAGGCGTGATAGTAGGAATTTATTTATATGAAGACAGCTTTGTATAACAACAAAATTTTATTTTAAAATTCCTCTTTAGAATTCACTATGTGCTATGTCTCAAGTAAGCATATAGTACAATTTTTGGTTATATTTTCTAGTTTTATCTACTATTGAACATTTAAATTCAAGTTCTATTTTATTTTAAGTAGTTCCCTAACCCAATCACCCAATGCAGTATTATTTTTTATTTTTTTTTCTGTCCTATCCTTATTTCTGTTTTTATTCGCGTTCCAAATTGGCTCCTCTGGTCCAATTTTAAATGATTCAATATAGTTTCGGTATATTATCCTTGAGATAACATTCATCACCCCCAAGTATACATTTTTACTATTATCCACCTTAACTTCACATTTGTATAAATTTCAGAAGTAAAGCAATTGCCTTCCAATGGACATTCATTAGGTATTCTACAGTTTCATTTTTTCTCAATATTTAATTCATCTGATTCAATCCTACTATTATTTACTAATTTGTTAATTTTACCATTATTTGAACTTATTATAGTTTTACTTAAATTTGCAGCGGTTGAGAATGAAAGTTTAACTGTATTCTCATTAATTATTTACTTAATATAGTGCCTGGGGGAAGTTCTTATCAATTATTTTGTCATATTCTTTAGAGATATTATTTTTTATATGTCACTTGAAAGGTGGATTAAACCAAACTTGTTTTTTTCGTCTGTTTCTTATTTTCATAACTGTATTATTAATATTATATGCTTGTTTATCATTTTCAATTCATTCCTCTGATTCTTATCTTTATTTTATACCTATTTTTATTCGTTCCATTTCTTTTTCATATATATGTCAAATGTATTTTAGTGTTTGGGGGGTAGCTATTTTTTGAAATGTATTTAAATTATATAATGTTTAAATTTGCCCGAATAGTTATTAAACAATTGTAACACACAAAAATAGACATTATCTTATTTTATATTTTGTTGTCTAGATTTTTGCAAAAATCCAGTAAAAATATTAGATGCATTCGCGATTATTAAAACCGATAATCATGAAGCCTAATTAACTGAATAAATTAACATTGACTTTAATTTTATTGTTATATGAATATTACCGGGATTTTGATGTATAAAAATTTAGGTTATTATATATATATATATATATATATATATATATATATATATATATATATATATATATATATGTATTGTTTTTAAAATATAATTATCCACTGACACCTGTTTCATCGTCTAAGACTCATCAGAGTGGCTGAATCTAGCGAGATGAGTAATAATTACTCTTATGAGTCGTAGATGCTGAAACACCTGTCAGTGAGTAATTATATTTTAAAAAACAATATATATGCCGCTCTCCAAAAGTGGGTACCAAAATGGTTAAAGGGAAAATTATTTCCAAATCGCGTTTAGGTAAAAATGCACTTTGGTAAATAATTGAATTCATTCAAAACGTATCGCAAAAACAAAAATAAAAATAAATAACATCTGTCTGTCTGTCTGTCTGTTTGTCTGTCTTTCTGTCTGTCTGTCTGTTTGTCTCTCTCCCCCCCTCTCTCTCACTCTCTCTCTCTCTCTCTCTCTCTCTCTCTATATATATATATATATATATATATATATACACGTTGTTTTTGATTTATTCATTTCTTCTTTCACACCTTTGGGTTAGGGGGCATACGATCATGTGCAATACTGCATATTTAGTGTAGTGCATCGCTTAAATGCATGCAGACACGACTAACGACGGGTTAGGGTTAGATGAGAGAGCAGTTGTACACATTTCAGAATAAAGGCCTTCGTGGAACGCATTGCGGAATTGTGAAAGACAATCGTTTTATTTATATACTGAAAAGCACGAATGAATTCCATCTACAAAACGCCCAAGCAAAAAGCCGACTGAGCGAGGAACCAACAGACAACTGACACATGTAAGGAAAGCAAAATAGAAAATAAAGCATAAACGAATCCTGTCCTCAAGAAATGAAGGCATCAACAAGAAAAATAATAAATAAACAGAAAGGAACAAAATGTGCAAGAACAGATTATTTTAAGAGTAAAGGTCCTGGTTATTTTTAACTTGATCTTACATCCGATTCTTTGATGATGGATCGCAATGGATTCCGTTGAAAATGGTGGAACCATTGTCTCGCCAAAATGGCGACATAAAAGAGACTTAGAGGCTTTGGAGATGAGACAAATAAAGGAATTGGTAAACTCCAATCCAAACAAAACTTGTTTCGTTTTCAAACACAGAAAGGGAATTTTTAAAATGGATCCGATTGCGTAAACGACGTTTTAACGGGAACTTTACTCCCCAACCCCAAATGCCCGCTTTTGTGAGCGTCGTTTTCCAACCAACACCCCGATCCGTCCAATGTTGCACCCTCGATCTATCAAGCCAACGGCTGTAAATTTTCCCCGCTGCCAACCCCGTGCGTTCTGTTTAAGTCTCTTCTCTGTCTAATGTCCACACGCCTTATTTATCCAGCGACAATCAGATTGTCATTGTAAGACTTGAAAGTAGGGACACATGCGCTCAGCTTCGATAGCCACCGGCAAAATGCAATAGGCTAAGGCGAGAGGGAAGGGGTATCAAATTGAAGGCACTGGCAGAGGTCTGGGTTAAATCTCGCGAGAGTTCAACATCTGAAGAGATTTGCCTCCGGTCGGAGATTATGTTATGTTCAGGACGATGCATACCATTTCAATTAAGTTAGAGAGAGAGAGAGAGAGAGAGAGAGAGAGAGAGAAAGAGAGAGAGAGAGAGAGAGAGTCTGAGAAAACTGTAAATACGAAAACTTTACGTGTTAAGTTTTAATAATATTATTAAGTATTAAAAATAAAATAGAGCCTATTATGCAACATTAAAACTCTACTAAATTTTATATACATATAATAGAATAAATCTCTTTTATCCATAGAGTTAAGCTGAGACATCGATATTTGATTCAGACTAGTCAATGTTTGAGTTTTCCTGTATGCGATCTAAAAAAAAAGAATATTTTGCTATGGATTCTTTACGAAATGAATTATTCCCACCCGGAAAACTATTATAGATGGGCACATCTTTCACTAATGCCCTTAAAAGAAAAGTCATCATCTCATTATTTCCCTATATATTTTCGTTATCACATATAGAATCACATCATTTGTTACATAAATTCATTTTTCACTTAATATTACTTGATTATTCTAGTAATAAGTAGTATTTTTCTTATTATATAAATAATTAAAAATAATGTCATTTAAAGTGTTATTTTAATCTGATGCAATAAGCGCCTAAAATTGCAAATAGCAAATGGTTGCTTTTCCAAAATGAAAAAATTTATCTTATTTGAGAACTTCGTATATAGTCAGCATATTTGGGATCTTATACTAGTAAGTAGCGATTAAGTTAGCTAGTATAAATTTTGGTAAGAGTCACATTACATTTCACAATAAGCTATCTGGGAACAGAATTTTACCCAGTGACAGACAAAACAGTATATTACAAATGAGTCAAGTTTTCGAGCAAAGGAAAACTAAGGGTTAAGTCTCCGGAAAACCGTACGGATAAGAAACACCCCAATAATGTAGAAATAATCTAAGTTGAATGTGTCTGTTTGTCTGCTTTTTTCATTTCTCAAATTAAAAAAAACTAAGTTAGAAGGGAATAATTTTAGTAATATACGCGCGCTCTCTCTCTTTCTCTACTTAAGTTCGACGACGATACAGAGAATAAAAGTCCTGCAAATATAAACACCTGCATGTATATACCCTTATTTTATTTGGTTTATAGATCGCTCATGGGTGAAAATATTACAGTGTTATCTATGTAAGTTATATTATTATTATTATTATTATTATTATTATTATTATTATTATTATTATTATATAAAAATACCTACTCTTATATAAAAAGAACTTTATGTTTGTGTGTGTGTGAGTGTGCGAGTCGTTCCTTAGTGATTCGGAAACAGTTGGGACAATCTTTTAAAAAGTTCACGCGAAATGAATCAGGAGTGTTCTTGCGCAGGTTTTGTATCGTAGCGCGTTTCATAAGTATCGAAAATCGATAATTCGCTAAAAGAAAGAAGTTCAATTTTGACGAAAGTTAACACTTTTCTACAACCTAACATCACAAGTGCATTTGAAAAGTTTTATCACTGAACAAGCAGAAAGAACCGACATATAAAATCAATAGGTGCTGCGTTGATAAAACAGAGTTGCGTTCGAAATGAATGTTCCTATTTAGAGCACGACTGAACCATAATACGTTACTTGTGCATTTTAAACTATTATTTTTTTTATTCCATTTTCACCCAAACCAAGGCAAATTGCCACTTTGTTGTAGGGGGGCTACTATAAGGGACATAAGCATCAGGGCTACTGTGTAGGGAGTTGGGCAGCAAAATGTAGGTTAATGTTGCACTTCTGCATGTCAGTACAGTCGGAGAAGCAGGGACCCGGAATGGAATTCCAAAGTCTAACTGTTCTGGGGAAGAAACTGCTGGAGTAAAAGGCTCTCTTGCATCTAGGGATCTCTACTGTGAAGGGGTGGGATTTAGCTGCTTGTCGGGTTTGTCGGGGGTATTTACGTCGAGAGGGCACATGTGCTTGCAGTTCGTCAGAGAATTCACCGTTAAAATACTTGTAGAACAGGCAGAGGGATGCAACATTTCGTCGATGGGACAGAAGCTGAAGTTTAGCTGACAGTTCAGGACCTATCAGATTGGCGACTCTCTTTTGAACCTTGTCTAGGAGCGAGATACTAGTGGTAGATGTACCATCCCAAATATGACAACAATACTCCATACATGTCCGAATGGTGGCCTTATAGAGGTATAGGATACGTTCAGGCGTTAATAGCTTTCTAGCACGTTAGAGAGAACCTACATTCTTCGTAGCGGTCCTGGCAATGTTCTTAGTGTAATTGTTCCGTGATTGTGAGCGTTAGGCCGAGGAGTATAAAAGATGTACTTTCAGTCATTGGCCATTGCTATTGGCGGTAGGGAAGGTTTCTTGTAATTATTGAAGGAAACAAGTTTAGTCTTGGCAGCATTGAAGGTGACCATCCATGTTGTCTCCATTTCACTACGGATCGGAGGTCTTCCTCTAGCGTTTCTGCCATTTCTTTAGGTATGTGTTAATTTGTTTTCCTGTCGTGTCTGTTATAGAGCGTGGTGTCGTCAGCATACATACCCATCTCACAGACAATTTTATCAGGGAGGTCATTTATGAATATTACGAGTAACAGAGGTCCAAGTATGGATCACTGAGACACTCCCGCATTTACATCATATTGTTTAGATGTACGACTGTCAAGGACAACCTGGATTTTTCTCTTATCTAAGAAGGATTTAATTATGATAAGTATTCTACCAGTGATACCGTAAGATCTAATCTTCCTGAGGAGACCCTCATGCCATACCCTGTCAAAAACCTTAGATATATCTAGAGCTACCGCTCTTACCTCTCCCGCTTTGTCCAGTGAATGGTATATACGTTCTAAGATTACAGTTAGGATGTCTGCTGTGGGACGGGCTTGCCTAAATTCATATTGTTGGTCAGTCAGAAGTTTAGCATCTGTAAGGTGATGGACTAGAGCTTGGTTAATTATGGACTCAAATATTTTGGCGAAAAGTGGGAGGAGGCTAATGGGGTGATAATTTACTTGGTAAATTCTTTCGCCAGAATTCTTGAAAACTGGCACTACAGAAGCAGTTTTCCAGCAGGCAGGAAAGCAAGATTCATTAAGGCATTTGTTGTAAAGTTTGGAGAGAACTGGAGCTACTTCGGCGGCGCACTGTTTTAATAGCACTGCCGGGATGAGATCAGGTTCACATGCTTTTGCAGTGTCAAACTTTCTTATGATAGCATGCACCTGAGCAGGGGTGATTTTCAGATCGTCTAGTGTGGCGTCTGTCTTCAAAAGAAAGTCAGGGAGGGGTGGTTAGCAGAGTCCAGTGTGGAGTTGGAGGCAAACTGTCTGGCATGCATGTTAGCCTTCTCAGTTGCTGAGCAAACAATCTCATGATTATAGGATAGTGGGGGAATTGTTGAGTGCCCATTATTTACTACACTGTTGTAGATTTTCCAGAAGTCTCGGGTTCCTTATTTTTGTGCTTTAAGTGAAGATATCATTTACAGGTGATTTCACAAAATAAACCGGAGGTTCTCTACAGTGAAATGAATATTACAATATATTCTGGATTAAGTCACTGCAGGAATGCACGTGAAGCTTCCTCCAGGTACACGCTGGAGGGGGCGTAACTAGAGCTGGCAATCAATCGATTTGATTAAAAAACGGAGATTTTACCGATTTCGATACCAATAAAATTGTAAGAGGGTGGAAAATCTGTTGATCCTCACTCAATCCTGGACAACGTTGGATTGTAATTAAATATTACAGCTGTGAACAATTTTCATATTAAGATGAATTCTGTATAAATTAAAAGTATAATAATAATAATAATAATAATAATAATAATAATAATAATAATAATAATAATAATAATAATGATAATTCTATAAATAAGTGTAACACATTTATTAATATTTTATAACAATTTTTGTATTTAACTCTGATGATACTTTTCACTAAGTTATTGGGATATCGGCTGGATATACTTTGTACATGTTATGGTGAAGAAAGGGAAGAATTATCGGCCTCTCTATGTATGTATGTACCCCCTCTGGGCATTCAACTCTATATTCTCCCTTTCCACGTGAAGATACGCAAGGTATATTTATCTCATGCCCCTTTATCTTAATGACAATATTTTTATTCCATCTATATATTAATACGATAATGTGTGTGTTCTTTTGTGTGTAACGCTTACACCTGGGCAGTTTAATTATTATGTACTTCCATAATTTTACCAAGAATTCTTCATAAGTTTTGGTTTCGGTTTCAATTATAGCTGATGGCACTTCAGTCATCTAGGTAATTTTAAACATAGTTAAATGATCGATAGTTGATAAAGCTAGAAAAGATAAACCTGGCAAAATATTATTTATACTTATATGAATACATTCATAGGCTCTATTTTTCGAGAGCAAGCAATTGGACCTCCTTACACACCATCCTTTATTTTCTTTTTGTTTTTATTCCTCGATAGCCCTCATATTTAGAAATCGCCTAATTTTCGTATTTCTACTTTTTAAATGATATTTCAACCAATTACCTATTTTAATATTTATTATATATCTTATGTACATTAACATTGTGAGATCTGCTTTTCATCTGGACAGTCATTCACAAAATTCTTAACCTTAACGTAGGTTTAAACTATTATCTAAGTTTTTATATGTGCTCAATAATTATATATATATATACAGGGTGTTCCAAAAGTCTTGGACACATTTCAAGTCCTCATATCTGCTTAATGTGCCCAAGAATATATATAAATTTAGTTGTTAAATTTAAATTCTGAAATCAAAATATAGACACATATGTTCGAGTTAAGAATTTATTGTTTGACAGAAGGAATATATAGAAGAGATTATATTAATTTTCTTAATCCATGGATTTTCAATAATGACTAATATTATCAGAGGAAATGAAATGCGATTAGCAAAATGTTCAGCTGTGAAAAGGCACTTATTTTGCTTTTCAACACAAATATTGAAAATAGATTTTTGGTGGTGAATGATTGTTATATGAAAATAATTATTGGAAGAGGGACTTTTATATAACCTGGGAAGTCCATTATCGGAAGGAGTATAATGTCCTTCGGGGTAATTTCCAAGTAGGCAGAATATTGGTCCAGGGGAGAAGGCAGTAATCCCATATAACTAAATTTATACATTGCTCTATTCTTAAATATTGAGCTTTTCCTTTTTGGCTGGGATCACCCTGAAAGTGTTACCTCTAGTAATATCTATCAGAATTTCCATCGGATTTTAATCTGTGTCTTATCCCGCTTATATATATATATATATATATATATATATATATATATATATATATATATATATATATATAAAACCAAAAAACTGGGGGGGGGGCAAGTCAGTACTTTTTGACGGACCGTCTTTTTAAAAATCTACCAAAAATCAGGTAATTATCCGATCAATACGAAATTTTCAGCGATTATTAGGAGAAGAATGAACTTTATAACAGTGTGCTTATTTTTCATAAACGATATTTATATATATATATTTTTGCGTACAAAACCCCCCTTGTTTTGAAGTGGAAACAAATATGCTTAAAATAATCATCTGAAACCGAACAAAGCATATTGTGTTGTTGTAAGGGACAGCATTATAGATTAAAAAAAAATTGTTTGCATACCTTATTTTGACGTCTGAATATCAGAACTTCGATTGTGTTTAATTATCCCGCTTTTGAGTTTTGAAGTGTGAAATTCGGTTAATATGTTAAGTAAAATAATTAATTTAAGTTAAGCAAAAAAAAAAAAAAAATTTAATATTTATACGAAAAAAGCCATTTTAAAATTTTTGATAAACAACTTTTTTTTTAGCGAGCCGAATAATGCATGACCATTATTAAACAGGGCATGCTTTGAATAATCGATACAAAACAAAATTCGATAAATATTGCGCCCTTTGTGTTAAAAATAGCATCATTTTTTTCGATCCCGTTTGAAAACGTTTGCCGCCTTTCGACTACGGTGGACCAAACGCACTGAAATAATTTTTTTTTATTCTGCTTTAAATTGCCCCCCCCCCCATTTTGGGGAGCCTGGCCCCCACACACATACACATTAAAAACCAAACTCATACAAATGGTCACCCATCTGGTACTGGCTAGCCTCAGCTTAATAATACATTGAAATTTTCATCACTGAAAAATAAGTTTTTTTGACCTGTTTGGTCTTCCATAGTTTTCTTCTTATCAAACGCAAACGTGAACAGAGTCGATCTAGACTCTACATCGACGCGAAATATCTGGTTACCTATATGAATAAGTGGAATTATTTGAAATTCAGGTACTTATATTATAATATTTTTGCATATTCTCTTAGAAAATCATCCTAAATCTTAGTTAGACAATAAATAAATAAATTAATTATTTCAAAAACCTTTTTTTTTTTAAATATTTAAGTACGTTTTTTGTGCAAGACAAAAAATGTCAATTGTTAACTTTTTGGGAAAATTTATCATTTAAAATTTAATTAAAAATAGTAGAAAAAGTTTTACATTATTCTGCTTTCTATATGATAAAATTCAGGGTTTTATCTTTCTGGAAAAAAAGTTACTCAGAAATAATGGATTTTAATAAATGTAATTTAGTTTTAAAAAACAACAACAACTTGATTTTGCGGCCATTTTTGGCGGTGCCTAATATATATATATATATATATATATATATATATATATATATATATATATATATATATATTTGGTTATATATCTGGTTATAGAAGTCTATATCTCAAGTCCATATTGGATTTTGTGACATATTTCCATTCAATGACTGTCCAGACGAAAAATAGATCTCACAATGTTAATGTACACATTCCGGATAAATGATGTACGATTCCGATTCCGCTATCGATTCCGATACCACAAAAAGTTCTGAAATTCCCGATTCCGATTAATCGACCAAACACTAGTAAATAGAAAATTTCATAGTATATAAATGTGTTAACCCAGAATGTCGGAATTTGAAACGCGTAAGCAAAGATCAAAAAGGTTTTTTTCCCCCCGAGTTGTTTTTTTTTTAGTTTATGCTGAGACGCTGATAAAAGGCGAGTTTGGCGACGAAGATCGGATTTTCAATGTTCACGTGGATGTGATAAGAGGATTGATGGGAGGGGGTGGGTGAAGAAAGGGTCGCTTTTATTTCAAGGTATTTCAATGGCCTGGGATATGTCGACAATGTGAACGTAAAGGCGCCGTGCCCATATTTATTAGTTTATACATCAGTCGTCATTCGTAGACGTTTTACAAGCTCCGTTTGTCTGCCAGTGGAATTCGGTGGAGAGAGGGTGCCCGATTTGCGTTACATCATACGTATTAGATTTCCTTTCGTGTATCCTTCACTTTATTTAATTGTTTTTCTTTAGTCTTCCAACGTACGTTTCATTATATATATATATATATATATATATATATATATATATATATATATATGTATATATATACATATACATATATATGTATATATATACATATACATATATATATATATGTATATATATACATATACATACATATATATATATATGTATATATACACACACACACACATATATATATATATATATATATATATATATATATATTGATTTTAGATTGTACAGAAGGGCAGAAAAACATTGGTACCGTCGGTTTAAATAATGAGGACCAGGAATTTAGGAAAACTCGTCCCGGGAAAACTCGACCCCGGAAAACTCGTCCCCTTTCGCTAGGTAGGAAAACTGGTCCCTTATTGAATAAATATCGATTGAAAACACATTTTATGATCGTTCTTGAAGGAGATATTGTTTTTTGAAATAAACTATAGCCGCTCAAAA
>NC_136517.1:23858362-23868362 GCF_053919585.1 Euprymna scolopes
TCCCTTTTCTATTTCCTTTTTATTTTCCCTTCCCTTTTATTACCTGCGTTCTTTCTTTAGGCGTATTCATCTTTCAGTTGTGACGGTACAGGCCGGTAATAATCAAGAAAAACACAGTGCTAAAACTAACAAGATGTCTATTAGTGAAACCATGTTAGAGAAGTACGCGTCATGATTCTGTGACTATAACTGTCACAAATTGCTATTTTTTACTTCCTTTCCACCGTAAAAAAGATGCGTCAAAATGTTGGAACGTAGTGTTCTGTGTTCGTTTCTGCATTCCTTTTTTGAATGTGCCCGTTAGAACTTTTGCTTAGGACCTTCGAGAAAATGCATTTTTTTCTCTCTGTTTTTCCAAATTAACACCAGCCGGGGTTTGCTTGTAAATTTCCGCGCGTAAATTCTTTTCGAATTACCGTCAAATATTATTTTGGATATGAATTCCTCCATCGCCAGTTTGTTGTTGTTTAAATGTTGATTCAAATAACTTCGTCGCCAGTGTATTGTTGTTTGATTGTTGAAAGAAGAACAAGAAATCTTGGAAACAATTAAATAAAATACATATTAATAGAAAATACAGAAACAATTATTGGATGAGTTCGACTCCGTTAAAATGGAAGCACAAAGTAAGTTTACGACCCATTTCCTCTGAATCTCAGGTCCAGACTGCCCGATAGCAGAAACTAGTTTCCGGAAGTGACATCAGCAATAGTCCATCGTCAGAATCTGTAGAGGTGCAACCCCAACGTTGAAGTGGGTAAATACGCTTACATCAGGACACTTCCTTACTTCCTTTTTTCTTCCTTTCTAAATTTTCTTTTTCTTTTCTTGCGTTCTTTTTTGTCTCATTCTGAGTTGCGTTTCTTTTTCTTCTCTTTCTTTCATAGTTTATGGTATCTTTCTTTATTCTTTCTTTCTTTCTTCTTTCTTTCTTTTCTGATTTTCTTCGCTTTATACTAAGTGTCAGTGGTTATTCATACGCATAGCTTTTTTTTTACATAGGTGTCACCACTTATCAAGGCCGATAGGCCACTCAAGGATAAGGGTTAAAGAGTGTAGAGTAGTCAAAAGGACAATATAGTAATCGTTAGTAATGGAAATTCGGTAAATTTGTTAACTTAAGTGGAACGGCTCATCAGAAACTTGTTCACGTTGGACTTGAAGACAACCATATTATAGACAGCTGAAAAGCAGGAAAACGGAAGACAATTCCACAGGCGTGCAGTTCTAAGAAAGAAGCTTTGAATATGAAATCTATGTTTAGGTTTAGGCACAGATAAAGAGTGGGGCGAATTATTGATAGTGTTTTCAGCTAGTCGAGTATTACGTTTATAAAAGTTAAAATGTGTGTATGTGTGTGCAAAGACACTTTTCAATCTATACCCTTAGCGAATGTTTGATCGACATACTTGAGATTTGGTATATAGTGTACTCAGACACGTGGGAAGTCTTTTTAATCGATTTTCATCCAGAAAACAGGGTTGCTAAGGTGTCAAAATTGAAAATTCGTACGTAGGGATCATCGAATTTTTATCTCTTTGTCGAATGTTTCAGGAATGCGCATACATGAATCGTTCACATTAAAGATTACTTATGTTAAGAATAAGTAGGTTTGAAAACACTTTTAAAAAATTGGTATCAAGCTGGCTTAAGTGCTATCGTATTTGAGTCACCGTCTTTAGGTTTTAGTTTCAATCTCAGCTCAAGTGTTGTTTTAATTACAAAAAATAAACTGTTAGTACACGCATGCGCATGTCTCAGTTTCTTTCCTTTTTTTTTCTTCATTTTTTAATAGAATTAAACGTTATGTTTAATACCTTACAGTATTTCTGTTTATAATAAATAAGAATTCTGCATTAATTAAGTTCGAAGAATCGTGCATTTTTGTAGACTTTGAACGAAACTATTTTAACTGGTGAGGGCAAACAAAAAAGTAAACAACAAGTCAGAAAACCCTATCCGAAAAGAAACTCTCCGCTTTAAATCAAAAGTTAGCAATGGGTGCTTTTCTTCTTTGTGCAATCAGAAAGGATAATAAGAACTTAGAAATAAAAAAAAATGCGTAATTCTATGATTCTATATGAATATTAGTGCGAACGTTGGCGAAGCATAGTTTTACGACTATATATACATATACAAATTTCTTCCTTTCCTGCTTTGTTTAATTTTAATTGCGTTTTTTTTCTTTTTATATTTATTTTGTTATCTTTTTTTTATTTTTCTCTTTTGTTTTTTCCAGCTTAAACACCCCCCCACACACACACATAGATATAATCCCTTTTTTACTGTAATTAATTTAGGAGACTAAAATAGGATAAGGGATTAGAGATGGATAGATAGGTAGAGAGGAAGATAGAGAAAGAGATAGAAAAGAGAAAGAGATAAGGAAATAGAGAAAGAAATGGATAGAGAGAGATAGAGGGCTTGAGAGATAGAGAGAGGGAGAATTAGAGACAGAGGCAGAGAGAAAGAGAGAGAGAGAGAAAGAGAGAGAGAGGGGGGAAGAGAGATATAGACTGAGTAAGAGAGAGAAAGGGGCTCAAAGAGAGATGGAGGTGATAGAGAGAGAGAGAGAGAGAGAGAGAGAGGGACAGATAGAGGAGAGAAGATATAGAGAGAAGAATAGAGAGACAGAGAGAGAGAAAGAGAGAGAGAGAGAGCGGGGGAGAAACAGAGGGTGAACTACACTTCACCGTTTTTTCCTCGGTCAGTGGATGAGAAATCCTTCTAGACTGAGCCAATTTAAATTCATCTATCCAGATTACTCTGTTTTGGGGAGATAGAGTGACGACCGGTATTTATGCATAATTTGAACCAGACGTAACTATCAACCGTTGGCCTTCGCCAATTATCAAGGAAACAATGCTACTTAAGGAAAATAGTAAAGAAATATGTAAATATAATAAAATTACCAGAAAAAAAACAAATAAAAATATAACAAAATTAAAAAAAAAAAACAACGACTTACGGTAACAATTTCTGTTTTATTCTTGTAAAGATTGGTAAAAAGTTTTCTTTTTACGCACGTGTAAAGTAACAATCGTTATTTTTTGACATTTCAAAATGGTCGACTGTTGCCGTAAAGAAACGATGTCGAAAATTTTTTTGTTTAATATTGTAATATTTTTTTATTTTAAATATATGAAAACACGCTTAGATTAGCTAAAAACGTAAATGTCGAGGCAATTGCTTCAGTGGTTTTTGTAGATTAACGATTACGAACAAACATATTTTTCACACACACACACACAGACACACGCACGAGCGCGCGCACACACATATCTATATATCTATAAAAGTGAACGTGTCTGTGTGTCTGTGTGCCTGTGTGTGTGTACATTTCCCTACGCAATAACTCTGCCAATTTTAATCTACAGATTCGAAATTTGATATACAGGAAACTGAAATGTGGGAAAATTGATGTGATAGGTTTTCGATCAGAGATTTGGCTGTTAAGGGGTCAAAATTTAACGATTAGACCTTTGAGAACTCTACCAAACTCCTCCGTCAATTTTGGGTCTAAACACTTGGAATTTTAGATATAGGTTCCTTGGACATAGATCTAACTTAATAACTTGATTTCATCCCAAAACAATAAATGTTAAGGGGTCATAATAGGGGTCAAAGTTTAAAAAATTGACCACTTTATA
Organism: Euprymna scolopes; assembly: GCF_053919585.1. Classification (NCBI taxonomy): domain Eukaryota; kingdom Metazoa; phylum Mollusca; class Cephalopoda; order Sepiida; family Sepiolidae; genus Euprymna; species Euprymna scolopes. The sequence continues at coordinate 23,862,013 of NC_136517.1, forward strand.
TATTTATTTATGTTTTTGCTCAACATACACCTCTAAACACCCGAGCAACGCCGGACTGTAATGCTAATATATCTATAAAAGTGAACGTGTTTGCGTGTGTGTCTGTGTGTTTGTCTGTCTACATTTTCCTACGCAATAACTCCGTCAATTTCCAGTCTACAGACTCGAAATTTGATATACAGAGTACTGAGATTTGGGAAAATCTTTGTAATTTATTTTCGGCCAGAAATTTGGCTTTTAAGGCGTTAAGGTTCAATGATTTGACCTTTAAGAACTCTACCAAACTCCTCTGCCAATTTCCCGTATAAACACTTGAAATTTTAGATATAGATTTCTTGGACATGGATCTAACTTTATAATTTGCTTTGAGCCCAAAACAATAAATGTTAAGCGATCATAATAGAGATCGAAGTTAAAAAAATTGACCGCTTATTTATTTTTGCTCAATATACACCTTGAAATACCCGGGCAACGCCGGGCTGAAATGCTAGTATATATATATATATATATATATATATATATATATATATATATATATATATATATTCATTCGCCTGGTATTCTTTCAGCATCTAAGATTTCCTTCTTTATTTTTAAATAATTCTCTCGTGTTAGTACTTCCTTTTCTTTTATCAAACACATCGACCTCATATCGTATATACAAAATGATTACGTCATTAGATCCCCAAAGTTAAGTGTCGTTGAACGTGATCAGTACCAGACTGGTGACTATATAGCGATAACAAATAGTGTATGTAAGGATTACGGCGAAACATCCCTTTAGAAAACTAGAATTGTCAAACACAAATAAGCGTTTCGGGGGAGATAGATTTTGAAAATATGAAGACATACCACACACACACACACACACACACACACACACACACATATATATATATATATATATATATATATATATATATATATATATCAAAATAGCAAAAGTACCCGTCGTTGACTGGGTTAAAAAAAAAACAGCCTACAGAAAATGGACTCTGATTTATGAAAAGGAAGGGTTGTAAATAGATAGCTTCGAATTTGGAGGTATCAAAACCAAAGCCAAATATGATGAAAGTAAAAATAAAATAGATAAACCCCATAATTTATTATACCATACCTGTTCACACTGAAACACTTATCACAACATTCTGTGGATCTATATTAAAAAACCTTGTTAAACTTTGTGACATATTTCCATTCTATGGAGGTCAGGCGTGAACGAACACCCCATAATTTTATTATACCATATTTCTTCAAACTGAAACACAATTATCAGAGTATACTTACGCAGATAGATATAAAAAGTCTTTATTAAAGTTTGTGCCTATTTCCATTCTATGGAGGCCAGGCGCGAAGCAGACCCCACAATTTGATTATACCATCCTTATTTAAGTTAAAACATACTTATCAAACTATTATTATGTACAACTATATCAAAAGCACTTGTAAACGTTTTTTTTTTTAATTTTTAAATTTTTATTTTCATACTTTTATTTTATTTATTTATTTTTCTTTTTTATTTCAACAACTTTAATGAATCATCATTATGCCAGATCAAACATACCCATTCCTGTGTCTCGATACATCTTCTATCATTATATGTGATCAGTTTTCTATAATAGTCAACCATATAGGAGCCTATTCGTGACCAGACACACACACACACACACACACACACACACACACACACACACACACACACACACACACACACACACACACACAGAGGTTCAGCTTTATATCATATATATACATATATATATGTATATATAGTAATTTACAAAAATATATGGCGATTAAGCTACACTAAATATTCTGCGTTTCGTCAGGCTTATGCGCGAATTCTGTGGTTGCTTCTTGTTTTTATATATGTTGAGGATTTCTAGTTAGCCAATCAGCTTTCTAGTATCCACCGCGCCCCTTCCTATCAGCAAATGGGCATGCATTTTATCAAACAAAGGATCTGTTTTAGAACTAGGTTAGTGGTTTTAGGTAGACGTTCTCCTTTTTTTTACATATAAATATACCTATGTGTACACACATACATGCAGATATATATACATATATCTATATATACATATATGTGTGTGATCGTTTATGTATATTCATGTTTATTTAATTTATTTATTTGTTTGTTTTCTATTGTTATTGTTAGTTTTAAAGCTATTTTGTATCGCTATCCTAGAGTAAGTTTTATTTTGTGAACACAGTTGTTTGCTATTTCTCGCCTACAGTTTAATAGATTTCTAGGTTCTTTAAAGTACAGGATAGGAAATTTTTCTATGGAGGCATAATTTACATGGGTCGTCTAAATGTCTGCATGTGGTAGCTTGTCTCATTATTTTCCATTCGACTACCTATATATATGCGTGTGTGTGTGTGAACTTAGTTATATTTTTTGGAAAAAAGTATTCCAGCAGAAGGCTCTATTATAAAGAAAAATTCCGAAAATAAGAGCGTAATATTTATAACTGTATTTACATAAAGTTTAGATAAGTCATCGTTACCGTCGGTTTTAAACCTGATAATAGGGGACCAATTTAGATACGCATATCATTCCGGTTATAAAGCAGATGTGTATCGGCTGAAGAAAGCTTGATATGGGTACCTAAAACGATCCCCTATCATTAGGTTTGCAACCGACGGTATCGATGACTTTTTTCATCTAAACTTTCTGTAAGTAATATATATATATATATATATATATATATATATATATATATATATATATATATATATATATATATATAAAGAGAAAACGAGATAAAGAGAGAGAGAGAGAGACAGAGAAAGACAGACAGATCGAATTTTGTTTGATCATAAATACCGATGATTCATAACTCATCAACGCACTATAGATCAATATATTTCTACCTTGTATATATTAGAGGCAGGAGGGGGGTGAATTTAAACCATGACGCTTTCTTGTTTCAATGACTGTACTAGCATGCAAGAGTTTACATTTCGCTGCTCAACTCCCTACATTCTATCCCTGTAGATATTGTCACAAATAGTAGCCCTTTACGTCTAAGTGTCACTGTACTAGTTGTTTGAGGGGGGGGGAATGCATCACCCCCCAAAAAAACCCAAAACAAAAAACTAGGTGTCAATTTGTTGCGAACACCCTGTAGCCAACAAACGCACGCACCAACCAAGAGTGGCACAAGGTCATTCAATACACACGGAATTAAAAACAAAACCCATTACCCACAATAAAATAAAACCACACATCCACCAACACGCCGTAGAAAAATATAATGCCGAGATGATAAGAAAACTGCTGCTCATTTTTATTTTTATCAAACCAAACTTTTTTTTTCTTCTTAGTCAGACCTCATTTTGTTACGTGTTTTCTTATTTTCCCAGCGCCTGGCAGACAGTTGGCAGCTATGATAAGCACACACGCGCGAGATAACGTGTCATGAAGCCGTCGCGAGTTATCACCCTTTCACTTTACGGAACACAGATGTTCACCGGTAGGTGTCACTTTCTGAAGTACATCTCGGGAGATAAGAAGACAGAATACTAGCGGTTACGGGGTCAACTGCAAGTGTGTTTGACCTCTAAGTTATCAATAATATTTGGAAATTTGATCGTAGCGATTATCAGCAAGAATCATTAGTTTGCAACGTTAATTATTATTGTCTCTGTCCATTGCTCTCATGCTAAACAGTTGTAAAAATAGAAAAGTAGTTGGATTAACTAGTAATAATAACTAGTAAACGTATCCGTTCTTTAAAGGACAAAATTCCCCACGGACGTGATTTTACTAGTCTCGAACTTTCTATAAATACAATTATGACATTTGTTCATAAGAATTGTCTGATCTGTTCCGTTTGAATTATCAGTCTCAATCAATTCGCTGTTTTAATACCTCTTTGTAATACAGTTTCCTATTCCAGTAGCTTCTTTCCAAATGCTGCAAGATTGTCGAACTCTCTTCATGCTCACTGTTTTCCATACGGCCTTGGTCTATTACAGACTAAGATAAATAATGATCTCCCATCTTTGCGACAATCATCTTTCACTCTTATTAACTCCTTACATTAAGTGGCTTCATGCATTGTCTGGAGCGATTTCCATGTAAAAAGTGTCATATAGTAATGTTAATATTTTAAAATTTACTTTTGACTGTGAACTTCGAGCAAGGGATATTGCAACGGAGGACGTTATTTTTTTAAAAATGGAGTTACCCACTTATCAAAGCCGGACAGCCACACGAGGATAAGGGTCAATGAATGTCAGAAGATTAGTGAGATAACAATATATCAATATGGCGCTTTGCAGATGCACAGGTTTCAATAAGGGAGTTTTCCTCGGGCGACATGCTTTCAAACCAGCTCTCTTCAAAACTCTACCAACTGTGTGTCGAGACACGTTCACTTCTCTGTTCCTCTACAATCTCCCCAGCAGTGATCCTTGGGGTTTGGCTGACACGTCGAACTATTTTTCACTCTACTCTCGCTGACAGTAACCCTTTTCTCCCCCGATCTTCCAAATTCATAACGTGACCTTGTGATTTAAATTTCTTTAAGATGACTCGAACGGTGGATTTGGGAAGATTTTATATATAAATCTTATCATAGCCCTCCCCTTTGGAATGGCACGCTATCACAGGCTTTCTGGGGTATTCTCTGTGTTCCTTGGTTTTAACCATAACGAAAATTCCTTGATTTAAATTAATTCAAAGCAAACGTTGTCTAAAATTATCTGAAAAAGAAAAATATTAAAAATTAACATTAAATGAGCATAATAAGGCTACAAAAAGGTAACAAAACCATGCCAAACATGCAATTGGTTGTAATTATACTTGTAATACATGAAAATAATTATACTGGTAATACATGAAAATAATTATACTGGTAATACATGAAAATAATTATACTGGTAATAGATGAAAATAATTATACTGGTAATACATGAAAATAATTATACTGGTAATAGATGAAAATAATTATACTGGTAATAGATGAAAATAATATGCCGTGCCAATAATTTTGAACAGAATAATTTAGAAATGTCGTTTGTAATTTCTTTAGTATTCATTAAAAAAAAAATTGTTGCATCAGAAAGAGTAGTTCAAACTACATAAAAGCCCTCGATTCTGACCATTTTTATGAGATTTTATCAACAAAATATGATTTTTATTGGACCGTGCCAATAAATATGACCATGACTGTAGATATTAGAGAATAACATATACTTATCCATTCACATACATAAAACCTCTCAGACGTAAGATAATTCTTTGTAACACAAAAATATCACGAAATAAAGGTTAAAAAGCTAAAAATACATGAAGCTATCTACCCACCCCCCAAGCTGGAATAAACAATGTCACCTTTCATACACATATTTTTGCAATTATACTTCACTTAATGTGTATACATTTTGCAATTATACTTCACTTAATGTGTATACCAATCGGATTTTACAACATGACATGAGGAAACTTTTCACTACAAACAAATCCTGACTAAATATTCAAAATCATATTCTATTCGTAGCCCAAATAAATCTCGGTATGGCAAACGCACAATGGTTTATCCGAGGATGGTGCATCTTTTTCAAGTGATGCTACTACTACTACTACTAACAACAACAACAACAACAACAACAACAACAACAACAACAACAACAACAACAACAACAACAACAACAACAACAACAACAACAACAGCAACAACAGCAACAACAACAACAACAACAACAACAACAACAACAACAACAACAACAACAACAACAACACTAAGCTTGATACTCCACCCGACTAGATGAATTTTTGTCTTGGAATCCAATAGGTCAAAAAGCCACAAGAAAGATATACTATGAAATATTTAAATAGTCAATTAGGGAAAGGAAAATTAATATTCTAAACTTCTTTACTAACTTAGTGTTTAAGATGTAAAGTAGAACTTTAATGAAATATTCTATGCATTTCATCTAGGATACCACCAACTTATAAAAGCATAATTCGAGCGCAGACAGCTGACAGTCTAGAGTGTTCAAAGGAGTTGATTGCAATTTAGTTTTTATTTTCCCGAAAGTGGCCAAAATTGAAATATTCTTAAAGAAGCTCCATACTTCAAATTATAGAAAATACCTGATTTTATACCTATATACACTAGCTATTCATGTTTTGCAATCATCAGTGTAGGAAGTAACAATTCCTATCGGTCGGGTGACTCGAACCCAGCCACGAAGCAATATTTGACTTCATTTTTATATATATATATATATATATATATATATATATATATATATATATATATATATATACTAAATTCAAAATTCTATGACGTGAAATGGTTGAGTTTCAAATCTAGAATTTTTATTAAATGCAAGACAAA
>NC_136517.1:23873362-23945862 GCF_053919585.1 Euprymna scolopes
AAAACATTGGTACCGTCGGTTTCAAGCCCAAACACAATGGGAAAAAGTTTTTCTTTGTAATGGAGCACTTTGTTGGAACTCTTCCCCAAAATACAGTAAGCAAATATATATATATATATATATATATATATATATATATATATATATATATATATATATATATATATATTATTTTCAAGACAATAAAAATAAAAATAAAATGAGGACATCATATTTCATATTCGTTAGAATGGTTTCATGAACATTCGGACAATTTGAAACATTATGTCATTCAAAAATATTCGAAAACGTCCTTTCTTCAGATAGTGAAATAAACTATGATTATTCGATTTATAATCTATATAGAATAGCGTTTGGTTCGGTTTATAATAAATGCGGTTCATAAGTATTATCGTTAAGATTTAAAGTTATATCTAAAAATTTCACTATTTTTATTTTATTCTTGCAGTCAAGTGTTATTTCTGACTTAAGTTTATTAAAGATATTTTAATTTTCTTTGTAGCTTTTCTGCAATTCGATCGGTTTAATTAACTAAAAATAATGCATCATCTCTATAAAGCTTCCATTTAAACCCGGTATTTTTTTATATATCCTCTTTAGTATGTATAGACTTACCAGATTAGTTAACACACTGAGTTCGGATATCCTATCCTTATATCAAAGTAGTTCCCTCTATCGTTCCTTGTCCATAATTCATCATTATATTTAATTAAGGGTTCCCTTTTACAATTTTTTGGAAATATATATATGGCAATTTAGCTACACAAAATTTTTCGTGTTTCATCCTTGATAGGATCCGCCGCGCTTTTGCTGGAATTGATGTTGGTGCTTTTTGAGTATCCCCGTGGTACTAGGTTTGCTCATCAGCCAATTAAATTCTTAATTATTCACATGCCCATTTATTGTAGTCAATGAGCGTGCGCACCTGCTTCTCAGTTGTTCTAGCAAGGATGTTTTTTTTTACTTCGTGATCGGAGATTACTTTGTTTTAATTTGACTATTTATTTGTATTTTATGTTGTACTCGACTAGTCTTTGATTTTTTTTATTTTTTCATGCATTATTATTATTATTATTATTATTATTATTATTATTATTATTAGTGTTATTGGTATCATTAGTAGTCCATCAATTTTTCCGTTATCCTAAGGGAATGTTTATTTTGTGATACATGCGATTGCTATTTCATTACTGCGGTTTAATAAATTTGGGGGTTCTTTAAACTTTAATAGCTAATTTCCCATTGTAAAGTAGTTTACACACGCCGTCTAGGTTACTACATTTGCTGGATTGCCGTACTATTTTGTATTCTTTTATCGGATATCGTCCACTTTCTTTGAGCGCCCAATTGTGGTTCGCTTATGCTGTTTTTATTTGGTGATAGTTCTATTCAGCTCCACTTACGTACTGAGCACTGTCAAAGTATATACTAAAAATATTTACATAACATTATATATATATATATGCATATAAAGGGTGAGAGATTAACAATTGTGAAATCATCAATCAAGTTTTCATAGGAGGAAACATAACAAAAATATGTTTATATGTACGATCGTTTCGGAAACAATATCCTTTTTACTTATTCAATATTCAAAATTGAGAAAACGAGAAATAAGTAAAGTATTTCAAATTTTTATATTTCTATTTATATAAACTGTAATGAGATTTTTGCTCGTCTATCATACTTTGTAATATATATATATATATATATATATATATATATATATATATATATATATATATATATATTATGAAACATCTTTTTCTTGACCATGTTACCTCTGTTTCACTTTTTGTTATCAAGTAAGATCTTTGACTTACTTGCAGTTTCATCAAATACTTTTGTATGCAAAATCCGATCCCGCATTTTGCTAATTCCTACCCTCTGATGAGAAAGAACACTATTTCTACGAAACTCCGCAGATTAAGGACTATCCACTTGTTAAGTGTTTCCTTTTCAGATTAAATATGTTTTTAACTCTTTGTCAAAGTGTTTTTTAACATGTTTTATTAACTATTTTCTCTTATATATATATATATATATATATATATATATATATATATATACACACAATATATATAATTTATATGTATGGTATACACATATATATATATATGTATATATATATATAATATGCATATATATATATATGTATATATATATATATATATGTATATATATATATATATATATATATATATATATATATCTGATCTTAATATATATTGAGTTTTATTGTCGTGAGAAATGATTACAGTTAATGAATGGAGACGTGAATGATGACATCAGAAGAAGGATAACATTATACATTAAAACAATTGAGTTAACAATGATCATTAGATGACATTATGAATAGTGCGTCACCGATCAATAAGAGAAAGAGGGGGATACCATATTTTGTTATATCTATCTATATTGCCAGACAGACCAGAAGTAGGCCATATCTAAACGCGCAGGTTATTAATAATATCATTTTTTGTCTTTGGCGGTAAGAATAAAGAATCGCCTTTAAACTTCGGTCATGCACACTCTTCGCCAGAAGCATTCCGAACACTCGCAAATGAGTAATTGATAACATTTTTATTTTTATATATCTTTTATATTTACTTACCAATTTGAAACAATTTCTATTTTTAGTCTTTCTTCACCAAGATTTCGAAAAAAGAGAAATATAATGAAGTGTCGTTGAATTTCAAAACGTGATTTTCCTAAAGATTTGACTTGTGACCAATGGAAAATTACGATTAATTTTTTTATATCCTATTAAACAAGCGACAAAATGTCAAGTGAACTTTACTCAATTGATGAGACGCCATTTTATTTCGAACGGCATGATTGACTTCTTTTCTTTTATGATAAAATTTGTTTGTCAACAACTTATCTCGATATATCTCATTCTCTCTCTCTTTCTCTCTGTCTCTCTATCTCTCTCTCTCTCTCTCTCTCTCTATATATATATATATAATATAATATATATATATACAGGGTGTCCACAAAGTCTGGCTACATTATGGAAGCATTCTGTAGATTATGTAGTCAGACTTTGTGGGCACCCTATATATATATATATATATATATATATATATATATATATACAAGGTGTCCACAAAGTCTGGCTACATAATCTACAGGATGTTTCCACAAAGTCTGGCTACATAATGTAGCCAGACTTTGTGGACACCCTGCATATATATATATATATATATATATATATATATATATATATATATATATATATATATATATATATATATATATATATTTTATCCCAATTCAATTATTTCTAATTTAAAAAAAAACAAAAAAAAAAAAACGATTCTTTCGTAATCTCGTGTCATTTTATTTATTTAATCTATCACCGCTATATTTCCAAACACAATTTTTAATCTCTACGATATTTTATCTTTTAGACGTAATCCACTACACTAGTTTACTCTAATTAGTTCTTCTCTCATAAAATGTATATACATGTATATATGACATCTAATTTACATAAGGAAAACACGCTGCTCTCCCCCATCATTATATATAGCCCCAATCCTCCGACTCTCTCGTCAATGACCATCCCTCTTGAAGAAGCCCGCATAAATCGGGCGAAACGTTGAGTATCCAGGTCCTTCCACCTCCATTTTATTTCATATATATATATATATATATATATATATATATATATATATATATATATATATATATAAATTACACTAAATGCGTTAAAGAAGTAATTACACTAAATGCGTTAAAGAAGTAACTAAAGCACTAGAAGGTTTTATTATGTCTATGGTAAATAAATATAAATTAGCACAGTCTACGTTTGATGGAAAAATAATATACTTGAATGCGTAAATGAAAAGCTTAAACTTATAAAAGAAATTTAAACACCCTAAAAAATTTAATCCTCTTCTTAAAAGTTCAGAAATACTGGAGGAACTTAAAATACTTCAAGATAAGTTTGTAATAGTTCCGATTGATAAAGCGGCAAACAATATAGCTTTTATATGTAAAAAATATTATATACAACGTTTATTGATAGAAATAGGACTTATGGGAAACGTTTCGGATACTTATAAAGTAAGTAATAGTAATTTAGATAGCATTATTTTGAATAATAGTATTATTAGTGAAAAAGTAGGATTAAAGTTAGAAGACAAACACAAAAATCTTCCATGTATGTATTGGATACCTAAAATGCATAAAAATCCAGTTGGTGCTAGATTTATTGTAGGGTCAAAGACGTGCATCACCAAACCTTTAAGTAAAGCTATATCTAAAATATTTAAATTAATTATAAATTAAATAAATAATTTTCACCTGAAAAGTAAATTATATAGTAATATAAATCTATTTTGGGTAGTAAATAATTACCAACCAGTGAAAGAAAAATTAGATAAAATAAATTCCAGAATAAAAGCAAAATCTATAGCTACTTATGATTTTAGTACGCTATATACTAAAATTCCGCATGAAAAACTTATAAAAGAATTAAATGATACTACAGATTTAGCTTTTGAAGGTGGAAAAGGTAAATATATAGACTTTTCAAACTCTAAAGCTTTCTGGTGTAAAAATAAAAATATGAAAACTAGTGTTTCTAAAGGTATTTTTAAAATACTTGTAAGTCATCTTATTAAAGAATGCTATTTTCAAATAGGAAATAAAATATTACTCCAAACGATAGGTATCCCAATGGGATTGGATCCTGCACCATTTTGGGCAAATTTGTATTTACATAAACTCGAGTATATATATATGTCATCACTATTAAAAACAGATATATCCAAAACATATAACTTTTATGGATGTAGGAGATTTATAGATGACCCTATATGTATAAACGATAATGATGAATTCGAAAAAAATAAACATCTTATATATCCAAACGAATTAAAATTGAATTGTGAACATAGAGGACAACAGGCTACATTTCTGGATTTAGGTATAAAAATTGAGGATGGGATTTTTCTTTATAAAATATTTGATAAAAGAAACGCTTTCCCCTTTAAAATAGTACGTATGCCCCATAATGATAGCACCTGCCCTGTTTTTATGTTTTATGGAACCATTATGCCAGAGTTTTTGAGAATAGCTCGCGTTACTTTAAAACTAACAGACTTTATACCACCAGTTTCTAGTTTAGTAATAAGGATGATAAAACAAGGTGGGGATAAAAATAAAATATTAAAACAGTTAAATAAAGCATTTGTTCGTTATCCTGATGCTTTTGAATCGTTTAAGATAAACCAGACTATATTAATAAAGGAAATCCAAAACTATATTAGCAATGTATAAAATGTATTTATAATTACATATAATAAATTTATTAAAAAAAAATGTATATATGTAAAAATATTTTTAACCTTTATATATCTAATTTTAAATAAGAATGTAAATATACTAAATACTAATCATAGTGGGGGTGATAAGTAGTTAAATGGATTAATCCTAATCTTATAAATACAAGACTGATAAATTAAAAAATTAAAAAATGTATCCATTTTAAATGTGGAAATTGATGAATCGCACAGGTAAGTAATTGCAATTAAGAATAGAAAACTGGATCAAATGTTTGAAACATGTCTTCTTCCTAAGATTAAGTGTGGCGGTGTTTGATCAACACTGCTGGGGAGCCATGATGTAATATACTGTTTTGTTTTTAAATCCCCGAAACAGTGTTTCATAGTAAACAACTGATGATCCCTTGAAAAATAAATTATTGGTATTATAGTAAATTCGAGAGCGAGTTGATTCAGTGATTGCAGGTGATTAAATGACTTACTGACTAGATGGTTTTCTAACGAATGATATAAAATATTTTTTGTATAGTTTTAAAGGTTAAAAACTTCAAAGACTATATATGTAAACAAGCCTGTATATATATATATATATATATATATATATATATATATATATATATGTATATATAAACAAGGCCATCAAGCCAGATATAGTAATATGTAACAAGCCTGAAAGAACTTCACTCATTATCGACGTCACAGTTCCAAACGACTATGACCTTAATAGAGCAGAACGGGAAAAGATAACTTAATATCAGGACCTAAAAAAATTATCTAAAAAACAACATGGTCTCTGAAAGAAATGAGCATTATACCAGTTGTGAAAATACCTGGAAAACCAAGTTGTAAGGAAATACAGATAGCTGCCATAAAGGGAACAGTGTCTATCCTTAAAAGAGCCCTCGGATATAAATGTAAACTGTAATAGAATCAAGTGTTATCCCCAGGAAAGAGCCCCTTGATCTCTTCAAACTAACAAAAGTAAAATAAAAAAAAGTCATGAATGATAGTTTAATGGCCATGAATGATAGTTTAATGGCCATGAATGATAGTTGTTACAGACCCTCTACTAATCTTGAACTGTTGGGTTATTTGGCGAATAATCAGACATTGATCTTCCGAAATGGTTGCTTCAGCTTCACTGACAGATGCCTCATCTATGGCGCCCAAGTTTTGAAGTTGTTTCCACAGATTTCCGTTTATGTTTGAATTCACGATTCCAGCGTTTTACAAAAATCATATGAGGTGACATCATTACAATCCGCTTCTTTAATTTCATCAAAGGTGTCACGTGATGTACGTTCTTTGAAATATAAAACCTGATCACTGCGTGACTCTCAACATGTTCCATATCGAACTTGACTGTTCAAACACCTTTAAATCAGAAACGCAATTAGTTTAGAGATGTAATTTGCTACATAACTCATGAAGATATATATCATTGTACACACAAAATTTCATGTAAATCAGACAATTGAGAATTAGCATTACTTCTTGAACGCCTCTCGTATTAAATGTTTCATTATTAATAAATATAATAATAATGTGTAAGTCACGTTGAGGCGGGGAACGCACACACACTAGAAATTGTGTAATATTTTTGTTAATAAGAAGATATGAGAATTAACATAAATAAGTAAATGATAAACAAATAAATGAATGAATAAACAAACAAATATATGGAATAAATAAATAAGATAAAAATATTAATAAAATAAATAAAATATAAAATATGAAAGTATTAAATAAATAAATATAACATAAAAACATTAAATAAATAAATAAATCAAAAAATAATAATAATAAATAAATAAATAAAGCACAAAAATTAAAAGGTATTAAATAAATAAATAAAACAGTATGACATCAATTCCCCACGTATTACCCTTGAATTCGTGTTCGTTCATTTCGTATCTAAGCCTTACATTTTTCCTGCCATTCATTCACTTCCGGTTCGCGTCTTTCTTTCCAACTCACAATCTTCCATTGAGACTGCAGCGAATTACACCGTCCCTACCCAAACTTCAACCCCTACTCAACGGTTTCTTTTTTGGCTGGGTTTGTGCCGATTTTTGCCTCAAATCAACTCTTGCTTCATTAGCGTCCATTCATCAAATTCATTGACGATTAGACGACACCAGCGTTTACACAAAAATTTCCCGCCCAGAAAAAAAAAGCCTGAAGAAACAAACAATAAATAAAAAAAAGGAAAAGAACATTGCAAAGGAACAGCTTTCGATTTTTCTTCTTTTTCCATGAATTTGGATCCCTTTTTTCTTCCTATTCTTGAATCATTATCAATCAAAAGACCGGATGTGAACGTGATTATACATTTTTATATTTTTTATTTGCCGTTTATTTTCCTCGAGAATCACCTGCCAATAATAATAATAGCCTTAAAACTAATGAAATAATTGTAATCCCACTCGCTATTGCGACTGAAATAAACGAAATAGCAACTGAGAATAATAACATTAATAAAAATAAATAAATAATAGTAATATTATATGAACAATAATAAATAAATAAATAAATAATAATAATAATAATAATAATAATAATAATAATAATAATAATAATAATAATAATACGAAAACCCCAAAGAACTTTGCAAAAACAAACAAACAAACAAACAAACAAACAAACAAACTAGGAGACATCAGAACCAAGGAGAAGACTGGGAGTATACAGTAGATGATAATGCTGAGAACAGCTGAAATCTTAAGGAAAATCATTGAATGCAGAAACTAACCCACGTAAGCAACAAACTATATCTGACCACATGAAAACTGCAACAGAAGTAAAACAAACAGACAGAACACCACATGGAACCAAGAAAACTGAAACTGCAAATTTTAAAGTTATTAACTACGCTCCCACCCTTCCCAAATAGTTTTGTCATAAACTGGTCCCATAACAAATCATCGTGAATAATAATAATAATAATAATAATAATAATAATAATAATAATAATAATAATAATAATCATTCTGATTTCGTTTATCAACTTCTCTCTGGAAAGGGAAAATGCAAATTTATTTGCAAATATTATCGAAAAACGATAATATTGGAGATTTGATAAAGTGTCTTACTTTAGGGGGCGGTTCATAAGGAATTTGTTTATGTTGCACTTGAAGACATCCAAGTTGTAGTCAGGTGGGAAACAGTTTTGATTTTAGGCACAGATAAAGAGTGCAGCTGATGGGAAACAAAAAGATGCAGCTGAGGGAAGTTCATCTTCATCTCTACAAAAAACACACACACACACACACAAAAAAAAAAACACACACACACACAAAAACACACACACACACACACACACAAACACACACAAAAAAAACACACACACACACACAAAAAAAAACACGCACAAAAAAACTGTAAAGTCAGCATCGACTAACACCACACCAAGTAGGGTCTAGGAGGATGGAAAGAAAACACTAAGCAGATGTCCACTAAATGAGTGCGAAAAAAACGAGGAGACTGCTTGTTTCCCAACTTTCAACGAAGATCAATGGTCGCTGCCAGCGAGAAATCAATGGTAAACGGCTGTTGCGAGAACCCACATTCATTTGCAAAGGTTATCGAAAGAGATAGAGAGTACTGGAAATCCGGGGAAACTTGTTGTCACTCAGACTCCAGGAAACACCGCAGGTGGTGTGCAGAGACAAATCTCTGACGATGGTCTGTGTAAAAGTTCCTAGTGAGTAACAACAACAACAACAACAACAACACCAATAACAACAACAGCAACAACAACAACAACAACAATAATAATAATAATAATAATAATAATAATAATAATAATAATAAAAACAACAACAACAACAACAACAACAACAACAACAACAACAACAATAATTCCCCCCCATTGAAAATGGACGTCATGTCTAAGTTTGCTTTTTCTGGGGCGGTAAATATGTTGGAAGTAACTAATATCCCTAGTGAGACGAGCTGGATCTTTTTTGAACTGGGGGGGGGGGAAAGAAAAAGAAGAAGGAAAAGAAAAAAATTCGGTAATTGGATCAAAGGACTCGGATATGAATGACAATACACAACGCACACTATTGAGAAGGGTGTTACTGATCGACTCTAAAAAAAAATGGTAACAAGTCTAGTGTGCATTAAAAACTGCATGGGAGGTGCTATAAAAGGATATAGTTTTCAGTGAAAATAAGTTATTTGGGAATCATGAAACCCCGGCCAAACCCATTTGACTGCAAATAATTTCTGACCAATCTATATGTACGCTAGACGGTTTTCGTCTTCGTACATACATTATTTTTTATGCACATCTATAACAAATAAAATCATTTTTGTATGGTGATAAATTGATGTCGCTAAGGTGGATATTCAGAGTTTTCCGAGTTTAAAATGAATTGCCCTAAAATCAAATCTAATTATGTGTCCGGCGTTGCCCAGTCGTCAAATACGCATAAATACTTCAATTAATACAGAAATTAAGATGTGTGCAGGCGAGTATTATGTCTTTTCTAAACAATTCACTTCCTGTAAAATAAAAGTAAAAAAATAAATACTCGAGCTGAGATAGAAACCCCAAATCTAAAATATTGAGTCAAATGCGATAACCATTAGACCAGTTTGACACGACTTTACAAAGTGTTTTCAAACCTACTTATTCTTTACAGAAAGAAGCTATCATGTTTTACGGCCGCGCATGCGCATTCGTGAAATAGTTGACAAACGGTTAAAAATCCGATGACTCCCAAGTACCGATCTTTCAGTTTTAGCTCCTTAGCGGCAATCTTTCTGGGTGAAAATCATTGAAAAGGTTTTCCACAGTTCTGAATACCCTATAGACTAAATTTCAAGTCTCTCGATCAAAAATTCGTCGAGTATATGGGTTGAGATTTGTCCTTACACACACATTCTCACTTTTATAGATATCTAGAAAGATAAAGCTGGCAGTTTTTTGGCGAAGAAATAAAATATGTTTTATTTTCAAACCGATTATATTGCTACATAAATAAAAAAAGAAGAAAAATATTCGTTTTATTTACGCAAACAATATTTAGGTGACAAAGGCGATTATTTTTACGGAAATAGTGAAGGTATTTTTTTATAGTATTGAAACTACATATTATTTGAAATCTTGGACTACTGTTCTCATTTTGATGGTTATTTTCTAAACGTTTCGATCGATATAACCTATTTAGAGTGTTATAAGTCAGGGGTTACCAGTTCTGTACGTCGGGGGTTACTAGCATCTCTTAATTAATTTAATTAACCTAAAATACGAAATGCTTAAAAAGCATGCATGATATATAGTGACTAACCCGACTGCACCTGAGTAAAAATATACCGATTTAATACTACGCTGACAAATGCAAGCACGTACATTTCACGATGACAAAAGAATATAAATGTAGATTAACTCATCATCTGGGCCGATTCTCTATCTTAGATAGGATGGGGATATTTCACTAAGCTGTAATGCGCTCATCATTGGGATAAGTGTCCTCTACCTTGTAAGGCATGATTAGGGGGCTAGGATAGCGTCACTTTACATTCCGACACATAGGTTTGAACCCATCGTTGGAGAAGCGTGCTTTCGGGTCCCGTTGGGTGCGTCTCACTGAAAATAACCGATCAATGTCTTACCAACTGGAGTTCTTCGTTGTTTCCCTAGAATATATGTATCTTATCGAATTCGGAAATCTTGCTACCGAACTCGGGAATCTTTTTTTTTTTTTTTTTTTTTACACAGTGATCACCACTTATCAAGGCCCGGAAGCCACTCAGGGATAAGGGTTATTGCAAGTACATTAAGTTAGTGAGGAGATTTGCTGAAGTGTTTACTTAAGGGGGCGGTTCATTAGGAATTTGTTAACATTGGACTTGAAGACATCCAAATTGTAGTCCGGAGGGAAGCTGGCAGACGGAACAGAGTTCCACAGGCGTGCAGTTCCAAGAAAGAAGCTTTGTTCATGGAATCCGCGTTTTGATTTAGGCACAGATATAGAGTGGGGGAAATTTTTCACAGTGGATTCAGCTAGACGGGCGTTTCTCGTGAAAGATTGGCGAGGGGGGACCAGAGATTGGAGTTCAGACGAGCATCTGCCATGGAAATAACGATAAAACAAGGATAGGCTCGCAACGTCTCTTCTGTGGGAGAGAGGTTACAGGGTAGAGAAAAGGGCATCCCCCACTAAGCCACGAAGTCTATTTTGTACTCTGTCAAGGCAGGATAGCTGTTTTTAGCAGCTCCTGCACGAAATTTAATATACTGGAATAGCATGCTCTCGTTTCCTTAGCCGTGACCGGGTAGAATACCTAAGTAATTTGCAATTGTATTTTGAATGTCACAACCCGTGGCGTAGTGGATAAAGTACTTGGTAAAATGCATTTGTAAGTAACACTCTTCCGGAGGTTGAAAATAGTCGTCCGGAGAATCCAAATAATACGAATAATCGATACTTGTCTTAAAAATTCAGACACGCAAATATTATTTAGTAATTGTGAATTATACAGATTGATATAGAAAGTATTGTGGAATTTTATTTGTTTTATGGAGTCCCTCCATGCAAGGCATGAAGCCACTTGACGACAGAACTTAAACAGAACGAGAGGGGATTATTGCAAAGACAAATATATAACAAATAAATATTATCAAAGGCAAGATAAGTTACTATTTCTCTATAGCTGGAAAGGGTTTAGTGGTTCTACTCTAAAAATGTTTATTCGGTTCAAAAACAAACAGTGTTTAACGTTACGTGAGAACAAGAAAAATGGCCGCGAGTTGACACCTTAATATTTAAAGTTTACGCTACTGAAACATGAAGCTGATTTGTAACGAGATATCTTAAAAATAAAGCAAAATATTGTTTGAAATCCACCCAATAAATGTTACTTTATTGGGTGGATTTCTAACAGTATTTTGTTTTATTTTTCAATCATTATAAAAAACTTCAAATATTTAGGTGTTAATTCGCAGCCATTCTACTTGTTCTTAACTAACGCCCGACATTATTTTTTTTTTCGGACTAAATAAACGTTTTATTGAAAGTAAAAAAACAAAACAAAAAACACCAAAACCTACTCAGCAAGGTAGAAGAGTAACTTATATGTCGTTTGATGACATTCTCTTGTTATATATTTCTTTTTTGATAATTTTTTTCGTAACAATGCGTATTGTAAAACAAACCTATGTTAACTTTTGCAAAAAGCAAGACTATAAATAGAACAAAAGCTGATTATCGTAAAGACTAAAGACACACCCACACGCACACACACACACACGCGCGCACACACACATACACACACGCACACACACATATATGCAAAATAAACTGATATATATATCTGTATCTAAAATAAATAAAGATGTATAAATAAAAAATAAAGCTATATATATATATATATAAAATAAATAAACAAATAAAGAACAATATATATATATATTTAGCTTTATTTTTTTATTTATATATCTTTATTTTTATTCAACTATATATATATAAAATAAATACACAAATAAAGAACAATATATATATATATATATATATATATATATATATATATATATATATCTGTATCTAAAATGAATAAATGAATAAATAGATAAAGAGTTTTTGTAAAGAGCAAGACAATAAATAAAACGAACCCATCAAACAGTAAGAAAGCTGCACAAATCTACAGTTTTTGAAAAGAAGCTGCTGGAACATGGAACTGTGTTGTAACGAAGTATCTGAACAACGAATTGATGAAGATTTTATACTGCAAGTTCTAGATTAATGTACACTCTTCCGATGCTCATTACACCCTCATCCCAGGAATCACCTTCTCCTTTACAGGGGTTATTACGATATCACAACAAAAATAATGTATCCATGTACCAAGTCTGGTCATCTTTGTCCTGACAGTCACCGCCCCTTTCCTCCCCGCCTCCGCACAGGCAAACAAAGAAGCCATCTTGGAAGCAGGTCACATCAACCAACGACGGTCAGAAGACTCTTCGTTAAACAACGGTTCTGGGTTTGATGAGCGGTTAATTTTGTAAATCAATTTCCGATGGTGGTTATAGTTTCACTGCCCTTTCTTTATCCGGAAAAAATCTCCGAGGTTGAAAGACGTCTCTTATTCAGTCACATCTCTTTTATTAAATGGTTTTTATTTTTGCAGCCGTCACATTGAAAGCTAGGTCAGAGATGAGGTTGGATGCCATCCCTTCATCTTTTCTGTGGCTGACCGCCTTCAGGGTCATTATTCGGAACTCTTCACACAGAAACTCATTAAACAATGAAAACCCTAATTAAGGATCGACTTTTTTCCTTCGGAGTTTTATTTACGATTGATTCATCTTTTTTTTCTTTCATCGAAAAGTTATTTTGTATACGTTTTCCTTTTCTCTCTTTTTCTTTCTTTTTTACTAGCTTTTTCTTCTCTTTCTTTATTGTTTTTTAAAAATATTTTTTCTCTTTATTTCTACCACTTTGGGTCTGCCCCCAATTCTCTGGAACTTCCTAATATCGTTTTTCCTCCGGGAGAAGAGATTATAAATTATGTTATCCTATCTATCCCCACACCTCTACTTAGTCAGTCTTCTGTATCTCTCTTTTTTCTCTCTTTTTATCTATCTATCTATCTATCTATCTATCTATCTATCTATCTATCTATCTATCCCAACCAACCTCTATCTATCTATCTATCTATCTATCTATCTATCTATCTATCTATCTATGCCAACCAACCTTTATCTATCTATCTATCTATCTATCTATCTATCTATCTATCTATTCCAACCAAATTTTTATCTATCTATCTATCTATCTATCTATCTATCTAGCTCAACCAACATCTATCTATCAATCTATATATATATATATATATATATATATATATATATATATATATATATATATATATTCCAACTAACCTTTATCTATCTATCTATCTATCTATCTATCTATCTATCTATCTATCTGCTCTTTTTTCACAATTATTTCTTTCTTATTTGATTTCGACCCTTCTCTCTTGCTGTTTTTTTTATTTATCCAATTCTTTCTTTCTTATATTATTTAATTGGAATTCATTATTTAGATGAGTATTATTTATTACTTTGATTTATTGCGGTCTGTTATCCTCATCTTTTCTTAGTTGTTTCACGACGTTTCCTATCTGTCGCGGCTATCACCTGACGAAGGCCAGAGGAATAGTTGGCTGAAACGTCGTGAAACAACTAAGAAAAGAAATAAGGATAATAGTCCGCAATAGAAAAAAGAAATATAAGAAAGAAAGATTTTATTTATTAAAATCTTTCTTTCTTATTTTTCGTTTTCATTTTCCTTTCGTTTTGCCGCCAATTTGCTCCATTGCTTTCATTTCAACTTAAGTTTATATTTGTTTACCTCATTTATTTTAGTCTCTTTATCTTTTTCTTTCATTTCTTTCCTAAAAAAAAAGCTAAAAAAAGTTTTCCTTTCTCCATAACGAAATCCCGCCCCCTTCTTTTCTTCCCTTCTTTACGCATTGATTTTCCGCGACTTTTTTTTTTTCATTCTTAATTTATTTATTTTCCAACTCGTTCTATATTAATATTGTTCTTTGCCTTTTCTGCTCATTAATCGTCGCTGCCGAAATCCACCGCAAACGTTTCTTCCATTCGCAAGAATAACACCAACCAGCCAAACATCTGTCCACCAATCAGTCCACGCCGACACGAGCAAACCCCGGGGGGAATCCAGTTCAAAAGGAGTCAGTGCCACTTACTCATGCGCAGGCGCAAACATGACCATAAAACGAAAGCAGATCATCAATCTGATTGGCTTAAAAGCTTCTTTGTGATTCCATTTGACGCATGCGTGTTTGATATTGAATCTACAGATATTTTGTTTGTTTTACATTCTATGTTTTTGTGAGTGAAAGGAATCCGGATGAATCTGTTTAAAAGGTAGAAAAAACAATATCGACAATTCAAGCGGACAAAAGAATTTTTAGTTAATCAATCGCCATCTTTCTTCTGATCTCTCGATGTCAATAATCTATTAAATCTCTTGTTGATAACTACTACGTGCCTACCAACACAACTACCTACGGAGTGTGCAACACATCTGCAGCCGCGTCTGTTACAGTCGACAGCTCATGGGAACATTAATTACGTGGCCTTCATGGAACAACATTCAATTTACTGACAATAAATTATAACTTAAATAATATTTCATTGTCTTGCATTATTGACTGTTGTTCTTATCTTGTGTATTATTTTCACAACGTTTCGGTTGATGTACCCCCCCCTCGACCTTTGTCTATCTTGTCTAACTCAGAAGTTCGACGGAACGATTTTGGAGTTCAACAAGATACACCTGAAGAGAGTCGGAGGTTGCATCGACCGAAACATAGTCTGAAGAATACATATAATACAAATAATCAATATTCTTCTAAAAAAATTCAGAAACGTAATTTATTTTCTATTCTTTATGGGGGAGAGATTCAATACCTGCTTGTCTGAAGCCGAAACTATACTATTACCTTATTTCTAATGAAAAGTTGATATATGTGTAATTATTATTTCTATTAATAATTAAGATTCAGTATTTGTTTGTCTGAAGCCGAAACTATACTATTGCTCCTATTACTAAAAGTTTTGGTGTATTTTTGTCCGAAGCCCAAACTGAACTATTACATCTCTTACTAATGGAGATTCAGTCTCTGTCTGTTTGAAGTGGAAACTGCACTATTGGCTCTTTTATTCAGGAAGATTCCATGTCTGTTCGAAACCGAAACTATACTAATGCTTCTATTAATAATACACTTTTAGCATTTATGTGTTTGAAGTAAAACCAACATTCTCACTTCTTTCACTAATAGAAATTCGGTATTAGTCTGTCTTAAGACGAAATTATATATTTCTTCTTTAATAATGCAGATTCGGTATCTGTCTGTAGTAAGCAAAATTATCTGGGGGAAATGATTTGAAATGTAAAATTTTAAAATCTTCCATAGCAAGCAATTTTGTGAAGTAGATCTTTATGTTAAACTTATTTGATATGTCAAGAGCTATATCTCCGTAAACGAAGACATCGACAATAGATTAACTGATCTGTGTACTATTACAGATAGCACATCGGCTATTGATCTCGCAGGACGAAAACCGTATTGCTTGTCACTGAGTAACTGTTTAGGCGATTGACAACTTCTCGATCTATCATAGATTCACATACCTTACTCATAACTCGGGCTATGATAAAAGAATATTCTTATCATTGTTTTGACTCTCGAGTATATATCCGATACAGTTAGACAGAATTAATCAATCGAGAACCATGTCACTCTATCTAAAACATACAAGATATTAGCTTATATACTCGAGTCAAAATATTGAAAAGAATATTTTCTTGTCATAGTCCTACACATAACGCACAGAAGACTGGTTGGCTTGTACTGAGATGCAGAAGATCGAGTTCCAGTACTTTTTTTTACATACTGGTCAGACTGATGAAGCTTTCCCATGTGATAGGAAGCATTTCTCTCTTGAACAAGTTCGAAAGAATAAAATATGATACAGTTCTGATTGTAACTTTTAGAGTTCTATTATTGGAATGTTGTCTGTGACAGTTACTTGGTAACATTCCGAACAGATGTTCGGAGGCTGCTAGGAGTATTTTGAATCTTGTTCGTAGCTGAATACTTGATGCTTCACCAGGATTATCAAGGGTATTTTTTATCGTGACGCCATCACTAGATGGGTTGCCTACAACGGCTTAAGAGAGGCCCATCTACCCTCGAGAAAAAGATAGACCGCGCCGGTTTCCCAACCTGGTATTTTACTTTCAGGTACATACAACGCCTCACCTTCTCAAATGGTCACCCATCTGATACTGGCTAGGCTCAACATTGCTTAACTTCGGTGATCTGGCGAGAACCTGTGTGTCAACATGATTGTGCCGTATATATAAATTTCTCGAGTCGCACCCGGGACTTGAGAAACAATGACTCCTTAGTATATTAAAACATTTTACTATATTTAATCTCATTCAAATATCAGCGTTATTCGATAAGATTGTGGTCCGGAAGAAAGACAGGACTCAGTTATTAGTGGAAGCAAACTACACTCGTGAGCAAAAAAAAAAAAAATGTTCCAAACAAATTTTATACATTTTGTTGCAGTAAATATTGAACAAGGAAACTTAAACGAGACTAATAACACAGAGCAAGATATTTACTTTAATAAATGCTTAGGATGGAATCGCATTCCCTTTTGATTTCTTTGAAAGATCAATCCTTTTAGACATGCTCTCAATCAAAGTGAAACACTGAGGAGGAGATGTTATTCGATTCGCTTTGCACAGCTTCCCACAGTTTGTCATTGTTCGGGAAAGTTCTTCCAGCTAATGCACGAGATATTATGGACCAAATATTCTTGATTGGGTTTAAACCGGGGATTTGACCTGGACAAAATATCACATTAATTGAATTATCAGAAAAAAACATTTTTTGTGACTTTAGCAGTGTGTGCAGGGGCATTATCACGTTGAAAAATAATGTTCTGGGATATTCCCAGCTTCTGGATACTTGGTAACAGTCCTGTTTCTAACATTCGAATGGATTCATTTGCATTGATTGACTTCTCACATCTAATAAGTTCTCCAACTCCTGCTGCAATAAAAGTTCCCCATACCATTATCCCTCCATTCCCGTATTTAACTGTCGTTTTATGCAACTTGGCGAAAATCTTTCTCCAGTTCTTCGATTGCACCGTTCGGGGGCATCAGGAGCATCCCTAACAAGACAAAATCTTCATTCATCTAACCAGAAAACATTCCTGAAGCAGTCTGTATCTTTCTTGTCATAACATGAGAAAAATCTCTTTCTATCGTTGATGTTCTTCTTAGATAAAAACGGCTTCTTTGCACACCTTGTAGAGAAAAATCGCATTTCTTTCATTCGTCTATATATTGTATATTTAGAAAAAGAATTCCCAGCTCCTGTTTTGAATTATTTGCTATGATATGATATACGTTTTCTTTCGATCCTTCAAAACAGTTAATTTAAGACTGTGGTCGTCCTTCAAAGTGGATTATCTAGGGCGACCAGATCCAGAATTCCCTTTTACCAAGCGTTCGACTTCGAACCTTCGACCAATTCGCTTCACTACAGAAAGAGATATTTTCACATTTTCTTTTCTTAAAATATCAAAAATCTGCTTGTAAATTATTTTCGACTGCCTTAACCCTGCAATCCGGGGTTTTTTATATCCTCGCCAAAATGCGGTCTTACCATTTTTAAGATTAATTTTTCCACTTACTATTATATGCTATAATAATAATGGTCTGCAAAATAGAAATTTTAAGTTAAAATTAACAAAAACTCATAGAGAAATATTGAAAAATACATTTCTTCCCGCTTTCATGCTTGACCCATTTTTTTGCTGACGAGTGTATATTCAATAGAAAAGTGAAGAAAAAACATGAAGAGGGTGTGTATACATCAGTTTGACTGCATCAGGTGCAAGACTCGTTCATTACTGCCGAGACGTAGTATTCCGGTCTTGAGAGTTAGTGGAAGAGTTCATCGTCATCTTTAAGGTTAGGCAGCACAATAGATTCTTTCCAAAAATCTCAATTCTTATCTCCATTTACGACCCTGCGACCCCTCTGGCGCGCATGGACTTAAAAAGATGTTCTGGTTGTGTTATCTCTCTGTCTTTTAGTCATCCTTGCTGGCTTGACTTTTGGCTATATTTTAATTTTAGACAAAACTTCACATGACGTTTCTGAATTTTTTAATGATGATTGGTTATATGTATTATTATTCATCGGACTACTGTTCTCATTTTGAGTGTGATTTTTACAACTTTTCGGTCGATGTAACCTTGGACTTACTTCAGGTGTATCTTGTGTCCGCAAGGACCTGTGGCACAGTAGTTAGAGTACTGGGAAAATCAATTGTAAAATTGTTCTTCTGAACGTTGAAGGTTCAATCCTCAGTGTGGGCGACCGAAAAAAATACATTAACTTGGGACCTCTATCCATTCATGCTGACGGAACAAGAACACGTTACCTCTGTGACGTAAATAAAGGGTTCCACCCGAAATTCCGTCCTAATTCTTAGGTTCGACACAAACATTCCCGTGTTCGACAAGATACGCCTGAAGAAGGTCAGAGGTTACATCGACCGAAACGTTGTGAAAATTACACTCAAGATGAGAACAGTAGTCCGATGAATAATAATACAAAAAAACTTCACATGCTGTTTAATTTGAAATAGTTTTTGTTCGGTCAACTACATGGAAATTCAGAAGGTAGGCTAAACTGATAGAAAATAGTTTGATGCAAATTCTCATCGGAAATGTTGGCTTTGTTTGATGCTGATAAAATAACCTCAGTTCCACTAATGCTGGTTTAGATTGATGGAATCTCTTCAGGATTCTGTTATTCGCCAAAGTCATTTGAGCTAAGCCTCTGCCCAGCTATTTATGACCAAATTCGCATTTTCTATACCCTTTTGCAATGGTGATTTTTAACTTCAGACCAAACTTTTACAATAACATAACTGCCTATCCCCTCTCTGAAATCATCTATTTGAAAAAAAAAATTCTCTTGCATCTTACTTTGGTTATCTGATTTCTCATATTTTCATTAACCGGTGCTTCAAATGTAGTAATATTGAATTTAATATTTGTACATTCCTGCCAAAGTTTTCACTATAAATATCAAGACATTTAACAGACTGTCTTAATATCACCGGCTGAGTCGTATGTCAATATGATTTTTTGATATCAACAATCAATGAATAATGAAACAAGAAAAACGTATATATATTATTGAAAAAGGCTTGTTTAGACCGAAAAAGTTGAATTTATATATTACTTTTCATTCATTAAAAATTATCTTCATTTTAATTTGGTTTCTGACTTTTCATATTTTCATTAAGAAATGCTTAAAATGTAGTAATAAATATATGTACCTCTCCATCATACAGTGTATCGATACTTTATGACTGACTAGGATAGCTTCCGTACATCTATATCAGATTTACCTCTGCGTTCCATGTTTAAAAAGAATGTGTCCTCTATATTATCAGATCTGGCGGAATGGTTTATTGTAGGTATAGACCGTTTCATACCATCGAAAAAGTTCCAGCAAAACCTAACAGCCAGCCATGGTTTTCTCCGAAATGTGCTGCTGTCATTGCGCACAGAGATCACTTTTTCCATTGCTTCCAACGTAATAGATGTATTGAGACGAAAGCCACTTTCAGGACTGCCAGCAACCATTGTAAGAAAGTAATAAAGAATGCAAGACAGTTGTATGCTCAGTCCGTCAAGTCCAGCGGCTTGGTTCCCACCAGTTTTGGCAAATAGCAAACAGAATCCTGAACAGAAGCATTTGCTCTATCCCAACTATCATCAATGAACCTGAGGTAATCTTGTCAACATCTGACAAAGCAAAACTCTTTGCCAACGAAGGTCACCAACTCCCAATATTTCCTCGTATATCTGAAAAAACGCTATGTTATATACAAATATCTGTACGTGATGTTGCCAAGCTAATCAAAAACCTTGATTTCAGTAAAGCAACCGGCCCTGATAGTATTCCAATTATAGTACTAAAAAAACTTCAATCAGAACTAGCTCCCATACTTACAAAACTGTTTAAACGTTGTCTTAAGGAGAATTGCTTCCCATCATACTGGAAAATCTCATCAGTATGCCCTGTATTTAAGAATTCAGGTGCTCAGTCATCTCCCTCTCAATAGACTAATAAGTCTCCTGCGCACCATGAGTAAGTTACTGGAATCTGTTTAAAATAGAGAAGTAATCAACCATCTCAGCAAAAATAACCTTCTTAGTGACACGCAATATGGTTTCCGTTCTGCTAGATCTACACCAGATGTGCTTACAGTTATATCTCATAGGATTAGCGAATCTCTCGACGGAGACAACCTTTCTAGGGCAATTGCTCTTGATATATCAAGGGCCTTTGATAGAGTATGGCATGAAGGTTTACTTCACAAGATCTCTAGTTATGGTATAGCTGGAAATGTCTTCTCAATTATTAAATCATTTCTCTCTGACAGGTTCATAAGAGAAGTAGTTGATGGGCAAAAATCAAAAGCTCACAATATTAATGCTGGAGTCCCTCAGAGGTCCATCTTGGCCCCAACTTTCTTTCTGATTTACATTAATGATCTTCCCAATCACATCCTTACATCATTAATAGACATTTATGCTGATGACACTACTATTTATGGTAGCACATCTAAGACCGTAAACGAATAAGTTCTCTCCGATTCTCTCTCATCTGATCTTGAGCACGTGGTACAATATGGAAAGAGGTTGCTGGTTACTTTTAATGCACCTAAAACAAAGCTTTTATATTTACATCATCAACACTCTGATCCCCATCTTGCATTAATTGAAATGAATCGCTCTCGTCTTGGGAAGGCCTCATGTTTTGACAACACTTCTGGGCGTAACCTTTACTCCTAATCTAAAATGGAACACCTACATCAAATCCGTTGCCAAGGCCGCTTGAAAAATGGTGGGATCCTTCTATCGATCCAATAGATATCTCACTGCTGATTCAATTCTGTATCTATATAAGAGCCAGGTACGTATAAGGATGGAGTACTGTTGCCACATCTGGGCATGAAATGCTAGAAAGAACTTATCCTGCCTTGATAGAGTTCAAAATAGACTTCGTAGCCTCGTAGGGGAGATACTTTTTTCGTCCCTGCAACCTCTATCTCACAGAAGAGATGTTGCGAGTTTGTTTCTACTTTATCGTTATTTTCATGGCAAGTTCTCTACTGAGCTCCAATCTATGCCCCCCCCCCTCGCCAAACTTTCACAAGAAACACTCGTCTAGCTGAAAACACTATCAATAATTACTCTCACTCTTTATCTGTGCCTAAACCTAAACGTAGATTCCATGAACAAAGCTTCTTTCTTAGAACTGCACGCCCATGGATTTGTCTTCCGTTTTCCTGCTTTCCAGCTGACTACAATATGGTTGTCTTCAAGTCCAACGTAAACAAGTTCTTGATGAGCCATTCCTTAACAAATTAACCGAATTTCCATTACTAACGATTACTATATTGTCCAAGTTTACTATTGTACACTCTTTAACCCTTATTCTCGAGTGGCCTCTGGACCTTGATAAGTGGTGATGCCTATATATATATATATATATATATATATATATTTGTGTGTGTATGTGTCTGTGTATGTATACTAGAAGGGAGAACCAAAGATGCCAGGGATTTAATGATGATCAACGAATTTTTCACACTGCTATATTTTATTGTCATCGAAATCGGTTAAATCGACCATTTTTCAATCAAATCGATTTATTGCCTGTGCTAGTTGGTAAACCAGCGCAGTGGACCGGGAGAAATCTTCACATGCCTATCCTAATTATTTAGTCTATAATACAATGTAGTTTACAATTTCACTGTAGAGAAGTTATTTTTTAAATAATGGCAAGGATTATAAAGTTTAATATGCAAAAATCAAGTATCATGCTTCAATTGTGTTCTAAACAGAAAAAATTAATTTCGAACGTGTCCAAGTCATATAAAAAATCGTGCTGTTGATTTTATATACCGGATCTATCTGTTTCTACGATAATAAAACTTCTCAAACGCATTTGTGATATTAGGCTCTATAGGGGGTTAACTTAAGGCAAAATCGCCTGTTACGTCATTCATTTGATTTTTTCGAGTACTGATTCACGATACTTATTGAAGACATTCCGTTACAAACACCATCTAAGAAAACTGTTAGGGACATACAGTACATTTTTGTGAAATTAAAAAAAATTGACCAAGTAGTTTAGGAGTCCATAGGAAACGGACTCACACACAGACAAACTTCCTTTTATTTGATAATCGATATATATATATATATATATATATATATATATATATATTCAAAATGGCGTAATATAAGCAAATTATAAGTTAATTGCATCTTCTCTTCCAATTTTCGGATTTTTCACTCATGCCCAAACACATTTTATTCCCTTTTGATAGTTGCTATTTCTTCTAAGGGCAAAATAGATTCAGTGATTGATATAAAAATTAAGTGAATCATTTTGTGCTACAAAACAGATACTGTCCAGAATTGTAAATGTCAATAGAATTAAAGGAATAAATTGTAAGATGGCCAACATCATGAAATTTTAAATGTAGACTTTTGTCATCTATTCATTATATTATGCGCTTTAATTATATTGAAGTTCTTAAATAAGGATTATTGTATATATATAAAAAGG
Organism: Euprymna scolopes; assembly: GCF_053919585.1. Lineage (NCBI taxonomy): Eukaryota > Metazoa > Mollusca > Cephalopoda > Sepiida > Sepiolidae > Euprymna > Euprymna scolopes. The sequence goes on from NC_136517.1 coordinate 23,896,890, forward strand.
GAAATATAAGTTAATAACGAATATTTCGACAATATATATATATATATATATATATATATATATATATGAGCTGGGAATAATTTTTCCTTTTACATTTTAAAAGTAATATATATACCGCTCCCCATGTGGGGGTAGCAAATTGGTTAAAGGGAAACCAATAAACCAATAAAACCAATTAAAGCAAACACACACACGCCCACACACGCACACACGCGCGCACGCACACACACACACACACACACCCTACCCCACCCTAAGGGAAAAGAAAAACCACTAGCAGAAAGAGAGAGTGACTACAGGCAGGTCAGCGGCCCCGACAAGCCCAATAAAAGAGTAATAGAAATTGAACATGCCAATGAATAATAGACACTTCAAATGAACCACGAAAATTGCCATTTTTACATCTCCAACACATTTGAAAATAATTTCTGACGAGGACGCTTCACAGAACGTCTGAAACGCGCGTAAAAACGATTTCAATGACTTAAAAACATCATTACAATGATCCAAACATAATTCTCAATGAACAAACAAGATACGGAATCATAAAATAATGTATATATATATATATATATATATATATATATATATATATATATATATATATATATATATCAAAAGTACCTGGCGTTGACTGGGTTCAAAAACAGCCTTCAGAAAATTGACTCTGCTTTATGAAAGTATGATAGGTTATGAAAAGGAAGGGTTGTAAAGAGATAGCCTCTAGCAAAATATGATGAAAGCAAAAATAAAGTAGATAAACCACATTATTTATTATGCTATACCTGTTCACACTGAAATACTTATCACAACATTCTGTGGATCTATATTGAAAAAACTTGTTAAACTTTGTGACATATTTCCATTCTATGGAGGTCAGGCGCGAAGGAACACCCCATAATTTTATTATACCATATTTCTTCAAACTGAAACATAATTATAAAAGTATACTTACGTAGATAGATATGAAAAGTCATTATTAAAGTTTGTGTCTATTTCCATTCTATGGAGGCCAGGCGCGATCGCAGACCTCACAATTTTATTATACCATCCCTATTTAAGTTAAAACATACTTATCAAAGTATTATTATGTACATCTATATCAGAAACACTTGTAAATTTTTTTTTCATTTAAAATTTTTTTATTTCCATACTTTGTGGACCAGGCGCGAAGGCACACCCCACAATTTTAATGAACCACGTTTCTGCCAGATCAAACATCTTCTATCATTATATGTAATCAGTTTTTTTTAAATAGTCAACCATATAGGAGCCTATTCGTGACCAGACACACACACGCACAGCCATTCAGCTTTATATTTTAGATACATACATACATACATACATACATACATACATACATACATACATACATACATACATAGAAATAGACATTGTTGAAAAGCACGGATTGTTTCTGCTTAATCCTTTTTTCTACTTTCTCCATTTTTTGTACCGTCGGTCGAATTTGTGGAAGGAAGTTCCATACTCGTTTCCGTCCATCTGTTTTTTTGACAAGTACTTTCAACTGATTTTTCTCGGTCGTCTTCTTTTAAAATTTTGATGCTTTCATATACTTCAGTTCAAATTAAATTTAAATTACTTAAAACAGTGAAGCGTCTCGTGTGTAAAAAATATGTTTTCACGTGTTAAGACGTGGCTAAAATAAATGTATAAATAAAAGTATGATTAACAAAATGGTATGGAAGTTACAGTTAAAAAAAATTATTTAATTAATTAAAAAAATTTACATGATAACATATGTATAGATATATATATATATGGAGCTATATGTGTGTGTGCGCGCACACACACACATTCACACACATATACATATATATATATATATGTGTATATGTGTGTGTGTCTGTATATATATATATATATATATATATATATATATATATATATATATATAACACGGAAATTACATAATTGTCGATGCAATAATTTATTTCAACCTTATGGTATTTTCAAGCATCTAAACTAGACAATTACATTTTTGATACTGAAATAAAAAAGAAAAAGAATCGGGCCTCGACCGTCAAAAAACCAGAGGGGATGGTAGTAGCAATCCACTTAATACATTTTATAGAGAGGGTGGGAGGGATTTAAAAAAAAAACAACAACAAGAACATTATGACACTTATAACGGCTGTCCGGTAGCTCGACGTAACAACAGACACACACACACACACACACACACACACACACACACACACACACACACACACACACACACAATCCCTCAATTTCCAAGGAATTACTCATGAACAGCATTAATTATGCTAGGAATTTCGTGGATGTATCCGAAGATCAGGTAAAATTAATTATGGCTTGTCGCAGATTCATCCTTTATAACAATCAGGAAACATGGATCAAATCGAATAACAACGAATTTTACATCCCGATGGGGGCTTTTGACTCAGCCCAGATTGCCGATCTAGTGGGCATATTTATAATGTACACAATTAGCAGAATTATAGAGCCTAATTTAGTGGGATTATACAGACATGATGGACTAATTGTTATCCCTTATAGTGACGGCCCCGTGGTATTGAAAATACATAAAAAATTAGTAAGAGCCTTCAAATACCTAGGACTTAAAATAGATATAACCCCAAATTGTAAAGAAGTTAATTATCTAGATATAACTCTAGACTTAAGAAATAGGATATACAAGCCGTTCAATAAAGATAATAACACACCATCTTATATTAATACTAGATCTAACCATCCAAGTTGCATAATTAAACAAATACCTAAAACGATTAACACTAGGATTAATAAACTTTCGGCTAACAAAGACATCTTTGAAGCAAACAAAAATTATACAATAGAGCACTAGAGATAAGCGGACAGTGAAAAACTCACATATATTAAGAAGGAAAATAAAAATAAAATAAATCTAAGAACAGAGGCCGGAAAATAATATGGTTTAATCCCCCTTACTGCCAACTATCCAACATAAACATAGGGAAAGTATTTTTGAACCTAATAAATAAGCATTTTACCATAAATAATCCACTTAGGAAGATATTTAATAGAAAAACCATTAAAATAAGTTACTCGTGCACTAAAAACATGGACAGAATAATTAGCACTCATAATAGTAAAATATTAAACAACTCTAATAAAAATAAGGTTACAGTAGACAAATGTAACTGCCAGGTGAAAAATAACTGCCCACTGGACGGTAATTGTAAAGTTGAGTGCGTGGTTTATAAGGAGATAATAACAGGGACAAAAAAGTTTACTTCGGTATCTCCACCGGAAACTGGAAACAGCGTTTTTATGACCATAAACATTCTTTCAATAACCCAGAACTTAAGAACAAAACCGAGTTAGCTAAACAATGGTGGTTATTAAAAAATGAGAACCGATCCCCAGTGGTTTCATGGTCAAGCCTATGTTATTCGGATGTTCCAAACGGCTTTAGGCAGAGATGCAGTTTATGCCCCAAGGAAAAAATAAGAATCCTGAAGTACGAACACAATAATCTCTTAAATAAACGAGATGAACTGATGGCCAGATGTAGACATAAATGTAAATTTAAAATAACCAATAACTCCAGATCCGACGAACAGATAATTCTATAACGGTAAAGAGACCGAATTTAATACCACTAGATTATTTACGATAAACCCTCCCACCCCACCCCACTGGCAATTATAGTGCTGTCCGGTATATACTCGGTAATAACGACTTGATGATATTTGTTGTCCGAAATCTAAATTTGGTGTACTTATTCCGAAGTACCTGTTTATCCAAATTACTTATAAATAAATGAGATAACTTTAAGAAAATAATTTTTCTCTGCAGATAATACATTAGTTATTAAACTGAGTTAAGTCAAAAAGATCAAATACTACTACTAGACATTATTAGATTTAATATAAATTAACACAAAACTTTAAAATAATAACTATTTTATTTATTTCTTTATGCGTGTATGAAAGTACTTTTGTGTACGGAATGAATAAAAGTATATATTAACCTGAACTATATACGTCCTATGGAATTGGGGGCGACTAATAATGAAATTTTCTGCATCTTAATCAATTAGGAAGTGAAATATTAGTGAGCAAAATTACAACGACCGCTATAATCACCTATAAAATTAATTACATAAAAATATATAAAATATTAACTACATAAGACTCAATTTTTTGAATTCATAGTAATATATTACAAATACAATATTTAAATGTATTATAAGATAATATTTATTTCTAACTAATTTAACATGATAACATACAGATAGTTTTAAAACTTTGTATATAATTTTTTTTTATTTATCTTTTAATAGACTTACTTTCCATGACTCAATTAACTCTATGACGCGCGTATAATCTCCATTTTCTTTCCATTCTCTTTCTCAGAGATTCTAGACTAATGAAACCATATGACAGGCAGCGGATGGCCACTCTCTTCTTTTTTCTTTCTTCTTCTCTTTCCCTTACGCGCAGTTTATTTTATTTCTTTCTCTTTATATCCGTATATTTCTCCCTCTTCTTCCTAGGTTAGTAAACGTGTATCAAGGCATTTACGTGTAAGAACGTGCATATTTAGGGGCGTGTATGTGTGTATGTGTGTGTGTTGTGTGTGTGTGTGTCTGTGTGTCTGTTGTTTTTTTTTTTAATCCCTCCCACCCTCTCTATAAAATGTATTAAGTGGATTGCTACTACCATCCCCTCTGGTTTTTTGACGGTCGAGGCCCGATTCTTTTTCTTTCTTTATTTCAGTATCAAAAATGTAATTGTCTAGTTTAGATGCTTGAAAATACCATAAGGTTGAAATAAATTATTGCATCGACAATTATGTAATTTCCGTGTTATATATATATATATATATATATATATATATATATATATATATATATATATATATATATATATATATATATACAGACACACACACATATACACATATATATATGTATATGTGTGTGAATGTGTGTGTGTGTGCGCACACACACATATAGCTCCATATATATATATCTATACATATGTTGTCATGTAAATTTTTTTAATTAATTAAATAATGTTTTTTTAAAAATCCCTCCCACCCTCTCTATAAAATATATTAAGTGGATTGCTACTACCACCCCCTCTGGTTTTTTGACGGTCGAGGCCCGATTCTTTTTCTTTCTTTATTTCAGTATCAAAAATGTATTTGTCTAGTTTAGATGCTTGAAAATACCATAAGGTTGAAATAAATTATTGCATCGACAATTATGTAATTTCCGTGTTATATTTTTATGATATTGCTCTGTTTACCACATTGAGCTCTCATACCCGAATTTCCTCCTGGAATTATTCCATTATAACACTATATATATAATATATATATTGGATGATTACGTATCCAGGCATTTAAAATGTTTTCAAAATTTACATTGTTAAGTTTTGGCTGTTTGGCTCTTACTATTTTTAGTCTTTTTACGTTTGGATCCATATGAATGACTCTCGTGTTTTCAACTAGGATTTCTCAATCTCCAATGTGGGCAGTCATGTTGTTTTATGTATCTAAAAAAAAAAAACCCCAAAAACGAGAGAACACAACCTGTAAATAATATATATATATATATATATATATATATATATATATATATATATATATATATATATATATATATATATGTGTGTGTGTGTGTGTGTGTGTGTTATTTTAATAATTAAGTTAAGGTATATTATTAACGTAAACCTCTTTTAAAGTGTCCAATACGAGTGTAGAGCTTTTATATACGGAGTTGTTTGTTCCGGCTTTTCGATGGCCTTCTGGGAAACGTTTATTTTATTTTTTGACAACGAAATTCATTTGGAGTCCTGATAAAACATGAGCATATTGAAACGTTGATAAATCTGTGTAAACACATTACAACATATATATATATATATATATATATATATATATATATATATATATATATATATATATATCAGTATGACTATTTATATAAATTCCATCCACGGAAAGGTTTGGATAATTACCCTTAATAAACTACGATCTCATCAGTTCAATAAAACATTAAAGAAATACGAAGAAAGGAAAAAGCGAGATTCAAAATTTGATATAATTAAAAACTATTCTGTTTTAAGTTGATCATTAGATTTTTTTCTGTTGAAACTCAGACCTCTATCTTCTTCCAGTTTGGATCATTTAAAATAGTCCCGGGGAAATTAATTGCAGTTTAATATGTAGGGGATGGATGTCGTAATTTAGAGAAGGTACGAGGGGCGTAATGTAGCATGTAGTGGAGACATTGTTCTTGGAAAATGAAGCATATATCATAATTGAGTACAATCGCGATCGATAGACAAACACATATAACTTTTGCACGCAATTTTCAGAAACTATTTTACAGGATGCGTTTTTAGTCTCACGTGACTTGGTTAATGATGGAAATAAAATTGATTAAATTAGATAATAATTAGGTGTCCAAAATTATTATTATTATTATTATTATTATTATTGTTATTATTATTACCCTCCTCCCTATATATATATATATATATATATATATATATATATATATTACATTACATATATATATATAAAATGAACTCCTATTCGCCTATGATTTTGACCTTAATAGGATCAAAAATCAAGACATTTCATTCGAATGTAATATGCACAAACTGCAGCACAATATCTGAGGTCTGTTATAGGCATATTACCTCTTCACTTCCTCGATAATCGTAGATTCCTATATTTTTTCTGCTGAGAGTTAACTGCCACAATCGGTTACAATCAATGGAAGTAGTAAAATATTTTCTCTCTAATTAATTCCTCCTTCCCCCGCCACCAGTTACACCATTTTCGGATCATTCACAACGGACAGCTACGAAGGAACACCGGTTTGGGGTTTCTTTACTTCGTAGTTGCTTAAAAAAACTGGAATGGAATTTTAACATTCCTTTTCGTTCTATGCTTTCTACTGGGTGAAACGCACCGTGGACTTAACCAAATCGAAGGGTTATTTATGCCATTTTTTTCGCTTTTCGCTGTGTTTGTTTGTTTTTGTTTTTGTGAACACGTTCATTATTTTTTCCCTTATTTTTGCTTTCTGTTCTTCCCATTCCTTTTTTAAAGAAGGTTTATGTTTCTTCGCTGTTTTTCTTCGATTATTTAAAAGAAGTTTAACATCGTTTTTTTTACTATTTAAACAGGGTTATTACTTCGCTTATTTTTTACTTACACACACCTCCAAACACTCGGGCAACGCCGGGTACCCCCGCTAGTTATTAATAATACTAATAATATTAATATTAATAATAATAATAATAATAATAATAATAATAATAATAAAATAACATTAATAACAGATACTAATAATAAGGATGATTATGATAGTAAGAACAAAGCAACAACATACTAATACTATTATAATAATATTGTAATAAGGTTGACGATGATAATAACACAATAATAGTAATGACAATAACAATACCAATAATAAAGAGGATGGTAATACAATAGCAACAACAAAAATAATAATATTTTGAATATTAATATAATAAAAATAAACACGATAAAGTGGGAAAGGTAGTACTCTTGAAATATGCAGACAACTTGATCTTGAACATCCAAACAAATGGTACAGCAGTAGTTGAAAATAAGTAGAATAATCCCATGGAACATTGATGTATAAACAGATAATCCCATTCAAGCAAGAAGACCAGATGTAATAATAGTTATCAAACTGGAAAAGTCCTGCAAGATTGTAAGATTTTGCCGTCTCATAAGACCACAGAGTGAAGATCACGGAGACAGAGAAATTGCACAGAATTGACACGAGAGCTCAAACTTATATGGAAGATGAAGAAACTGAAGATAAGACGAATAATAGTAAGAGCACATAGAAGAATACTAAAAGACTTTTAAAACAGAACAAGCGAGATTAGAATCCGAGGGATGGCTAAGAAGATACAGCGTAAAACAGCAATGAAAACAACTGAAATACTAAGGAAACCTTTTGAATGCGGAGACTAATACACTAATAAGAGACATGATCCACAAAAGTGCTTGGTCGCGTTCAATGCCGCCAAGACTAAACTAGTTTCATTCAATAATTACAAGGAACCCTCTCTACCACCTACAGCAATGGCCAACGACTCTTTATCTGAGAGTACATCTTTCAAACTCCTTGGCCTAACGTTCACAGGAAACATGAGTTGGAACAATTACATTGAAGGCATTGCCAGGGCCGCTGCAAGAAAGGTGCGCTCTCTCTCTACCGTGCTAGCCAACTACTAACACTCGAAAGTATCCTGTACCTCTATAAGGCCACCATTCGCCCATGTATGGAGTATTGTTGTCACATTTTGGCTAGTGCATCTGCTACTAGTCTCTCGCTCCTTGACAAGGTTCAAAAGAGAGTCGTAAACCTGATAGGCCCTGAACTGGCATCTAAGCTTCAGCCTCTGTCCCATCGATGAAATGTTGCATCCCTCTGCCTGTTCTACAAGTATTTTAGTGGTGAATGATCTGACGAACTGCAATCACTTGTGCCCCCACGACGTGAGCACCCTTGACAAACCCGACAGGCTGCTAAATCCCACCCCCACACTGTAGAGATCCCTAGATGTAAAAGATCTTTCTACTCCAATAGTTTCTTCCCCAGAATCGCTAGACTTTGGAATTCCATTCCAGGTCCCTGCTTCCCCAACAGTACTGACGGGCAGAAGTTCAAGTGTAACGTGAACCGACATCTTGCTGCCCAAATCCCTACATAGTGCCCCAGTAGTTGTTGCCCCTGATAGTAGCCCCCTACACCAAAGTGGGGATTTGCCTTGTTTGGGGTGAAAATGTTCAAAAAAAAAAAAAAGGTGTATGCTAGACATATAGAAACTGACACAGAAATAAAACACAAGCACATGGAATCATGACAACTGAAACTGCAAAACTCCGCGTCCGCAACCCTTTTTTTTTTGGCGTCACCATAAACTGGTACCACACCAAATAAGTGAGGAAGTTTAAGGAGGATAGAAAAACCGAGAAAGGAGGCACTAACGAAACCTGGATAAATGTGAAAAGCTGGACAACATCGAAATGCGAAAAGTTCTGGCATCTTAGGGATATTTATTGCCACCCAAAGTCCAGTGAAAACGAATGGTCGCTACCAATCAGAAATCAAAGGTAAACGGCTATTGTGATAACGCAAAATAATTTGCAAAAGTTATCGAAATAGGTGGTGAGTACTGGAAATCTGGGGAGACTTGCTGTTACTTATACTTCAGGCTGTTCTCAGAGAAATCTTTGATGGTGAACTGTATGAAAACACCTAGTGAGAAATATTAGGTCGGTGCAAAAATGATGTCATTTTTTTACGTATGTATATCTGATAAAAACGATATTATTTTTGCATCAACCTAATAATAATAATAATAATAATAATAATAATAATAATAATAATAATAATAATAATCTATATATTAATGCGATAGCGTGTGCGTTCATTTGTATGCCACGCTTTCCGGCAAATTTCATTGGTAGAGATTTAAGAACACACACGTTGGATTTGGTGAATATTTAATGAGATCCCAGGCATAATCTCTTCCTTATTTTCGAGTAGGGGGAGGTGATAGTCTGGCGTGTTTGCTTCCGGTGATGACGTCATTATCTTCTGTTCAAAAAGATGCATAGAATATATTTATGATGTACTGCATTGACATAAGATGTCATATTCCGAAAACCACATGGATATACTGCTGATTCCAAAATTCAGGTAAATGGATCAGTGCACGCTAGGGCTTTTTTCTAACATTCCAAAAATCACGTAAATATATCATGTAATCCTGAGTTCATATTTTTGTCCTTAATATCCTCATGGCAGTAATTGCAAATACTTTTCTTAAGGAGGGAGGGGGGAATAAAGTACTTGGAATGCTGAAACTGATAATACACTCAAATATTCATGTTGAAGTAATGGCTGCCTAACACCTAACCGTGTTAATGTTTTTATGTATTAATTTCGAGAAGCTGCTGAAACAGTTTATGATTTAAACATTACTTTATTTCAAGTATATTTTTAATAGTGGGGTTGGGATATGAAATCAGTTCCGGAAATGGCTGAAACCATTTACAAATTAAACATTACTTTATTTCATGGATATTTTTTGATCGTGAGATGGGGAATATGAAGTCAGTTCCGGAAATGGATGAAACCGTTTACGATTTAAACATTACTTTCTTTTATATATATTTTTAACAGTGGGGTGGGGGATATGAAATCAGTCTCGGAAATGTCTGAAACCGTTTACGCATTAAACATTACTTTATTTCAAGCATATTTTGAACAAGGAAATGAGGGATATGAAGCCAGTTACGGAAATGGCTGCAACTATTTACGTTTTAGACATTACTTTATTTAATGTATATTTTTAACATTAGGGTAGGGGCTAAGAAGTCAGTCCCGTAAATGGCTGAAACCGTTTACGCATTAAACATTACTTTATTTCATGTATATTTTTAACAGTGGCGTGAGGGATATGAAATTAGTCCCGGAAATGGCTGAAACAGTTCACGATTTAGACATTATATTGTTGCATGTATTTTTTAACAGTGAGTTGGGGATAGTCCCGGTAATGGCTGAAACAGTTTACGATTTACACAGTACTTTATTTCATGTATATTTTTTAACAGTGGGGTGGCGGACATGAAGTCAGTCCGGGGATTGAATGAGATAAGTCGAAAGATATACTAGCAGAATACCCAGCGTCGCCCAAGATTGAATGAGATAGGTGGAAAACATATAGTAGCAGAATATACAGCGTCGGCCGGGATCGAATAAAATAGGTGGAAGATATATACTAGCAGAATATGCAGCGTCACTCGTGATTGGATAAGATAGATGAAACATATATACTATGGGAATACCCGGAATTGGTTGATGTGTTTATAATGAAATATACAACCTAGGCAATATATCAAAATGATTATTTTAGTAAGGGGGCGATAATGTGGGTTAAAATTATGAAAAATGATTGTCGAAATTAGTAACATATCCATAAATTATGAAAAATGAAGAAATGTGAGTTAATTGATTGGTATGTTTGTAATCAGCCCAGGCAATAAATCAAATTTATTATTTTAGTAAGGGGAGGGCGTTAATGTTATTTTCAATTATTTAAAATGTTTGTCGAAATTAGTAACATGTCCAAGAATAATGACAAACGATAAAATCTGAGTTAATCGATTAGTGTTTGTAATGAAATAATCAGTCTAAACAATGCATCAAAGTTATTATTTTAGAAAGGTATGGGACGATTATGTGAGTCAAAATTATGAAAAATGATTGTCGAAATATCCAAGAATTATGAAAAATGATTAAATGTGAGTTAATGTATTGGTGTGTTTTTAATGAAATAATAAGCCAAGATAATATATCAAAGTTATTATTTTAATAAGGAGGCTACAATGTTGGATTTAATGTTAAAAAATAATTGTTGAAATTAGTAACACATCCAAGAATTATGAAAAATGATTAAATGTTAATGAATGAACTGATGTGTTTGTAATGAAATAATCATCCCAGGCATTATACCAAAGTAACTATTTTAGTAAGAAGGGCGATAATGTGGATAACAAATATTAAAAAAATGATTGTCGAATTAGTAACATATTCAAGAATTATGAAAATGATGAAATGTAAGTTAATTAATTGGTGTGTTTTTAATAAAATAATCAGCCCAAGCAATATATCAAATTTATAATTTTAGTAAGGAGGGGGATAATGTGGGTCCAAATTATGAAAAATGGTTGTAGAAATTTTTTACATATCCAAGAATTATGAAAAATTATGAAATAAGGATTAATTGATTGGTGTGTTTGTATTGAAAGAATAAGCCTATACAACATAGCAAGTTATTATTTCAGTAAGAAGATACAGTTTAAACAGAAGGGAATATAATAATATAATGGTGTCTTCATTCATGCTGAACGCACACAGAATTCCCAGCAGGAATATATTACATATGAAAGATACCGAGTGGAATTTCAACTAGTGCTGCTGCTGCTGCTGCTGCTAATAATAATAATAATAATAATAATAATTCAAGAGAAGTGAAAACACACAAATAACAGGTACACGTAATATGGGGAAAGCCAGAAAGAGCACGGTTAACCGGCATCACATTATAATAACATAAATAAGTAAAAAAAAATGATATATATACATATATGCATAAAACATACACACACACACACGCATATATATGTGTGTGTGTGTATACATATATACACACACCTATATATATGTATATATATACATATATATACACACCTATATATATATATATATATATATATATATACATACACACATACACACACACACACACACATATATATATATATATATATATATATATATATATATATATATATATGAGAAAGAACAGGTCGAGGAGAGAAAGAAGGACCATATTTATAAAAGAATGTGACTAGGCAGACAAACTAATGACCCAAAATTGGCAAACTGAAATGAATTATAATTGTGTTCATCGTTGTTCCCAAAGGAGTCGCAGCTTGAAGTGTTCCATGGATTTTTCTCCGGATTCGCGACTCGACATACGATCCTTTCTCACCCCTTTCATCATTATGCGATATTATATCTTTTTTCCGTTCTCTTTCGATATTGTCGCTGGCTTCTTAGTTTTTGTTATTTGCCAAACGACGTAATCCTCTTGTCTTTTATGGCTATTAGAGGCAGGGTTGTTGATACAGTTGCCATGTGGGTGCGGCCACTCGAAACAGGCAAACAGGGGAGAGAGGATGGAAAGATGTGGATGGACGATGAAGAGGAGAGACCGGGAAAAAGAATCCGGGTAATTTTGAGCCTTTCAAGTGCTGATTAAATATGGAGAGGAGGAGAGGGATATTTAATTAGGTGAAAGTTTGGATTTTGACTGGAATTCCGAAAAGGGCGCGAAGCACTACTGGATTTGGAAGGAGAAATTCGGAAACGTTAGAACGAGAAAAACCGTCGCAAACAAGGTGTATGCATAAGATACGTCCTGCAATGTAATTATGAAATCAAAAAGATCGACAGACTTATTATTTAATCGTTATGTAAATGTAAAGAACGTTAATATTTTGCAAATTACAATTAAGAATGCTTATTATTTGAAACAAGGGATACACTTTTTTTAGAATGAGGTCAATATTAATCAAGGTTCGAAGGCTACTTGAGTATAAGGTTTCTTTTTTTTTATTCAGTTTTCACCCCAAACAAGGCACAGTACCACTTTGAAGCAGGGGCCTACTATCAGGGACTTAATTAGCGAGGTCATTATGAAGGGAGATGAGTAGAAAGATGTTTGTTAACATTACACTTGAACTTCTGCATATCAGTGCAGTTGGGAAAGCAGAATCCCGGAAGGGAGTTCCAAAGACCCGCAGTTCTGGGGAAGAAACTATTGGAGTAAAAGGCTTTCTTGCACCTAGGGATCTCTACTGTAAGGGGATGAGACTTAGCTTGTCGGGTTTGTCGGGGGTAGATACGTCGGGAGGTACAAGTGTTTGCAGTTCGTCAGAGCATTCACCATTAAAGTATTTGTAGAACAGGCAGAGGGATGCAACATCTCGTCGATGGGACAGAGGCTGAAGCCTAGATGACAGTTCAGGACCTATCAGGTTGGCGACTCTCTTTTGAACCCTATCCAGGAGCGAGAGACAAGCAGCAGATGCACCAGCCCAGATGTGACAACAGTACTCCACACATGGGCGAATGGTGGCCTCATAGAGGTACAGGATACTGTCAGGCGTAAGTAGTTGTCTAGCACGGTAGAGGGAGCCAACCTTCCTTGCAGCAGCCTTGGCAATGCTCTCAATGTATCTATTCCAGTTCATATACCCTGTAAACGTTAGGCCGAGGAGTTTAAAAGAAATACTTTCAGGCAATGTGTTCTTGGCCATTGCTATTGGTGGTAGAGAAGGTGTCTTGTAGTTATTGAAGGAAACAAGTTTAGTCTTAGCAGCATTGAATGTGACCATCCATTTGTGTCCCCATTCCACTACAGATTGGATGTCATCCGCTAGTGTTTCTGTCATTTCTTTGGATATGTGTTCATTTGTTTTCCCCTCATATCTGTTATAGAGAGTGGTGTCATCGGCAAATATACCCATCTCCGAAACAATTTTATCAGGGAGGTCATTTATGAATATCAGGAATAATAGAGGTCCAAGGATAAACCCCTGAGGTACTCCCGCATTTATGGATTCATAGGATTCACCACTTATCAAGGCCCAGATGAATGAAATAAAAATAAAGGTTAAGTGGTGCACAGTAGTAAATGGGACAATGTCGTAGTAATAGTATGTAGTGGAAATTTGGTAAATTGGATTACTCAAGGGTACGGCTCATCAAGAACTTGTTTACATTGGACTTGAAGATGACTAAACTGTAGTCAATTGGAAAGCAGGCAAACGGAAGAGAGTTCCACAGGCGTGCAGTTATAAGAAAGAAGCTTTGGGTTAATGAATGTAAGGTGGTAATGTAAGTGAGGATTTAAGAGAGGTATGTTGGGAACTGCGCAACCCTTGCCTCACAATTACAGGCGCAGCTGCCCTTAAAAGGAGTATCCTTTGTCTTTCAAGACTGAACGGAGGCATCGGAATGTAATAATCGTTAATAGGGTAGATTGGGTAGACTTCGGATTATCTAAGGAGACGGCTCAAAAAGAACTTGTTTACATTGGACTTGAAGCTTACCATATTGTAATCGGTTGGGACGCAGGCCACTGGAACAGTGTTCCACAGGCGGGCAGTTCTAGAAAGGAAGCTTTGTTCATGAAATCTGTGTTTAGTTTTGAGCACAGATAGAGTGTGCGGGAAATTGTCGATAGTGGTTGTAGTTAGTCGTGCGTTTTTTTTTGTGAAAGTTTAGCATGAGAGGAGCGTTAAAAGATTTTCTTCTTTTTCTATCGAGCTTCAAAGAATGACTTTTACCCTCCTGGGAAAATAGTTAACAAAATATTATGTATATAGACTAGATATAATTTTGCTGTTTATCACATAGTTTGAAAACTTCAAAGTATAGGAGATGTACTGCCATTAAATATAATATAGAACCACATAGATCAAAAAGAATTTTCAACATGGAGTACACGTATAAAGTTGAAAAATAGAACTGGAACAAAGTCAAAATCAGCGGGGATGGTTGGAACTTGAATGGTAACCGTAGTTTCGATGGTGTTATCCATAAATCCAACTGGAGGAATGTCCGTTTGTAAATTTGTGAAATTCAAATTATATAGATCTATAAATCTATAATTCTTGCTAGAGAAGTTCTGCGCGTTGAAATTATGCATTAAAAGGTGAAAAGAAATTCAAATGAGGCGCAAACTGTGGCGTTAGCTTCCGTAAAGGGATAGTTTCTTACGAAAACTTCCAGCGCCAAGATATAAAGTGGGAACAAGATGGGAAGGTTGGTAAAATGCGGCGGTGAGGAAAGAACTTTAAGTATATCTCTTCATGAGACAACACTGAAAAATGATTTTTTGACACAATGAAAAGTAGTCTGTCTGCAACATATATAACAGAGTTAATTTATTATCTACTCAAAATAACTGAAAATATAGCCATTAAAAGCTAAATCCCTGGCAACAAAAGTGAGTACACCCCTTACGAAAAGTTGTCAATATTAACATACATGTCAACTCTCAATATTTTGTGTGGCCACCATCGTTATACAAAACTGCCTTTACTCTTCTGAGCATGGAGTTTTCCAGAGCTTCACATGTAGCCACTGGAATGCTTTTCCACTCTTCATTTACGACGTCGTGGGGCTGGCAGATATTTGAAACTTTGCGCACCTCCACCTTCTGCTTGAGGATGCCCCAAAGATATTCTATTGGGTTCAAGTCTGGACACATGCTTGGCAAGACCATCTCCTTTACCCTCAGCCTCTTCAGTAGAGCAGTGGTTGTCTTGGATGTGTGTTTTGGGTCATTGTGATGCTGGAACACTGTTCTGCGACCCAGTTTCTGGAGGAAGGGGATCATGCTCTGCTGCAGTATTTGACAGTACATGTTGGAGTTCATGTTTCCCTCAATTAAATGTAACTCTCCAATACCTGCAACACTCATGCAGCCTCATACCATGAAATTCCCACTACCATCTTTGACTGTAGGCATGACACACTTATTTTTGCACTTCTCAAATTGGTGTGCATGGCTGTCACCCCATGGCTGCCTCTTCTGAAGGTAATACACAAGAAAGCCCTCAAACAGTTTGCTGAAGACATGTCAACAAAGTCTATAGATTACGGGAACCATGTCCTATGGTCTGATGATACAAAATTAATTTGTTTGATTTTAATGACCTTAAGCATGTGTGGCGGCGGCGAACAGGTGAGAAGTACAAAGATAAGTGTGCCCTGTTTACAGTCAAGCATGGTGGTGGGAATGTCATGAGTGCTGCAGTTTTACTACAACCTAAAAGGTTATAAAAAAAGCTACATTCCAAACATTTAATTCAGAAATTTACATTTTATTTAAATGAGGCATTTTACACTTGATCAAAATTATAAGACCAGCGGTATAAATTCTACAAAATTGTACGAAAAGTGTATGAAAACATTCAACAACCAAATTTAATGAGTTCTACCTCCACTGGGTTTGATGACTTCAAATTTTTGGGGGGTAATGCTAGAAATAAGCGTTTACATTAAGGTGCGGGTGATGTTACTGCACTTTCTGAATTTTTGATGAATATTGTTTTCCATTTCGGTAAATATCGCTTGTCATCCATCTCTAAACATTTTCAATTGGGTTCAAGCCGGTGAGCATGCAAGATGTCCTAAGAAATGTACCCCATTTTCTTACAGAAAAGTCAAGCCCCATCGTGAAGCGTGGGTTGCAGCATTATCCTGTTTGAATAACCATCCATCCCCACACAAAAGATGACCCACCGTTATCAACCATGCTTTTTGTAGTATGCTAACATAACCAGCCGCTGTCTGACGACCCTGCGCTCTCTGGAGCTCCATCGCCCCTCTGTAAGAAAAGGTACCCCATACCATTAGGGACCCTCTACCACTATGACGGGTGGATAAAATTTCGGGAGGCATGTTTTCGTTATGCCAATATCGTTGGAAACCATAAGCACCATCTAGCTTGTATTTTTTCTTATCAGAAAACAGGACTTTCTTCCATTTTTCAACGTCCCATGTTGACATGAAAGCGGGCGAGGAATTAGTTTACGCTTTTTATTTACTATGCCTTTTTGTCATCTGTCGTCTGATGGTTACTGGACTGAATCAGTATCTGTGACGACGTTAATTTGACTAGAAGAAAGTATTATGTCTTTCATAACAGCCCGTACTATTCTTCTACTCAACGCAGGAGAAATATTTGGCGGCTACCAGTGGATTTTGCTTTTTCATAACTATTACTGTTCTTTAGAACGTTGCAAATCACAGTTTTACTGCGATTTACCTTAGCTGTGATTGACCGCTGTGACAAACCTTTTTTATTTAAATCTAGAATTCGAGCACGCTCAATTTCGATAAGATTGCTTGCTTTAATCATCATGACATATTTACGCAGTGATTGCTAATCTGTAACTGAACTAAAAAAACAATCTATACCCCTGGTCTCATAATTTTGATCACGTGTAAAGTGCCTCATTTTATAAAAATGTAACTTTCTGAATTAAATGTTTGGGATGTATGTTTTTTTTTCAAAACTTTTTAGGTTGTAGTATTGTTAACCTTCAGTGAAAGGAGTTTAAAGTCTAAGTTTTCTTTTTAACGATTTTCAAGTGGCCTTTAATTGTTTATCAAGAGTACATATATATATATATATATAATTCTCTATCTTTACCGATATTAAGACATATATATATATATATATATATATATATATATATATATATATATATATATGTCTTAATGCTGCAATATTTTAAGTTATAAATTTATTAGATTTTATATTAGAATATCTTGTCCTTTTTTCCAGTTTTAACAACTGGTCCTTTACTTTTCCATGTTTAATCTTAACCCTTATTACTTTTCATACTTTTTTTTTATTATAATCCATGATTTTTTAAGGCTTCTAATAAATTCACTCGTTCTATGTCACAGTTCAATCTTATTTCTTTGCACCATAAACACGTAATAATAACGATGTACGGCACTCGTCTGCTTTCAATAAAATCCCTCAATTTTCTCCTTTTTATGCTTTCATTTTCTGAATTTTATGGCCGGTTTCCATAGCAACCACGTCGCTGAAGCGATGTGATTGCTATGGAAACCGGTCATAAAAAGCGGCGCTCTCCTTCTTACATAGTTTTACGATTTTGAACACCAGAAAATTCATCATAACTTTTGTTTTACTGAACGGAAATTGAAAATTCTTTTTCACAATATAGATGAGAAGCTGATCTATAAACTGTAATAATTGTTTGAAATGTGGTCGAAAAATGAGTGAAAATGAAACTTTAAAGCAGTTCTAAATGACGAAAACTGCCACTTAACCATATATTCAAACTACTGTGTTTGAATTATATATATATATATATATATATATATATATATATATATATATATATATAGTTTCTAGCCCGATAATTAGGACCGTTTAAGGTATGCTTATCAAGCTCTCTTCAGCCAATATTCGTATTAGAGAGATTAATAAGGATATCTTAAACGGTCCTAATTATCGGGATTGAAACCGACGGTACCAATGACTTGTCTCATCTAAGAACATTCTGTACACAAAATATAGATACGCTCTTATATTTCGAATTTTCCTTTTATCCTTTTAATTGAACACTCTGCTGGATTTCTTTTTCCGAAAAAACTAATCATATATATATATATATATATATATATATATATATATATATATATATATATATATATATATATATATATATATATTCTCGCTGTACATAAATAGCGTTACCTGGGATACAGTGACATCATTTCAGTTTTTTATTCTTAAAACATTTATCCGCACATTTAAAAATTCAAGATAAAGAACTATTATATTCTTCTATTTGAAAAGAATTATCTCCTTTGATGATTTTTGTGTCTTGAGATTCTTCCAAAAATACTTCATAGCAGCTGTTGTGTGGACAGGATTATGTAATTAAAAAATATGCATATTGCTAAGTGCGTTATTATGGTTGAGTGGTTAACGACACGGACTGAAAACCTGGTTGTGTTAAGTCCACACCTAGTTCGTCCCACAGAAAGCGGTTACATCGAATTCACACGTGACCTTTTGTCAAACATCATGGACATGAGGTGAGAAAAAAATCATAGGCGTGTAAGAATTAACGTTTGATTTGTCAAAGTAATTCGTAATTATCTGTTAGCATCGCCCGTACTGAGGATTGAACCTTAAACCTTCAGAAGAATATTTCTGAGAACTGATTATTACATAGCGCTTATATCCGTTCCCTCGCTTATTTCAGATTTCTACCCGGTCATAACTGATGGGGCGTGAACATGCTACCTCGTGAGTTAAATAAAAGATTTCATTAAAAATTCCTTACAGTTTGACATACAGATTCATGAGTTCGACAAAGAGATTCCCGAGTTGAACAAAAAGACAATGAAACAGTACTGTATATATATATATATATATATATATATATATATATATATATATATATATATATATACATAAAAGTGAATGTGTCTGTGTGTCTGTGTCTGTGTACATTTCCCTATGCAATAACTCTGTCAATTTTAAGTCTACAGACTCGAAATTTGATATACCGGGTACTTAGATTTTGGGAAAATTTTTGTGATCGGTTTTCGGTCAGAAATTTGGCCGTTAAGGAGTCAAAGTTCAACGATTTGACCTTTGAGAACTCTACCAAATTCCTCCGACAATGTTGGGTCTAAACACTTGCAATTTTATATATAGATTCCTTGAACTTAATAACTCGACTTAAACCCCAAACAATAAATTTTAAGAGGTCATAATAGGGGTCAAAATAAACATATTGACCGTGTTTTTGTGTGTTTTTTTTTTACTCAGAATTCACCTACAAACACCCGGGCAACGCCGGGAACCCATACTAGTATATATATATATATATATATATATATATATATATATATATACTAGCAGCCATCCCGGGTTTTCCTGGTTACGCTTAAATATGATATTTTAATTCATACAGAATTCGTATTTATTATAAAGCTAATTCTGTCTTGATAATTATATGGTTCCCAATATTTATGTTGCTGATTACATAGTGCATGTACACTGCATTATTCACATACAAGACTTGGCAGCAAAATGTCTGGGTGGCAATATGGAGGAAGCTGTTGATGCAGCTGTATCAAAAATAAATTTAATAAAAGCAAATTACTTGAATGACAGATTATTTGAAACATTTTGTCAAGATGAACAATTTAAAAGATTGTTACTGCATACAGACATTAGGTGGCTCTCCAAAGATTTGTTAGTATGTGGCAAGCTGTACTGGATTTGCTAAAATTTAAATTTGAATCTGTTGTCTCTACTCAAAAACAAGACGAAAGCTCAGAACATTTTTGATAATCTGAATAAGAATGCAATTAAATCAAAATTATTTTATCTTAGTGACATTTTTAATTTTGTAAACAGAAAAAAAAAATCACGTTCGACAAGGTAAGCCTAAAGAAGGTCGGGGATTTCATAAATCGAAATACTCTGAGAAAAAAACATTTCGATTAAATCAACTACGAAAGATGTTCCAACAGTTATGTCTCCTATTTTTTAACGTCGAAAGGGGTACTGTTAAAACAAGTGACATTTGTATTTCAGAATTTATACTTTTACATAGTGACCCCCATTTCTCAATGAATTTTTGTCAGCCTTTTGATGCTTCGGTCGTAAAAACATGGAGCGCGCTTTGTCACTCATATCTCTGTCGCAAATATGAAATCGACGAACCCATCTTCTAACTATGCTGACATCAATTGCATAAGTTTCGTGAACGTTCAACCAGCGTCAATTAATGTTGATCGGTTCAGTTTTTTTTTCTACGTCGGGGAATGGCGACTCTCTGGTTCTCGCGAGGTCTAGAGCAGGGGTTGCTTTTATATATTCTCGCATCGTCAATCTCTGCAACAGAGAGATGAAACTTTCTAGGTCATGAATGCAAGTCCAATCATCTTAGCAATGCAATTTGAATTTTCTCTGATCCATTCGGGCGGAAGAAAATATAGGAGGCATTACTTTAGGAACTTATCTTGTAATTCAGAATATTTAATCCTCATCTAAAAAAGAATCGAAATCATTTCAAATAAACGTCTCAATTTATATAGTTGTCTATTTATTTCCGTCATACCATCGTAGGCAAACGTTCTGCTATGGAAGGTGGCAAATTTGAAGGCATGATCCAATCTGTAGTCACATAATAAAATTACTCTATCATCATCTTGGTAATCAAAATGGATATATAATAAAATTGAAGGAAGCGCTAATATTCTGAGAATTACCTCTTAGTATTTAGAGATTAGTCCCCGGACACGCTAGTACTTGCCTTGTTGTCATCTCTTTAAGTGACTAATCGTTGCTCATTTTGACACGCCATTAAAGCTTAGCGTCCTTTTGTCATTGATGGTAATCAATCGAACATGATTGACATAAAATAAAAGTGACCTTTACTTTCACTATCTTTCGTTGTAATCTTTAATTCTACGTGATCGCAGAAGACATGTTGAACTGGCGTCGATATAGTCACTAATAAGACACGGAATTGGTAAGACCATAAACACTTCACAGCACATAAAACTAGCACCCATGCATTATCTTGCTTAAGTGAATTAATGAGTTATATCTATTACCTATTTATCACATGCCTGTACCTGTGTATCAATTCTTCCAAATATTAGTCTGTCTGTCTATATGTCTGTCAGAAAGTTGCTTATATAACGCAGTGATGTTCAACATAGTCCATGTAGACCACCGATGGTCCACAAAAGAATTTTTGTGGTTCATAGCTTGATTTGGTTATTAAACATTTTTTATATCCTTAATTTAAAACATTAAAGTCCAATAAAAATGTATTATTTAAATATATATATATATATATATATATATATATATAAAAAGTTGATATTTGGAAAACTTTTCAGTATTTATTAATGTTTTATTTTCCTTTTCATTTTTGGATTTTATAATTTAATTGTGCAATTTAGATTTTGTGAGAATGGCAGCATAAATAAACTCGTCTGCAAAAAAAATGTAATAAAAATAAATGAATAAAATAAAAGTGAGACAATATAGTAGTGACTTACTTTTTTTTGAGGAGTTGTCAAACAAGTTGATGGCAATAAATCAATTTGTATTGAATGCGGTTTTGTTATTAGCAATGATTCCATGAAGAAAGTAAAGTCGGAGATTCACCAGAAAACAAAGCATCCATTATCTCTTGGTACAGGAAAAATATTTTGAGTTAAAATTAAAAGCTCAACCTATAAAACTACTTAACTTCTTCAAAAAATGCTGATTAGGTTAAAACATTAAAACCTAGTTATATTGTATCAGAAATGATTACTAAAGTAGGTGGACTACAAAAGATTCGGAGAAAAACTGATTAAACCTTCTATGATAACTTATGTTGAAGACTTTATAGGCAAAGAAGATGCAGCAGTGTTTGGAAAATACCTCTGTCAGCAGCAACAGTAACGAGAAAGTAAGATGAAATGGGAGAGTACGTTCAAAATAATACAAATTCTTCAGAAAAATAAATTTTCCATACAACAATTTGTAATCCAGCAGTGCTACTTTCATATCTTAAGTATTTTCTTTTATGTTTTATCTTAAGTAAAGGTCATTGCTTACCCGACATTGAAACCATATGTCAAGGTTTGACCATCTTCCTTCGAAGAGTGTCAAATGGTATTAGTTATGTGTTCATGAAAATACATACACCCTCACCCCCACACACATCCATATATATATATATATATATATATATATATATATATATATATATGTGTGTGTGTGTGTGTGTGTGTGTGTGTGTGTGTGTGTGATATAAAGCTGAACGTCTGTGTGTGTCTAGTCACGAATAGGCTCCTATATGGTTGACTATTATAGAAAACTGATCACATATAATGATAGAAGATGTATAGACACACAGGAATTGGTATGTTTGATCAGGCATAGCGATGATTCATTAAAATTGTGGGAGCTGCGTACGCGCCTGCTCCACAAAGTATGGAAATAAAAAATTAAATATTAAAAAAAATGTTTACAAGTGTTTTTGATATAGATGTACAATAGAATACATATATATAGAATACTTATAGAATACTTTGATAAGTATGATTTAACTTAAGTAGGGATGGTATAATAAAATTGTGAGGTCTGCGTTCGCGCCTGGCCTTCATAGAATGGAAATAGGCACAAACTTTAATAAAGACTTTTCATATCTATCTGCGTTAGTATATTTTGATAATTATGTTTCAGTTTGAAGAAATATGGTATAATAAAATTATGGGGTGTTCGTTCGCGCCTGACCTCCATAGAATGGAAATATGTCACAAAGTTTAACAATGTTTTGTTTTAATATAGATCCACAGAATATTGTGATAAGTGTTTCTGTGTGAACAGGTATGGTATAATAAATTATGGGGTTTATCTATTTTATTTTTACTTTCATCATATTTTGCTTTGATTTTGATACCCTCGAATTCGAAGCTATCTCTTTACAACCCTTCCTTTTCATAACCTATCATACTTTCATAAATCAGAGTCCATTTTCTGGAGGCGTTTTTTTTAAACCCAGTCAACGACGGGTACTTTTGCTAATATATATATGAGAAGGCAGAGTTACTGATTCAGTAGGAGAATTGGTAGTGGAATAGGTCTTGGTAGTTCTCTATTCCGTTACGAGGCAAGACTTAAAGGTAATCTTTTTTTTTTACACAGTGATCACCACTTATCGAGGCCCGGAAGCCACTCAGGGATTAGGGTTATTGCAAGTACATTACGTTAGTGCGGAGATTTGATGAAGTGTTTACTTAAGGGGGCGATTCATTAGGAATTTGTTAACATTGGACTTGAAATTGGACTGAAGGAGCATTAACAGTGTAAAAACGTAGCCCATTCCAAACAGGAGTAATTCTGCTAGAGAAGAACTGCCCACGAGAGCCAGGATGATGTTGTATCTACATCTTTAGATTGTGTCCCCTGGTGGATGGATTGAGGAATTGATCGAACAAGCTATTGCAACATTTGCTGCAAGGTCTATTATAGACGTTATCGAAATCCCTTATTATCTTGTAGGCCTGTATTATGTCGGTGCGTTTTCTGCGGAATTCAAGAGTAGGGGAGATTGAGGAAGGCAGATTTGTATATCAGAATAATATCAGAGAAGAAATGACATTTTTAAGTTTGCCAGAGAGAACAAGTAGAGAGCATATCGTAGATTCCATGAACAAAGCTTCTTTCTTAGAACTGCAGGCCTGTGGAATTGTCTTCTGTTTTCCTGCTTTCCGGCTGACTACAATATGGTTGTGTTCAAGTCTAAAGTAAATAAGTTCTTGATGAGCCGTTCCATATAAGTTATCAAATTTACCAAATTTTCATTACTAATAATTACTATATTGTCCAATTTCTACTGTACACTCTTTAACCTTTATCCTTGAGTGGCCTCTGAGCCTTGATAATGTGGTGATGCCTATGTAAAAAAAAAAATCTTTTCAGAAGTAAACAAGTATTTGAATAATAAAAATATTTTATAAACTAATTTGATTCACATCAGCACAGATGGTGCTGCATCCATGATAGGCAGGATTAAAGACTTTGAAACAAAGATGAAAACCGTTGCTGATCATATAATGTATTATTCATAAATATTTGGCAGCAAAATATCTGGATGGCAATATAGAGAAAGCTGTTGATGCAGCTATATCAGAAATAAATTCCAAAAGTAAAACCTCCTATTTTATAAAGTTGAAAAACTACAAAGATTGAAGTAGTATGATTAAAGTGAGCTACGAAGATGGGAGTGGTGCCATTACAACGAGCTACCTTGTGTGCTCCAGAATTTATTTTTTCTACATAGTAATCGTAATTCTTAATGCACTTTTGCCAGGAATTCAATGACGCATTTCTGTTTCTAATGCATACCAGTTACAGAGGCTGTATTCTTAGAGTCTCATACCGGCAATATCTGCAACAGAAAGATGAACTTTTCAGATCATGAATACATAAGTTAAGGCATAATCACAATGCTATTTGAAATCCCCATCTGATCCATTTAGGCGAAATAAAAATAGGAGATGTTACTGTTGGAACGCCGAAATTCCAAGATGTTATTCATAATACCATTTATTTATTTCCACCTTCATAAATGGCCAACTCTTGACGGTATCTGTTTTGTATAATCATTATGCTAATTATGGATATTTCCAGCCCCGATGCCTCACAAAAGTAAGGAGTTATTAACCTTAAAAATAAAAATAAAAGAGTATGATCCCATAAAGCCGAAAATATCTTTAGTAAGGAAGGTGCAATTATTTCACATACATGTTGTGCTATACCCGTCCCAGGGTAGGTAAAACATTCTTTTGCTCGAGATAGCAAATGATACATTGACATAAAAAAAACTTCTCCATCCTAAGAATAACAGATATGTTCAAAATTAACTGCATTTTTCTCATTGTTTTATACGATGCCGAGCAACGCCGGGTAGCCCTGCTAGTTATCTATATTTCCAGCCCAAATGTCT
Source organism: Euprymna scolopes (assembly GCF_053919585.1). Taxonomy (NCBI): domain Eukaryota; kingdom Metazoa; phylum Mollusca; class Cephalopoda; order Sepiida; family Sepiolidae; genus Euprymna; species Euprymna scolopes. The sequence goes on from NC_136517.1 coordinate 23,922,582, forward strand.
AACAAAAGTAAAGTTTTTAAACTTAAGAATAAAATAAAGATGAAAGAGCATGATTACATAAATCCGAAAATCAGTACTGTGTTATGATATTTAGATGCATATATATATATATATATATATATATATATATATATATATATATATATATATATATATATATATATATAATTTTTATATATACGCGCGTTCTGCATGATAGGGACATGAAAAAGAAATAGTTTTATCAATTTCATCGCAACAGAAAGGAAGCAAACAAATGGTGGGCTGCAAAATGGCAGACATAAAAAACACACAACTGAGTTATAACACAAAAAACAGTTTTACTATGTCCACTGGGGGGGAATGAGTGAATTTCTGGCGAAACAAATAACGAAAAATATCGGTAAAGATAGAGAATTATATATATATATATATATATATATATATATATATATATATATATATATATATATATACTAGCAGTTCAGCCCGGCTTTGCTCGCGCCCTATGTACTGTTCGTAACTTTATGTGCATATGTATGCATTAAAAAGTGTGATTATATACGGTAATGCCTTTCTATATAATAGGCTTCCTTAACGACTATAGAGAAATGTTGACCTCAATTATGATCCCTTAACATTTATTGTTTTGGGCTCAAATCAATGTAAAATGTTGGACTCATATCCAATTAACCCACATAAAAAATTTCAAGTATTTAGACTCAAACTTGGCAGAGGAGTTTGGAGTCTGCAGAGGTCAACACTGTAAACTTTCAAATTCTCGCCAAAAAACTGATTAAAAAGCTTGCTGCATGTCTGAATACACTTTATGTTAAATTTCAAATGTTTGACCCAAAATTTGCTTAATCGTTTGCTAGAGACCGTAAAGGTAACATCTTTGGAACTTTGAGGCATTGAAGGTCAAATTTTCAGAACCCATCCCCCCCAAAAAAAAACAACCGATTAAAAAGCTTACGCTATGTCTGAATACACTTTATGCAATATTTTCCCAAATCTCAATACCCCGTATATCGAATCTCGAGCCTGTAGACCGAAAATTTACAGAGTTATTTGGTACGGAAATGTACACAGACAGACGGATAGACAGACTCACAGAGATATTTTTACTTTTATAGATATATAGATCTTAGGCTGCGACATTGTTTGGCTGGGGAAATAATTATATAATCTCTCACACTCAGCAAATTCTCTCTCTCTTTCTCTCTCTCTCACTCTCTCTCTCTCTCTCTATATATATATATAGAGAGAGATAGATAGATAGATAGATAGATTGATAGATATTTTTACATAGAAGTAACCACTTATCAAGGCCCGGAGGCCACTCAAGGATAAGGGTTATAGAGTAGTCAATGGGATAATATTGTAGTAATCATTAGTAATGGAAATTTGGTAAACTGGATTACTTTATGAGGCGGTTCATCAAGAATTTGTTTATGTTGGACTTCAAGACAACCTAGTTGTAGTCAACTGGGAAGCAGGCAAATGGGAGAGAGTTCCACAGGCGTGCAGTTCTAAGAAAGAAACTTTGTTCATGGAATCTACGTTTGGATTTAGACACAGATAAAGAGTGAGGAAAATTATTCACAGTGGTTTCAGCTAGACAGGTGTTTTTCGTAAAAAGTTGGCGAAGGGGGGTCAGAAATTGGAGCTCAGACAAGCACTTGCAATGGAAATAACCATAAAACAAAGACAGGTTCGCAAAGTCTCTTCTGTGGAAAAGAGGTTGCAGGGAAGAGAAAATGGCATTCCCTCACTAAGCTACGAAGTCTATTTTGAACTCTGTGAAGGCAGGATAAGCTGCTCTAGCAGTTCCTGTCCAGATTTGGCAAAAGTACTTCATCCTTGAACGCACTTAGCTTTTATATAGATGGAGAAGCGCATCAGCTGTGAGATAGCTACTGGAGCGGTAGAAAGATCCCACTGTTTTTCCAGCGACCTAGGCAACAGAGTTGATGTACGTGTTCCATTTCATATCAGGAGTAAAGGTCAAGCCCAGAAGCTTGTCAAAACATGGAGACTCACCAAAACGAGCGTCATCCATTTCAATTGATGCCAGATGAGGAGTAGAGAGTTGATAATGTAAAGATAGAAGCTTGGTTTAAGATGCATTAAAAGTAACCAGCCAATCCCCCTTCCTACCACACACTCAAGATCAGAGGAGAGATAATTAGAAAGAACTTGGTCATTTGCAGCCTTTGATGTGTTGCTATAGATGGTCGTGTCATCAGCATAGTTGTCAAGGAAGGATATAAATATGTGTTTTGGGAGATCATTGATGTAGATTAGGAAGAGAGTTGGGCCCAGGATGAACACCTGAGGAACTCCAGTATTAATAGTTTGCGCTTTTGATTTCTGCCCATCAACCACTACTCTAAATCTAGCCTATCGGAGAGAAATGATTTAATAATTGAGAAGACATTTCCAGCTATACCGTAGCTGGAAATCTTGTGAAGTAGGCCTTTATGCCATACCCTATAAAAGGCCTTTGATATGTCAAGAGTAATTGCCCTAGAAAGGAAGCCTTTGTCGAGAGATTCACTTATCCTATGAGATATAACCGTTAGTACATCTGCTGTAGATATAACAGAACGGAAACCATATTGCATGTCACTAAGAAAGTTATTTCTGTTGGGGTGGTTGACTACTTTATTTTATCTGGATTCCAGCAACTTACTCATAACTCGCAGGAGCCTTATTGGCCTGTACTGAGAGGTAGATAAGATATCACCTGAGTTCTTAAATATATATATATATATATATATATATATATATATATATATATATATATATATATATATATATATACATAGGCAAAAAGAAAGCCCGCACTTGTAATTTTTTCAAAAAACTGCAAATTCAAGCTAAATTTAATGTAGCTGTTCAAAAAAACTATACTTAATTTGATTGGCCTTTTATTCTTCTATAATTTTACTTGTTCATATTTGAGTTTAAATTGAAATATTCTAGTGTTTACGTCATTTTAAAAAATAACTTTAAATTGAGGAGGCAAAAAGAAAGTGCGCACAACGGAAATTGTTATTTAAATGTAACTTTAGGAGATTAATGCAACAGGAACACAATGAACTAGTTAATATTTAGTAGCATAGCCCTTCTGCAATTTGACAGCCTGCAATCTTTTTGTCCAAAGTTTTTCCAAATGTGACAGTTTCTCATTGCGTAGCTGTTGCTTGATGTAATGCCATACGTTTTCGATAGGATTGAGGTCTGGAGATTGTGCAGGCCAATTCAAACACGGTATATCAGGAACCTCTTGACATTGCCAGCTGTGTGAATGGGAGCATTATCCTGCATGAAGATGGGGTTATCATCGAAAATCCGACCAAATTAGGGTAGAAAATATTCAGTAAAGATATTAATGTACTTGGTCGAATTAATTCGACATTGCAAGCGAACTATAGGCCCTGGACCATTGGTACTAATAATGCCCCACACTAAAACTGAACCTCCATCACCTTGCAGCGTTGAAACTGAGCACCTAGGATTAAATTCTTCGTCTTTCCCCCGATGGACGTACTGCCTACCATCACTATCTAGCCTATTGAACTTGCTTTCGTCGCTAAAAAATACCTTTGAACAATATGAAGAGTCCATACCGCGCTTTCTGTTCTTTAAAAAATCATTAGCTTGCGTCTTGCCACATATCCTCGCAAATTAAATTCCTTTAATCTGTTCTTGACAGTAGAAAGAGAACACTTTTTAACAAGATTGAACTGTTGCTGGATTTGGGTAGCCATTTCAAATCTGTTTCTTAGGTTGTGGATCTTGATAGCATTGTCTTCCCTGTTAGAAGTAACTCTAGTACGACCAGATTGAGAGGCATCACGAACACTGTCAGTGTTTTGGTGTTTTTGCCCAGTCTTTCGTACCTTTTTCTCATCATCTGTGCCGATTTCTCGATTGGATAAACCAGAAAGGTGGAGATTAATGAGCTCCTGACGATCACTTAGAGAAAGTCGTGACATATGGACTAAATGCTACGTTGTATAACCTAGAACAACAACAATTACGATTAGAGATGCTTTGTTGCCTGTTGGTGGATATTTTAAACTGATTTAGGAGCGATAATTTAAGCTGCTGCGGACTTTCTTTTTGTCTCCTCAATTGAAGTTATTTTTTTTAAACTGACGTAAACACTAGAATATTTAGATTAAATGTCAAATATGAAGAGGTAAAATTATAGTAGAATAAAAGACGAATCAAATGAGGCATAGGTTGTTTAAACAGTTACGTTAAATTTAGCTTAAATTTGCAGTTTTTGAAAACATTAGAAGTGCGGACTTTCTTTTCGCCGGCGTTATATATATATATATATATATATATATATATATATATATATATATATATATATATATATATATAAGTACTTCATTTAGATAAAACACATATGATCCCTACTTAAAAATTAAAGCTACTCCAATATACGTAAACCCTAAGTCCAATCACCCACCATCAATTATAAAACACATTCCTAACTCGATCGTAAGTAGACTCAGTAATAACTCAAACGATGAAAATGCATTTAACAGGTCAACCAATATCTATGAAACAACCCTAAAATTAGTGGATACAAAAATGTCGATATCAAATATAAGCAACAAAACACCAATAACTATAATAAAATTAAAAATAGAAGAAAAAGAACTATAATTTGGTATACAGCCCCATACAATCAAATGTTAAAAACAAAACTTGGCAAGAAATTTCTAGATCTTATTGAAAAACACTTTCCCGCAACCAACCCCTTACACAAAATATTCAATAAAAGTACCTTAAAGTTATCCTACAGCTGCTGCGAAAATTTAGAGATAATAATTAAAGCACATAATAACAAAATATTAAATAAGAACAATGTAAACAACAACAAAATAAACAATAAAAAAGTAGACACTATGACAAAAATAAAACTAACACTAGCAGAAATAATAATAATAATAATGATGATAATAATAATAATAATAATAATAATAATAATAATAATAATAATAATAATAATAATAAACCAACCCCGGACAAGAACAACCATACTAGAAATAAAAATACTAATAACAAACAAGATAAATGCAACTGTAGACACCGCACACTTGTCCCACTTCAAAATAAATGTCTAACCAAAAGCATAGTTTATCAGGCCACAATATTTGCGAAAGAAAATCCGAATAACAAGAAATATTACGTAGGTATGACTTCCTTAGATTTAAAAACTCGATATTATGACCATAAAAGTACATTCAACAATAAAAAAAACACCGTATGAAAACAACGCTAGCAAATAAATACTGGGAACTCAAGGAAAGCGAACATTCGCCGGTTGTCGAATGGAAAATAATAAGACAAGCTACCATGTGTAGAGACATAGAGGACCCATGTAGATTATGCTTTCATTAAAAATTTGCCATCCTGTACTTTAAGAACCCCAAAATCTATTAAACTGTAGAAGAGAAATAGCAAACAACTGTGTTCACAAGATAAAATTTACTCTAGGATATCGATACAATATAGTTTTAAAACTAACAAAAACAATGGAAAATAAACAAATAAATTAATTAAATAAGCATGAATATACATAAACGATCACACATATATGTATGTATATCTGTATATATAATAAATTCCACAGCCAAACAACGTCGCAACCCGCAAGAGCCATGACAGTCAACGAACCGGAAGTCCAAGATTCGAGTTTCGGATGTGTCTTACTGATGAGCCCAAATGAGGGCGAAACTCGAGTCTTGGCTTTCCGGTTTGTTGACTGTCATGGTTCTTATGGGTTGCGACGTTGTTTGGTTGTGGAATTTATTATATTCAATCTCTCACATTCATAAAATCATATGTATTTATATATATATGTGCATATATGTGTGTACATATATATATATATATATATATATATATATATATAAACTAACATAAAAACCCTAACCTAGATTTAAAACAGGTCAAGAAACTAGACATCCAGGCTAAATATAGCACACACAAAGGAACAGGTAAACCAAAGGTCAAATAGGCCTTTGCCCGGTAAGTGCATGTTCATTGGCTGATAGGAAGGGCGCGGTGGATATGAAAAAGCTGATTGGCTAACTAAAATCTCAATAGAAGGTGCGTATATAAAAACGACAGACAACCACAAAATTCGCGCATAAGCCTGAAGAGTCCTAGAGTGGATGAAACGCGGAATATTCAGTGTAGCTTAATCGCCATATATATTTTATAACTTACTATATATATATATATATATATATATTTATATATATATATATATATATATATTTAAAGGGGATTAGAACAGCAGTTTAAAGAGAAGAGTGTATTTTAATGTAATTGTAAAATCACTAATGTAATCAAAATACAATAAAAACAGTGCTCTTCGTAATGTAGATATATAATAAACTCATTAGGCATATATATTCTAGAGCTATTTTAATATTTAGTAAGATGATTGATAATTTATAATTATAAATGTAAGGTTAAAATAAGATGTTTCTAAGAAAATTTAACAAAGATATATATATATATACACACACACACATATATATATATATATATATATATATATATATATATATATATATATATATATATATATATATATATACCTTGTAAGGGTTCGCCTTTTAAAATTCGTAAGTATCATCGTCAAAGCATTCATTTGGATGGTAAATGTCGCTTATGAATGCTTGAAAATGGTGAAATGTGCAAACTTTCAAAGAGAGTCCCAATGGAATAATCTTATCAGTTTGAATTCGTTAGTAATGCCGAATTTTAATATCAAAAAGATATTTCAAAAACAAAGGGAGATAATCATATATGGTTAGGAAAATAAATAATTTGACTGATTAAAGGAAAATAACCACTAATTATTTATGTTGCTTTTTTTTTAATAATAAGTGAATATTATTGGTAGTAATTAAATAAAATAATAATATTTTTAATAGCAATTATAATATTTATTTATGGAACTTAATAAAAAATAGTAGCATAAGAGAATTAAAGTTAAATATGTATTTAAATAAAATAGAAAATAATGGTAAAAATATCAGATAAGCTACAACTAATAATGATCCAAACTATAATAATAAAGTTAATTATTTATAAATTATAAATTTTAAGATAGATTATTAAGAAGAAAATTTTAATGACTTATGGTGGTTTATATTTGTCAAATCTAAACCAACGTTTATGAATGCATCCAGAGAAAATTTCGTCTTTTAGATTTAGGATAATGGTTTTATTTTTATTACCATTATTATATATTTTTAAAATCTTTAGGCGTCATCTTTACAAAAATCTTTACATTATATGATCCTATTATTACCCATTTCAAATTGAAGGGAATATTCTTATCATTGAGTCACCAAATATGTTAAGATAGAGTAGTTTGGTTTACCAGGGAGGGGTTGTTAAAGGAGTGTTTGCTCGTTAAAATCCTATGTTTAATAAGTCCAGATGTGGAAACATTTTGTTTAATATATTTGTTGTCAGGTAGATTAGGGGTGGTATTGGTATGTAATAGGTTTGGTTGTATTTGATTGGTAGATTGGTTAAAAAGGTGCAGTTATTGAATAACTGCGTGGTCGAGTTATGGTTGCCATTAACATGATTTATATTTTTAATTTTTAATGTTAATTATAAATTATCAATCATCTTACTATATATATATATATATATATATATATATATATATATATATATATATATATATATATTGGGGCGGAACTATCTACCTTACCCAGATATATACTGATCCATAGATAATAAATACTGGAAGGCAAGGCCGTAAGGCGGGGAGTTTATATTTGTATGTTCTTGTTAATACATTTTGCTTGTATAAAATAATTTTGTATTTAAGAAAGAAACCCAGCTAAACATCATTTCGTATTAGATAAAAACTAATGAAGAAATCTGCATTTGCAGTTATAACATTATTCTCTTTTACGTAACACAGACAGAAAATAAACTTAAGAAAGAGAATTTTTATTTTTTTTATTTTGTTTTTACTCTGTTCATCCACTACGGTTAAAGTAACAGCCAGCAGTAGGTAAAAAAGAGATAATGATTTGTGTGTGTGTGTGTGTGTGTGTGTGTGTGTGTGTGTGTGTGTGTGTGCTGTTTAAATATTTTCTTCTCCCCTACAAAAATAATTTGGAAAAAATATTATTTCCAAGAGATTATGAATTGAAACATATTAAAACGCACAACATTTTGTGGGTAATTAATTATTGCTTTCCCGTATCAGTTTTTTCTAAAAGGCCAAAACCTTTGTTAAAAAGAAAAAGAATATGTACATTGTTTATTTTTACCAACCGTACAGCCTTAGAAAAATCATTGAAATGGCAAATACAACAACCACCACAACTACAGCACCAACAATTGTTAAAACACCAGAAACACACATGAAAATCGAGAACAACTACAAAAACAGTTATTTGACCGGCAACTTCTGACTGACAAATGATATGGATTTAGACAATCCCGTTTCACAGCTGACATCCTCACTGTAATCTCTGAACGTATATACCATTCACTGGACAAAGCGGGGAGGGCAGAGTGGTAGCTCTAGATATATCTAAGGCTTTTGACAGGGTATGGCACAAGGGTCTTCTAAGGAAAATTAAATCATACGGTATCACTGGTAGAATACTTAGCACAATTAAATCCTTCTTAGACAAGAGAAAAATCCAGGTTGTCCTCGACGGTCGAATATCTAAACTGTGATATAAATGCGGGAGTGCCTCAGGGGTCTATACGTGGACCTCTATTGTTCCTGATATTTATTAATGACCTCCCCGACATAACTGTCTCTGAGATGGGTATATATGCTGATGACACTACACTCTATAACAGGCATAACAGGAAAACAAATGAACACATATCTAAAGAAATGGCAAAAACACTAGAAGATGACCTCCAATCTGTAGTGGAATGGGGACATAAATGGATGGTCACATTCAATGCTGCCAAGACTAAACTGGTTTCCTTCAATAACTACAAGAAACCTTCTCTGCCACCAATAGCAATGGCCAGTAACTCCCTGTCTGAGAGTACATCTTTCAAACTGATTGGCCTAACGTTCACAAGAAACATGAGCTGGAGCAATTATATTGAAAACATTGCCAGGGCCGCCGCGAAGAAGGTAGGCTCTCTCTACCGTGCTAGAAAACTACTGACACCTGAAAGTATCCTGTATCTCTATAAGGCCACTATTCGCCCATGTATGGAGTATTGTTGTCACATCTGGGCTGGTGCGTCTACTACTAGTCTCTCGCTCATAGACAAGGTGCAAAAAAGAGTCGCCAATCTGATAGGCCCTGAACTGGCATCTAAGCTTCAGCCTCTGTCTCATCAACGAAACGTTGCATCCCTCTGCTTGTTCTACAAGTATTTTAATAGTGAATGCTCTGACGAACTGCAGACACTTGTGCCCCCACGACGCAAACACCCTCGACAAATCCGACAGGCAGCTAAATCCCACCTCAGATCCCTAGATGTAAAAGATCTTTCTACTCCAGTAGTTTCTTCCCCAGAACCGCTAGACTCTGGAATTCCATTCCAGGATCCTGCTTCACCGACTGTACTGACATGCAGAAGTTCATGTGCAACGTGAACCGACATCTTGCTGCCCATATCCCTACATAATGCCCCAGTAGTTGCTGACACTGATAGTAGCCCCCTACACCAGAGTGGCAATGTGCCTTGTTTGGGGTGAAAATGTAATAAAAAAAGAAAAAAAAACAGTATATGGAGGAGTTACTTGCGCAAGTCGCCCGTTGATAACAATGCCACATTTTTACAAGATTCCATATGGAATGCGATTGAACATTTTGCCAGGCAGCAGCAGAGGGTAAATCTTTTTGAACTTGCTACAGAAGATACGAAGACTTTTTTAGTAAAGATCGCCAGCATTTGTCAGATCAGTAAAAAGTTCGTTTGCTATTACGCAAAATTGAGGATGCTGAACAGATTAAAATTGTGGCTTTTATTTTTCCACGAAAAACTTCGGAGCTATCTTTCTCCTATACGCAAAATTGAGGATGCTGAACAGATTAAAATTGTGGATTTTATTTTGCCACGAAAAACTTCGGAGCTATCTTTCGCCGATACGCAATATGAAAGAACTGCCGAGCTGTTTTGCCCGGTGTCTCTTCAAAATACGGGGTGGAACAATAAAAGTATCGTCCTAAAGAAAACAATACTACATATTTATTTTAAAACTTTTATTGAAAAAATCAATTCAGATAATATGATTAAGTAGAAGAGCTGACACCTATTCAATGTAGCCGCCTTCAGCCTCAATCATCGCCTCGATAGGGGTCTGGAACTGGGAACATGCTTTTTCCAGAAGCGCCGGCGAAAAAAAAACCAATCTGCCCTTAACAATTACTCCTTTAAGAAAGTTTACGAACTCACTTATGATCTACCCAGAGACAAATACTATTGCACCTTTTCAGAGTAATCGACTTGGAGGGTGTTATAGGGGAAGTATCTGTGTTACTTACGAATGAACTGATCCATAAATAAATACTAAAAAAAAATACTCAAAGATTATGATGATTTATTCGACGGGAGCTGACTAAATTGGCAGTATTTTTAAATCGTTATACAAAAGAAAATGGCCACTGATAAAAAAATTATAAAACGCAATCTTTCTACTTTCAGTAGCAAATTTATTTTTCAAGCTTTTACTTTGGCTAATGTTGATTAATTTGACTAATCGCAGGTTGTTGCGTTTATTTGTCAGCAATGAACTTAATTAGTATTGTTATTAAATTCCTGTACAAAATAAACAATGCGTTTCCTTAAGTTAAAAAACAAACAAACAAACAAAAACCTTGAAAGTATGTATACGATTTAAGATTTAAAAATATCAAAAATAAAGCTGAAAAGTCTCTCGGAAACTTGAGGTATAGTCAGCTAGTTTAGTCGAATGGTAAGACGTGTTTTTCTCATTATTTTATTGTTTATTAGCATTCTTAAAATTTCTGTTTGGATTTTGGTTGCTCTGGGTATTAAACTCTCTTTTGAAATTCATTGTCATGTACTTTATTGTTCACACAAGACATTTTACGTAAAATAAAGCATAATTATCTCCCTTTGTTTCCTCTTTATTTCCCTTTCTTATTATTTCTAATCTTCGACATTTTCGAGTATCTCTCTCTTCATGTCTCTTACTATCTCTCTCTGTAACCTTTTGAAAGCCCCAGGGCCATTTTGCCAATTCAAGTTATTTTTGTTTATTCTGTTTTATTTTTATTGTTTGCTATCGAGTTATTCTTGCCAATTTTTATAAGCCACCATAAATAAGTAAACGATGTTAAAAAATATGTTTTATTTCTTTTTTTTTTTTTTAATGTTTTTCTCCGGCTGTCGCTTACGTTTATGTCGGCAGGGCGGTGTGGGTATGTGGTTACGTTGGTGGTGGTTTAGCAGAAGAAGAGAGTGCATACGAAAACGAAGAGTTTTATGTCTCGACGCCAGAAAAAAAATGTCTCCGAAACAAAGACGTGATTAATTCCTCACAAATCAGAGGGAAATATTCTTCGTTCTAATTATATTGCTGGTTCATTCATCTTTTCTCGTATCTTCAACCCCAATCCTACCCTGACAGCCAAGTTCCCCTAACCCAGACACTCTCTCCACCCCCGCATGACAAAAATCATTTCCTCCAAATGCTTTCCTTCCCTGCTCTAACCCCAAACCTTCACTTTTGCACTTCCCTCCATGCAAGACGATCCTTTGTGCATACGACAGCAGAGTAAATGGCGTTTCTTTTCTATTTTCTCTCTGACACTCTGGTATATTTTATTGGTATTTTCCTTTTTCTTTTTGATGTTTATGGTCCGTTGCTTCGACGTCGAATTGGATTTGACAACAAAAAATCGCGAAATCTAACGATAAACGAAAAGGACAAAAACAAATAAAAATTCCATAAATGTTATTTTATTTATTAATTTCTTTTATCCCTTTTATTCCTCCCGGCTTCTAAATGTTCGCCGCTTGTTTTCGTTTTTTTTTTTTATTTTGAGAGAAAATCCATTTTTTCACGATCAAATGACATCATTTTAACCCGTTTAACGAAAACGGTCGTCGCCATTTTTGTTTCTTACTGGCTGACTTTCCTTCGATATTTCTTTCGTTTTTCTCTTTCCTTATTTTAACTAATTTTCTTTCTTTTTTCTCCCTTTCATCACTTTTATCTCGTTCTTCTATTTACGTTCATTCATTCTTTTAAAGGAGTAACCACTTATCAAGACCCGAAAGCCACCTGAGGATAAGGGTTAATGAGTATACGGTAGTTATCGTAGTAATTGCTAGTAGTAGAAATTCGGTATAATGAACTTGTTTACATTGGACTTGAAAACGACCAGCTGGAAAGCAGGCAAAAGGAAAAGAGTTCCACAGGCGGGCAGATCTAGGAAAGAAGCTTTGTTCATGTAATCCATGTTAAAGTTTAGCACGGATAGAGAGTGGGAGAAATTATTGATAGTGGTTTTAACAATAGGACTGATTTTTGTAAACGTTTGACAAGGGGAAACAGTAGATTGGAGGATTGGAGCTCAGACGCACGCTTGCCATGAAAATAGTGATTACAATTGTTTTCATTCTTTCCTTTATTTACTTTTTCTTTCTTACAATTATTCTTTAAGTTTTTTCTTTTTTCTTTTTCATTTCGTTTTTCTTTCGTTCATTTTACCATTTTCCTTTTGTTGCATCCATTCATTAATTCTTCTTTTTATCATTTGTTCTCTTTCTTTATTTTTATTTTTCAATCTTCCGTTTTCGTTCATCTATTCTTATTTATTTATTTATTTGCTTCATTTTAAGATCTTTCAAATTAAATATATTTTTAATATTTGAAAAGTTTAAAATAAATAATTTCGGTGCTATCAATTAGAATCGAAACCAAAACATAGCCGCGTTCGCTACCGTTTGAGCTATGACCAGTTAGAAAGAAAGATTTAAAATGAAACCAGCCTGGGTGCTCGGCTTTGCCCGGATGTTTAGAGGTGTGTGTGGAGCAAAAAAAAAAAAAAAAAAAAATTAGTAGTAGGCAGGCAAGCTCGAATCCGTACCGCGAAGGAGGAAAAGAACGTGTAAAAAAACCGTGATGTCTTTGCCGTTGCGTCCATCCCAAAACCGGAAGTAGCGAAGGTTTAAATTAAAGCTAGTCAATCGAAAAGAGGGGAGGACTTTCGACAATATCGGCGAAAAAAGTACACCCTTGTGGAAACGTGCCCAGTTGACGGTGAACGAATTAATGTTTTTCGTCAATTTTTCGATATTTGTCGTCCGAGAGTTCACAGTAAAAAACGATACCAGTTTCGTCACGTTCAGATTCGCCTGTCAAAATCTTTAGGCATACATACATACATATATATATACATATATATACATATATATACATACATACATACATACATACATTTAAACAGACAGGTGAGATATATATTCTCTTTCAATTGTTAAATTCTTATAGTTCTCTTTCAATTGTTGATTTTTTATAGTTCTCTTTCAATTGTTGATTTTTTATAGTTCTCTTTCAATTGTTAGAATTCTTATAGTTCTCTTTCAATTGTTAGAATTCTTATAGTTCTCTTTCAATTGTTGAATTTTTATAGTTCTCTTTCAATTGTTGAATTCTTATAGTTCTCTTTCAATTGTTGAATTCTTATAGTTCTCTTTCAATTGTTGAATTTTTATAGTTCTCTTTCAATTGTTGAATTTTTATAGTTCTCTTTCAATTGTTGAATTCTTATAGTTCTCTTTCAATTGTTGAATTTTTATAGTTGTCTTTCAATTGTTGAATTTTTATAGTTCTCTTTTAATTGTTGAATTCTTATAGTTCTCTTTCAATTGTTGAATATTTATAATTCTCTTACACTTGTTGAATTTTTGTAGTTCTCTTTCAATTGTTGAATTTTTATAGTTCTCTTTCAATTGTTGAATGTTTATAGTTCTCTTACAATTGTTGAATTTTTGTAGTTCTCTTTCAATTGTTGAATGTTTATAGTTGTCTTTCAATTGTTGAATGTTTATAGTTCTCTTTCAACTGTTGAATTTTTATAGTTCTCTTTCAATTGTTGAATTTTTGTAGTTCTCTTTCAATTGTTGAATGTTTATAGTTCTCTTTCAATTGTTGAATTTTTATAGTTCTCTCACAATTGTTGAATTTCCTATGAACTTCCCTTTTCTTTTCAATTATTTGAAGACTTCATTTTTATTCAATTTTTTTAATAGTTTCCCATGAAATTCTTTTTTAATTTAAATTATTCAATACTGCCTTTTTTTCCCCATCGTTTCTGTTTTTCTATCGTTTTCATTATCTTATTGTAATCAATTTTTTACATTTCCTTTATTTCCTACCCCCATTTTTAAAAATTGCTGCCGATTTCGTTTTCTTGTACATCTTTTGTTTTTTCCTTATTTTCAATAGCTTTACACTTTTTTCTTTTATATTAAAATCTACTTAAAAACTTTTCATCTTTAGATAATCACAATTTTTTTCTTTCATTTTTAAATTTTTCCTTAAAAATATTGAAATCATTCCTATAATATTATGATTGTATTTTATTCTGTCATATAGAAAGTATACACTTGATCATGGCCGCCATGTCTTAAGTCGGATATTGAAAGCCACTATTGCTATTCAAGGAATACGCAAGGCCAACAATACATTTCCTTTAAATTATTGTCGTATTTTATTGTAATATAGACGATACCCACTTGTTCATGGCCGGCCTGTCTTAAGTCGGATAGTGAATGTCACTACTGGTTTTTATAGCATACATAATGTCAACAATATATGTGCTCTAAATAATGATTGTATTTTATTTAGTTATATAGAAAATATCCACTTGGTCATGGCCGCCCTGTCTTAAGTCAGATATTGAAAGTCACTGCTGCTTTTTAAGGTAAACACAAAGTCAATAATATATTTGCTATAAATTATCATTAGATTTAAAAACACATTTTTCTCTAAAATAAAATCTAGTGCGTTTGAAAGCCAAATCACAACGTAATATTAGGAAAACAAATATTTTACTTGTTTCAAATTTATAACATAAATATATTTTGGAGCTAAACTCCAACCTCAGTATGTTGTTTTATTCCTTTTTTTCCTTTTTTTTTTACTTTCTTGCCATGTTGTAAAGTTGGAGAAAGAAAAGTCTGTTTGTAAAGAGCCGCGTATTCTATCTCAGCGGTTGTATTTTGAAATGTTGGAACAGTGCGTAGGCAACGCGAGAATAACGTCAAGGGTGTGAGTTCCATATAGAAACGTTGATTTAATTAAAATAAAATAAAATATGCATCTAGTGCGTAATATTAGGAAAATAGACAAATATTTTGTTTGTTTGAAATTTTCTTTCTCTTACTTTACAACATGGCAAGAAAGAAGAAAAAGAAAACAAGAAAGAAAGCAACATACTGAGGATGGAGTGTAGCTCCGAAATGTATTTATGTTATAAATTTCAAGCAAGTAAAGTATGCGTTTATTTTATTAATATTACGTTGTGATTTGGCTTACAAGCGCACTAGATGCGTATTTTATTTTATTCTAAACTAGCGGGGGTACCCGGCGTTGCCCGAGTGTTTGTTTCCGGGACGGGGGGGGAGTTTAAAAAAATGTTATGGTAGGTAAGTAGGAAGGATCAAACCCGGAGTCATGAGTAAAAGGAAAATAAAGTGAAAAAAAAAAACATCTGCAACGTTAACAGTTCGGCCACCAAGAAAAGTCCATTCCAGTTGTTTAGGAAAAAAAAAAAGAAAAAAAACGACTACGGTAGGTCGGCGCGAACGTGAAAATATAGCTAACCACTACGCCACAGAGCACTGTAGCTTAGTTTAGTGATTTTAAATAACTTCACATGAAAGAACTACGAAGCCAAACCGGTGTTCTCTTCTCCACTGTTCCTTGTGAACGATCCCCAAACAGTGTTAAGTGGTGGCAGGGGGAGGAGGAATTTATTAGAGAGAAAATATTTTACCACTTCCATTGATCTTAACCGATTTTGGCCGTGACTTCTCAGCAGAAAAAGTATAGAAATCTAAGATTATCGAGGAATTTGAGAAATAATAAGCCTATAACACACCTCAGATATTGTTCTGCCGTTTGTGCATATTATATTTGCATGAAATATCTTGATTTTTAATCCTATTAATGTCAAAATCAGACGGGAAAAATGAGTTCATTTTATTTATATAGAGAAGAGATTAAATCAACATTTCTATATAGAACTCACACCCTGGACGTTACATTTTTCTCTCTTGATTTCTTTCTGTTTCTTCTCTTTGTATATTAAAAACATTCTTTCTTTTCCATTTCTTTTTAAAATTTTTTTCTTCATTTCATACCTCCATTTTTTTTATTACTGCAGATTTCATTTTTTTTTTACAACTTTGTTTCTTTTTTTTACTCTCAATAATTTTATGCTTTCTTTTTTTTATTTAAATATACTAATTTACATTTCGTTTTTAGCTTATTAAATACTTCTTTTTATCATTTCTTTCTTTCTTATTAATACTATTAATACTATCGCAGTAATTTCTTCCTTACATTATTAGACACATTTTTCGTTCCTCTCTTTTTTGTTTTTGTTTACGGCAGAAAATTCCATTTCTTTGTGCTTCTTTGCCAATTATGAAGACGATAATGTAATAATTGTTTTGTTAAATTCAGTATTGCCCGCAGCTCACAGCTCCCAATATTAACATCCCAACCAACATCCTTGGCATTTTCTAAGTGAAACACAAGAAATAATTTAATTCTAATTGGATATAAAATAGGAAATCATCACTTTTAAATTGCACCTTTTATTATCAACTAGCTGTGCATATCCGGCGTTGCCAACGAGTGTTCTCACTTTCTTTCTTATTTCAATTTGACTATATTTATATATATAAGTACACACACATATCTATCTATCTATCTATCTATCTATCTATCTATCTATCTATCTATCTATCTATCTATCTATAGTTCGATGAGTTTTGAAAAATATATGGCAATGAAGCTAGACAGAATTTTCTGTGTTTCAGAATGTGAGAATTATTCAAATTATTGCATGGCATAAGCGATACTTTCAATTTCTATATATGCGTATTAGTGGGTTTTATAGTAAGCCAATCAGATTCTTTGTTATTCTTTCTATGTATCGTAGCCAATGGCCGCACGTTTATCATGCAGAGATTAGCTTGACCTCTAAATGACCTCTTTCTTTGTTCGTTTATGGCGGGATGACACAGACACACTTATATATATATATATATATATATATACATATATATATATATATACTAGCAAAAGTACCCGTCGTTCACTGGGTTCAAAAACAGCCTACAGAAAATGGACTCTGATTTATGAAAGTATGATAGGTTATGAAAAGGAAGGGTTGTAAAGAGATAGCTTCGAATTTAGGAGTATCAGAACCAAAACAAAATATGATGGAAGTAAAAATAAAATAGATAAACTCCATAATTTAATATATCATACCTGTTCACACTGAAACACTTATCACAATATTCTGTGGATCTATATTAAAAAAAACCTTGTTAAACTTTCTGACATACTTCCATTCTATGGAGGTAAGGCGCGAACGAACACCCCATAATTTTATTATACCATATTTCTCCAAACTGAAACATAATTATCAAAGTATACTTACGCAGATAGATATGAAAAGTCTTTATTAAAGTTTGTGCCTATTTCAATTCTATGGCGACCAGGCGCGAACGCAGACCTCACAATTTTATTATACCATCCCCATTTAAGTTAAAACATACTTATCAAAGTATTATTATGTACTTCTATATCAAAAACACTTTTAAACGTTTTTTTTTTTTTTTAATTTTTATTTCCATACTTTGTCGACCAGGCGCGTACGCAGACCCACAATTTTAATGAGCCACCGTTCTGTCAGATCAAACATACCCATTCTGTTCTCGATACATCTTCTATCATTATATGTGATCAGTTATCATTATATGTAATCAATTATCATTATATGTAATCAGTTATCATTATATGTAATCAGTTATCATTATATGTAATCAGTTATCATCATATGTAATCAGTTTTTTAAAATGGTCAACCATACAGGAGCCAGGCTCATGGAGCCTATTCGTGACCATACACACACATCCAGCTTTATATTATATATATATATATATATATATATATATATATATATATATAACACTGGTGTCTCTAGGTATAAAAATAATTGTTAATATTTATTTTAAAATATTATAGCTACAGACACGCGCGCACACACACACGCATATATATATATAATATATATATATACACATATATATATATATATATAATATATATTACTAAATAAAATACCTCCAACCCAATACGTATATTAAAAAATATCATTATATGTAATCAGTTATCATTATATGTAATCAGTTTTTTAAAATGGAGCCTATTCGTGACCATACACACATCCAGCTTTATATTATATATATATATATATATATATATATATATATATATATATATATATATATATATATATATATATATATAACACTGGTGTCTCTAGGTATAAAAATAATTGTTAATATTTATTTTTCAATTGTAATCATATGTCTTAGATATAACCCCAGCAGACCTGTTGCTACTGACAAGAAAAATGAGTATAATGGGTATAAATGGGTCATAACCAACTATTTCAGGTTTTCCCGTAGAAATCGTTGTCGCAACTCAGTAGTGTACACCTACATGCTGCAGTTCAAACTGATGGCTTCAAAAATCTAATTTTTTTCTCTGAAAAGAGGCTTTTTATCCAAGTGAACACCATCTAATTTTCATATGAGTAAGAAAATTTTAGATTGTTCCCAAGATCCACTAGCATGTATTCAGACGCGGCCGTCATTTTGCTTTTTTTGTTTGCCCGTAACCGGACCTTACATACGTAACCGGACCATACATACGTAACCAGACCTTACATGCTACACAAACTCGCATAGAAATTGGAGTCTCTTCGGCACTTGTATTTCTTGCTATAGCAGTTGGTTTTAATAATCTGCCATCCATAGTCTCCTTTTCAGGAAAGTTTCTTCCAGGCCAAGGATATTCATCTAACGCTGATGTTATAGTTAGAGATCCGATCAGAGAAACGAATGCGCAGGATACGGCCATGTTATACTATAAATCTCACCTACCTGTTTAAATGTATGTATGTATGTATGTATGTATGTATGTCTGCCTAAAACTTTTGACAGAAGCGACGGATTTTCACTGTATTGTTTTAAAGCTCAACCCTTCGGACGACAAATATCGAAAAATTGCCCAAAAAACATTAAACGGGTCCTTTTTTTTACAGGGAAGGGTCGCTTTTTACGGCGATATTTTCGAAAGACATTCCCTCTTTTCTATTTTGTATGTGGTGACATGGCATCTCTTCCTTTCCAGTCATCCTAAATTAATTTGTTTATCTCGGAAGACGGCTCAACGGGAACTTGTTCACCATATCTGCTAATCGCTTTGCCAACATTCACATCCGCGGAGAGTTCACAACGTTAAATGACTAGTCCACTCAAACAAGACGGATGACGATTTTTCCCTCTTCAATCTTCAGGAGAATGTAATCTTGTGAAAATAACATTCAAGATAAGAATAGTAGTCAGAAGAATCCAAATAGTGAATTCTCATCTAAAAAATCAGAAATCATTATTTTCTGCCTCTTATAAACGTCTTCTGAACATTTTGCATAAGGGTTGATTATTTGAATTATTTGGATTCTTCGAACTACTTCCCTGACCGTACTAACATACAAAATTTTAAATGTAATGTTAACTAACATCTCACCTAGTGCCCCTGTGGACATGGCCCTTACGCCCAAGTAGTAATATATCTGAAGAGGAGTAAAAATAAACGAATAAATAAATAATCCAATATCTTCTAAAACAGAAGGTAAATCATATTATTTGGATTCTTCGGACTACTGTCCTCATCTGGAGTGTCATTTCCACAACGTTTCGGTGGATGTAACTGTAGTACTTACCAACAAAACAAACGCCCACGTGTTTGTGCCTTGTATAGGCATGTGCGACAACAAAACTTTGGTTTTTATAAGCGGAAGTCTCGAGGTTATCAGCAATCTACAGGCGCATGCGCAAGAGAAGGGATTGAGATAGTGGTATAAAAAGCAGGTCGAGTGAGAAGGTTGTTGTTGTTGTCATTGGACGTTACAGTGACGCGTGCGTTAGCAAGTGATTAAGAGGCTGTTTTTTGTGTCAAGTCGCGCACCTCGGTGAAGATCATATAAGTCGTGCACCTCGGTGAATGTGAAGGTCATAAGCTATTTCGACTATTTCGTTTTGTCTCTTTTCCTGGACAACTATGGCTGGGGCAAAGTTTGATTTAAAACTGATACCCAAATTCGACGGATCCACTTCTGTTGTCGACTGGGTCGAAAGGGTTGAGCTGACCTGCAACCTCTGTGAAGTAAAGGGGGTGCATACCGTGATTCCATTGAGATTGGCTGGAGGCGCCCTAAGTGTATATCAGCAACTTAGTGCCGTGGAGAAGGCTGATGTTACCTGTTCAAAAAATGCTTTATACAAGGCATTTGCCATGGATCCCTGCACGGCCTACGAAACATTTGCCTCTAGGAAGCTCATGCCAGGAGAAACCGTGGACGTCTTCTTCGCGGAGCTGAAGAAACTTGCAGTTCTATTTGGCAATGGAGTGTCAGAGCAAACACTGGCGTATGCGTTTGTAACCGGCCTTCCCACCCATGTTAAGCAACTGTTGAGGGCTTCCACCAGCGTATCTGTAACGCCCATGGAACATTTGTTAGAACGCGCTCGAGCCATTATTAGAGATGAGGAGGACCTGAGGGAACCGGTTGTAATGATGGCGAAGGCAGCCAAGACTAATGCTGAAAAGAGTCCCAGTTTGAGACCCACGACCAATAGGAGATGTTTCTGCTGCGGCCAGCGAGGCCATTTCGCAAGAAATTGTACTAACAATGGGGCGGGGGCGCCCGCGCTGTTTCCAATGTGGTAGTTATGGACATTTATTCCAAAATTGTGCGGGAAATGCATCAGGGGGCAGGACGTCAGCGCCGCCCTGTTCCCCGGACAAGATTTAATTGAGGCGCAACCGACAATAAATGTGTACGTGGACCAAGATCCTTGTTTAGCTCTTCTCGACTCCGGGTGCTCACACACCATCATGAGTGCCAAGTTGTGTCGAAACTGAACAAAGCAGAACATCAAAGTAACCACAATAGGTGGCAATACGCAAGCTTGCTGTGGAGCCGGAACTGTCAAAGTCCACACAGACTCTGGTGTGGCCGCAGACATTAATGTGCTGGTGATGCGAGGGGATTTGCTGGGATTCGATGTACTGTTGGGATATGATGCTATTAAGGCACTGGGGGGAGTGGTTATCGGAAGAGATGGGACTGTGCGATTTTTGGAAACCCCAGTGTGTGCTGCAGTTCACATTGATCGGCCTGATTTTAAGGTGGACTACGACCCTCACCAAAAAGCATGGACTGCATCGTGGAAGTGGACAGAAGGAAGGGCGCCAACCGAACTCAAGAATAGCATTGCAGAGTACTCGATACCCGACAAGGCCCGTAATGAATACGAGAAGGAACTTGAGGCATGGATCCAGGATGGATGGCTGATCCCCTACCCCAACAAGCTGGGACCACCCAAGGGTCCGATTCCCTTAATGGCGGTAGTCCAGCATAACAAATCAAAAGTTCCGGTGCTGGACTATCGTGAACTCAATAGATACATTGAAACGTACACTGCCGATGCTGACGTGTGCGCCAGCAAGCTGAGAGAATGGCGCCAGAATGGATCCAATATGTCTATAGTAGACTTGCGGAAGGCTTATTTCCAGGTGCGAGTGGATGAGACATTGTGGCCGTTCCAGACAGTGTGGTTCCGGGGTCAGAGATACTGCCTTACTCGACTTGGCTTTGGGCTGAATGTGGCACCGCAAATCATGAAGACCATCGTAAATGCAGTGTTGTCCCAGGAAAAGACCACTAAGGACGCAACATCGGCCTATATTGACGATGTGTACGTCAATGAAGACGTACAATCTGCGTCGCACGTCAGAGAAAAGTTAGCTCAATTCGGGTTGGAGTGCAAGGATCCCGAACGACTTAGGGATGGAGCACGGGTATTAGGATTGGACGTTTGCGGGAAAGACGGTACCTTACGATGGAGGCGTGGCAGTGAGATTCCAAACATCCCTGATGTTATTACGCGGCGGACGATTTTTTCCTTGTATGGGAAACTTATTGGTCACTTACCAGCGTGTGGCTGGCTCCGAGCAGCTGTGGGCGTCATCAAACGCAGGGCAAGTTTAGTAACTACAGGCTGGCATGATGTATCTGATGATGCTCTTCTAACTCTGATGACGACAGAAATCCTAGAGAGAGTTAACAAGGAGGACCCTGCCCGTGGAGAATGGTGTGTCGATGGGGACACTGTGAATGTGTGGGTTGACGCTAGTTCTTTGGCATTGGGAGTGTTATTGGAGCAACGTGGAAATGTAATTGAAGACGCGTGCTGGCTGCAACCCTTAAATGATGCTCAACATATCAACCTGGCGGAACTGGATGCTGTTGTGAAGGGTTTAAATCTGGCACTGCAATGGCAGTCAAAGAAGTTACACTTGTACACGGATTCTCTCTGCGTCTACCACTGGGTGTCCGACACTCTTTCGGGACGAACGAGAGTCCGCACTAAGGCAGCCAGTGAGATGTTAATCCGGCGGAGGCTAAACACCCTGAAGAGTCTGGTATCAGAGTATGACCTGTCGGTGAGTGTAACGCTCGTGGCATCACACTGTAATCGTGCAGACCAACTAACCCGTGTGCCTCACAAATGGTATGAAGCTGTGAAGACAGGCGTGGAGTTCGCTGCTCGATCTTGCGCAGTTGGCGCGATTAGCTCATGCCAAATACAACGAATTCATGTGCAGAGTGAACATCCAGGTATCAAAAGAACTTTGTATTTTGCGAGGCGTGTGGACCCGGCAGTGACAAGGGCGGATATCAGGCAGATCATCAAGCACTGTGAGGCATGCCAGTCTATCGATCCTGCACCTGAGCAATGGCAGAAGGGGCGATTGGAAGTTGAGCATGTGTGGCAACGATTAGCGATGAATATAACCCATTACAGTGGTAAGCCCTTTCTAACCCTTATCGACTGTGGACACACTCGTTTGGCGGTGTGGTGGCAAATGACCAGGCAGGACTCAGCGAATGTTGTCCGGCAACTGTCA
>NC_136517.1:23950862-23953362 GCF_053919585.1 Euprymna scolopes
ATATATATATATATATATATATATATATAAACTCTCTGTCTCTGTGTGTGCAATATTAGTACCTTTCTTATGTCATACAACATCATTGAAGATTAGAGGTATTTCAAACAATAAACCCTTAACTTGAATATATCTTTATGCATATTTTAACCCGGAGAATTTAACTTTAATCCCTAAACTGTATATATATGTATATATATATATATATATATATATATATATATATGAAGAAGAAAATGTAATTTAAAAGAACCGGAGGTAATGCGCTAAACTTTATATTAGGATTCAGAGAGAGAGAGAGAGAGAGAGAGAGAGAGAGAGAGAGAGAGTAAGAGAGAGAGAGAGAGAGAGAGAGGGGGGGAAGGAAGGCAGAATGTAAAACATTTCTGTAGTCCATTGTTTTCTCTCTTGAGAAAACATAAGTTGGAAGTATGAGGGGGGAATGGTACAATGCAAGGAGTCACCTCTAATCTTCAATAATGCTGCATGACATAAGAAAGGCACAGCGGGAGACACCCACGCTGTTACACACTAACATTGCATATATATATATATATATATATATATATATATATATATATATATATATATATATATATATATATTCGGTAGTATATTGAAAGGTAATATTGCAAGTTAGACAAATAGACTGAAATTGACAGCCGCATTCTGCGATGTTCCAGAAGAATAAAGAAAAGAAAAACAAAATGATGGGCACGATAAAATGTCATCGTCAGTAATTTGGATTTATTAAGATTGGAAAAAGATGCTGCGTGTGTAGTGCGGGTGTGTGGATGTGGGAAAGAAGGTCAGTCGATGTAAGCTGGTGGCCCGAGTTGCGGGATCTGTGGGTGTTGGCTACGATCAGTCCCTAATCACGTGGATTGAACACGATCAGTAAAAGGAGGAAGGATGAAACATCAATTGCTTTTCTTTTTGATTTTCATTTGATTTTCGGATCAGTGACGTTTTCTTTAAAAAAATATTTTTGTTTTCTTTTATTCAATATATTTTACTCTTCTTTCTTTTTCTTTCTTTCTTTTTTCTTTTTTTCCATTTTCTCAGGCTTTTCTTGTTCATCTCTTTCTTTATTCCATTCTTACTTCTTTCTCTTATTAGTTCTTTTTCTATTTTTTCTTTTATTCTTTTTTCTTTAATTTTAATTTCCTTCCTTTATTGTATTTATTATCACTCACTTTTACTTCGTAGTTTTTTTCTTTCTTTTTTATTCATCATTCTACTCATTCTCGCTTCCTTTATTGTTTCTTTCTTTATTTTTTTCTTGTTTTTCCTTCTTTCCTTTGTTGCTTTATTTCTTTTTCTTTCTTTATTCTATGATTCCTTTCTTTCGTATTTTTCTTTCGTATTTTTCTTTTTTTTATTCTTTATTTTGTATATCCTCCCTCCCCTGTTTCTCCCTTTCTTCTTTCTCTCTTTGTTTTTTTCTTGTTTTGTTCCGTCTTTCTTTGATTCTTCATTTCCACTTTTTCTTTTTTCTATGATTCCTTTCTTTCGTATTTTTCTGTTTCTTTCTTTCTTTTTAATTCTTTATTCTATCTATCCTGCCTCCCCTTTTTTCCCTTTCTTGTTTCTCTCTTTGTTTTTTTCTTGTTTTTTTCCATCGTTCCTTTGTTTCTTCAATCTTTTTCTTCCTTTATTCTATTATTCCTTTCTTTGTTTGTACCTTCCTTCTTTCTTTATTTCTTTCAGTTCTTTCCATTTATTTCTCCCTATCTTTTCCCATTTTCTTTATTTCATTGCCCCTTCCTTTCTTCCTTTCTTATTATCTCCTATATAATAACATGACTGCAGAAATTAAAATGCTATATTGTATCCTGTGAGCAACAGAATACCTATCGCAACATCCTTAAAGGAAGAAGTTCCTATTTTTCTCTCTAAATATTTGTCCTACCACTACTCCCAGTCATAACCGGAACGAATTCTGTACTTTTCATAGATTTTGTGCTTTCTCAACCCGTAACTGGCTATTAAAAACATAGACTTACTATAATCTACAAAGTTCCCGATTCATAAATAATAACGGATCCCCTCTCAAACTCCGCCCATTCTGATTGACTTAGCTCTGATAATTCTCATATGTCGGAATACAATTCTACGCGAATACAATGCTAGGCGGGTTACTAAAATTAAAATATGGCGTCACTAAGAGACTCGCACAACGCTAATTTCGTTTTATGCTTAGATTGTTTCTGTATTTTTGTGTATGTTGCGCTTCACAATTCCCTGGACGTTTACTATAGACATTAACAAGTCTCCAAATATCCTTTATCCAAAAATATTAAGAACTTAAACAAAAAATGCGTCGCTAATGGTTATTATTATAGTCCGTGCATACGTGTGTTTGTGTAGGTGTGTTTAAAAAACAATGTTTGTTGTTAAAACAATTGCGAAACATAATAAATATATATAAACATTACAAAATGCAACTTTTCGTAATATATATATATATATATATATATATATATATATATATATATAT